>NW_022196898.1:75365238-75404310 GCF_008632895.1 Mastomys coucha | reverse complement strand
CTCTCTCTCTCTCTCTCTCTCTCTCTCTCTCTCTCCCTCCCTCCCCCCCTCCATACCAGGGACCTCTGTACAGTCCCCCTGTGTGGCTAATATTTCAGCTAAAGGGTGTCTTTCAAGTACATCAGGAATGTGGGGGGCAATTACAGCAGTGAGGTTGGCACAGGCATAGGACTATCTTCATCCTTTCAAGTATTCAGAACTCCACTGGAGTGATACAGCCTTTGGTATCAAGTACACTCTAGACACTTCTCAAGTTCTTCAGCAGTAAATAAGAGATATGGTGGCTCCAGGGTTTGATCTGCCCACAGGCCTTGGACTTTAAGCTTTCAGACACTAGAGTTATTCTCAGCTGATGGAATCTGTGATCCACCTGACAGTGAAGCTCTGTTGTTCTGTGTACTTCCATGCCTGAACCAGCTTCCTCCCATCTATACCTTTGGCTTGTCAGTATCTGACTCTAGGTCTTCTAACTCTCTTTCACCCAGTAATTGTGCCAAGTCGAATTAAGTCTCCCTGACTTGGTCAGAGGCCTGTATGGTCAATTTTTAACAGTACTTCCTCTCTCAAGATGGTTCTAGGCCCTATGAATCATAGAACATGACCAAATGAGATTTTTTTCTCCACTACTGACCCATATGCCAGAGAGATCACTGCCTAGCCAAACCCCACAAGTGGGTTTGAGGATGGTGAAAGCCATGGACTTATCCTGAGGGTGGGGATGCCCAGCTTTTATCTGGTTTATCTTTTGGAGGCTTTTGTTCCCCCTCCCATGTCCAAGGAGCATGGCAGAAGCTGAGTTCAAGTACACTACATTGCCCATCCTGATCTTCTGATCTTTTCTGATAATTTCCATTCCCTTTGTGGGCTTCCCAAGCTCTTCCTTTTTTTCTCTCTTTGGGATATGGTGTATTTTTTCATACTCTGAGGCAACTCTAACCTGCCATCTCATTCACGCACAGGCCCTTCATTCACTAACTGTACCCTTTTCTTTATCTACAAGGCTAGACCCCTGCAGACCCTTTAGTGCTATAAATAATGAAAAGCTATAAAAACCAGTTTCTCCCATTTAGTTGCATGATTGATAACTGAGACATTTTACTTAATAAGAATTGAACAGTGGTTATTTCAGAACAGCAAAGAAAAGAATCAACCAAGTCACTTGACACACCTAGAAGCTTTTATTGTATAGGATGTAATGAGCAGCTCCAAACATCGCTATAGGAATAGTATTTGTGTAAGTTTTGAAAAATTGTCAGACTTCTAAGTACTTTCGACTTTGATTAAACAAATCATATTATAGGCCTTAGAAAAGACATGCATTTTAAAGGAAATTAAGTCTAGCAATGACCATTTATATTTGAATATTTCTTATAAACATCCCAGCATGTTCTAAAATATGAGCAACAAAGCTTATAAACATCTGTACACTATATTTTCTTGACCTAGGTACAAACTGGAAAACTCTATTTTAAACCTCAACAGAAGCATATCTACAAAGCATGAATTTTAAAAAATATTTTCAGTATCTTACATTTAGACAGCCCAAACAGCAGCACCAGTGCTTTTAGGAGATAGCCTTCGTCCAGGTAAAATTTCCTGCCATACTCTAAAGGAAAGTGTAACTTGCCCAATAGTCATCAGTTTTAGTTCAAATCAAGATCTTTTATTTTTCTTTTTTTTATTATAGGAATAAACAGTATATGTTATAGTATAAAATCTAAGAATTGACTTGGAGAGATGCCTCAGTGGGCAAAGCACTTGGTGTGCAAGTCTGACAACCTGTATTTGGATACCCCAGAACCCACACGCTAAAAAGCTGATTCCTAAAAAGCTGATTCAGTAGCGTATACAGCTGTTATCTTAGCATGCCCCTACTGGGAGATAGGCAGCTGAGACAGAAGAATTGCCAGATTGGGGGCCAGTTAGACTGGTGTATGCAGCAGCTTTATCATTAAACAAGGCAATGAGGGAAACCTGAAGCTATCCTCTGACCCCATATTCATGCCGTGCACTCATGCATACTTACACATAGACAGACATACAACAAAGCATAAATAAGTCCATAGGAAGACAGGATAGTAAATTGAATCTTAAACAGAAATAGTATGTTTATGAAGGAGAATATAAGAGTGAAAAAGATTTGGATCAATTCACATGAGAAATTGGATCCAGGTAATGAGAGGTGAGACATGCTCTTATAACAAGGTATCTGGACACAGTATTTCCCAATAACACAGAAGAGGGAGATTAGGAGCCCTTGGAGAGCAATGAGGAAGAGCAAGTGTCTAAACTCATAACTGGAATGGTAGACTAAGGTTCTAAGTTGCAATGAGAAAATACAAGCCAAAAGAACCAAATACACAAGATATTCAGAGGCTTTCAAAATTCTTACCTCCTTAGTAAAGATAGTCATGAGTCCTCTTATGTATAATGTTATATCCTATTGTTGCTTTGCATGCGTGTCTCCTCCCAAGAAAGTAAGAAGACATTTTTCAAAGCAACCTTTCTTTTGAGAGGTTGAGTGGAATAGTGGAGTAGATTGACTGGAAAAACAAAAGACCTAAGTACAAAAGGCCTTAGCAAGCAACTCCCAATTTCTTTTTCTTATTTTTCTTGCTCTTTTTTTTATCTTTGTATAACTGTAATGGATTTAAAAACAAAAACAAAAAACTATGATGTCTCTAGGCAGCCTCACCATGATCCCTGGAGCTCACTCTGCAGAAATTCTTAGCTCTGAGCTATTATTAAGTATATTACTACAAAGTCAAGAAAAGTTTGGTAAGGGAGAGATGGTAGTTATTTCTGGTTGAAATACATTTCCCTCTTTACTGTATACAGTTAGGAAATTGGAATGTTAGCAGCTTCTGAGTCTCTTATATTTCTAGTCTTTTCTGTTGATTCTAATTTTTGTGGCAGTTGGGGTTGAGCTTACGGTACTTTGGGGAACCCTACCACTGCTTCTTGCTTTATTATTTTGAGATATGTCTCATTAAGTTGCCCCGAAAGACCTTAGAACTGGAGATCCTCCTGAGTAGCTGGGATTTCAGACCTGTGCCAACACTCTCCTTTACACGCTTGGACTCTTTGTCAATTTCTGTTGCTTTTGTTTTCTTCTGACAGATAAGGATTAAGGTTAGAGAATGGCTTGGATTTTGTTTGGAGATTTGATTCCCACTAAACTTTCCTTGGATGTAATGAAATCTGAATTAATTACTGGCTAAAGAACATGTTAGAATCTGCAGAGCAGAGATGGTAAAGTTGCCCATTTAATAGTATTTGTGAAAGGGTGCTGGGGAGTTGGCTCAGTGGTTAAGAGCACTGGCTGCTCTTCCAGAGGTTCTGAGTTCAATTTGAGCAACCACTTGGTAACTTACAACCATCTGTAATGGGATCCGATGCCCTCTCTGGTGTGCATGGAGTACACATATGCATAAAATAAATACTACGAAAAAATAGTGTATGTGAGAAATAACAAGGAAGGAGAAAAAAGGAACCTTTGAGGACCATTTTTAAAGTGCTAATAGAAGAACTAAGAGCTATCTGACTACATGGATTCTCAAAAGTCAAATATTTATCCCCAAAATTTGATCATCCTATGATATTAAAAATAAAAAACACTTGCTGGGCAGTGGTGGTGCACGCCTTTAATCCTAGCACTTAGGAGGCAGAGGCAGGCGGATTTCTGAGTTTGAGGCCAGCCTGGTCTACAGAGTGAGGTCCAGGACAGCCAGGGCTATACAGAGAAACCCTGTCTCAAATAACAATAATAATAATAATAATAATAATAATAATAATCACTCTCAGGTTGCTTAAAATACCAGGCTGATTTCAGAGCACTAATTAATTTTCAGCCATCTAAAATCTTCTGGCTCAACCTTAGAAAACTTGCCCTTCAGTTTGCCCACAGACGTAACTAATACCCACAAATGGCCAGTATCGGTCTTCTGGAACAATAAGGAATTCATCAAATCTCCCCTGCAAGGCAATAGCTGACTGGTGAAACCCTAAATCCAATAGCTTAAAGTGTCTGGAGTCATTCTGAAGGGAGATAGCAAATGCAGAAACATTTATTCAGGAAAATCTACTGTATCTTAATAAGAACTATGTTTTGGCATTTGAGTGACACCACACTCCATCACTGTTCCCCATCATGGTGCTGCATTAGAATCTCCATGCCAATGTCTGATGTAGAGCAAGAATTTCACCTGAAAAGGTATCCTCCAATGTCTCTCTTCCTCTTACAGAGCTCTTTTCTGTTAGGCATGGCCTGTTGGACCAGGCCTGTATCTCTTCAGCCAGCCTCCATTGACAAAGGGAATATAATTCATAAAAGGGGCACACAAAAGAAACAAAGTAGTTTTATGATGTATTTTTTAAACTACACAAGCTGGACACACATCTTTAACCCCTGCATTCAGAAGGAAAAGGCAAGTACATCTCTTAGGAGCTTGAGGCCATCCTGGTCTACCTAGTAAGCCCTGTCTCAAAAAAAAAAAAAAAAAAAAAAAAAAAATCATTGAAGGAAATCACTTAGAGAATGATAATCGGGGAGCCTATATGGATCTGAGCTAGATCCTCTCCATATATGTTATGGTTGTGTGTCTTGGTGTTCTTGTGGGTCACCTAACAGTGGGAACAGAGCCTATCTCTGACTATTTGCTTGCTTTGGGGAACTTTTTCTATCTAATGGGTTACCTTGTCCAGCTTTAATATGAGAGGATGTTCCTAGTTCCTAGTTTCATTGTGAACTTTGTTATGCCTTGTTTGATTGATATCCCTGGGAGGTCTGTTCTTTTCTGAACTGGATCTGGGGGAGAGAGAAGTGTGTGTGTGTGTGTGTGTTGGGGGGAGGGTACTAGAAGAAGAGAAGGGAGGAGAAACTGAGGTTAAGATGTAACATAAGAGAAGAAGAGGAGGAGGGGAAGAGGAAGAAATCAAAAAGAAGGAAGAAGAAGAGGAGGAGGAGGGGAAGAAAAAGAATGTAGAAAAATAAAAAAATAAAAAAAGCCCAAGAACTTAATTGGTTTTTCTTACTAAAATTCTGGAGTTGTAATACAGTAATCCAGGCATAGGTAAAATAAAACTATAAAATCTCAAGATCAGTCAGGTAATTTCAGTCACATCGACAAACAGGTAATGGGGATATTGAGAAAGAGAAGATTGTATGTAAACGTAGATTTTTTTTGAAACCTGCTTTTAATAAGGGTTGTTAAATGCTTTAAGCTCTTTTCTAGCCCACCACCCACCAGAGGTAGTGGAAAGGAAAGGTTACTAGAGCAGAGGCTGTGGACCTGTTTAGAGAGAGTTCTTTGGAGAAAATCCAATCTGCATAGTCAGGATATCAGCAGTTCAGTTGATATGAATCAGAGCAGCAGCTCAATCTACTGTCAAACACTATTCACGAATCAGCAATGGCAGGTCAATCCAGAAGAAACCGTGAGGCTCTGCTAATCGGCCCGAGTCTGCGGAAGCAGCAAGTAAGCCACCAAAACACCACCAGAAGTTTGTGGTGCATTTCTCTGTGAAGTCACGACAAACGATGACCATTAAAGAATGGCAAGGCTAACCAATATCATAGTGTCATCAGCGAAGACCAGCGTCAGCAAAGCGCAGTGATGACCAGCAAAGAGTGATAAAGGTGAACCAATGCCACTGTCTCTTGGGTTATACTTACACCTTTCCAAACATCATGTGTTATTTCAAGCATCTGCCCTAACAAAACATCACATACCCCTTTTCCAGGCTGCTTCCAGGAAAACACATGTCTGTTCTCAGCAAAACATCCTCCCACATGTCTGCTTCAGCAAAAACATCCTCTCATAAGACAGTTTCCAGAACAGCACATCACATGACACAACTGAGTCTCCAAAGAATTGGAGACCAAAAATCTCCACTTTAGAATAATATAGTATTTAAAATAAAACTTCTACAACATGATAAAAAAAATTTAAGGTATAGACATTATTCAGGCAAATCTACGTACTATTATAAACATAAGGGGATAAAATGTGTAAAGTGCTGAAAGTTAGAAAACCTTAAAAGCAACCAGAGAAAATAACTCACCACATGCAGAGGAGCTTAGTGAAACTAACAGCTGGTTGGTTGATCAGAACTCAGGTGAGTAAAGAGACTGGCTGAGAGAGATCCGAGGTCAGAAGACTAGCACTTCAGTGAAGCTGAAAAACTTCACCTTCAAACTAGTAAAGCTCAGTTCACAAGACATTACAATGCTCAGAAAGGTTTTCTGTTTTATTTGGTGTACATCCTGACATGTGTACTGAAATAAATTCACCTTCCTCATTATGACTTCCATGGATTTATGTTACCAAAGCTAAATCCAGTCTTAGTATTTACTGCTAGAGTCATATGTAATCTCTGAATATTTACAGCAGTGGTTTATCTGCATATTTGTATGTGGTATTTTAAAACAGTGCCTTCTTTTTATTAGTAGGCTTATGGAACCTGACCTTTTTATTCATGGTTTCTAAAGTATGAAAGTGATGTAATTATTTTAAGGGTTTTTCTCAAAAATCTCATTTAAAAACTTTCCTTTAATTTGTTATCATTAAGGATTTTGAGGGCAGCAAGATGGCTCAACCAGTAAAGCTGCCTGCCTGTTACACAAGCTTGGTGCCATCAGTTTAGTCCCCAGAACTGAAAAAAGTGAAAGGAGAAGACCAGCTACACAAAATCATTCTCTGACCACCAATGTGTACCATGTATATACATGTGTGTAGCACATATCCACACCCTCTCCACACACATACAATCACACATAATAAAAGAAAATTTAAAAGGATTTTGAATCAGTTGAGTCACTCTTATATTTCTGTGTATGTCTTCAATCATGAGCAAACAAGGGCTGTCAGTGCCTCGCTGAGAACACTCTCTAGTAGTCCTGGGTAACCCTAAAAGGAGCCGTCCATTTGACAAATGCTCTTCCTTGGAGTCTCACACACAAAGAAGAAAGTCTGGCAGAAACACAGATGATTAATGTCAGCAGGGAAAGCTCCATCTGCATTTCTGCTTCGGTTTACTGTTTGTGTGAGAAATAGATTTTCTTATTCCAGCCTGCCAGGAGGATTTTCATGCTTGATAGAAGGCTTGGGGTCCTTTTTCTTTTCCTTCCTTCCTTTCTTCCTTCCTTTCTTTCTTTCTTTCTTTCTTCCTCTTTCTTTCTTTCTGTCTGTCTGTCTTTCTGTCTGTCTGTCTGTCTTTCTGTCTGTCTGTCTTTCTGTCTGTCTGTCTTCCTTTCTTCTCTCTCTATTTTTTGACATTTTAATGCAAATTCTAGTCACTATAAGCTATGAAACTATACAAGTCTACAGATAGCTTTACCTCATTTAAATTTTTGCACAAGATGAAGATAAGTTTGCACAATTTTCCTGTTTGATAAAGTTACTTTAAAACTGAGAGAAAAGATGTAAGAATCCTCCTGATGTTCAGTTTGCTGTTAGTGAGTAAAATGTTCTTCTGTAAAACAAAATATTATCATAGCCTTTGTTTCTTAGAGGTGAGATATATAAACTGTATGTGAAAACTGAGGTTCTCAGCACTAATTAGAAACTAGGTATGTATGGGGCTAGGGTGCGGCCCCACCCACAGACCTGTCTGCTGCAGAGTGTGAGCCAGCTCTGGCAGCTTCTGACCTCTAACCAAAGATTGCAATAGAAGTTAATCACGGTAGTGCTATGCCTGGTACACAGTAGGTGCTCCGTGTCTTCACTTCCGCTACTAATATCACAGTTACCATGGAGGTAACAACCTCAGAAATATACAAGGACCCCAAAACTCCTCTGTAGATACAGAGAGCTCAGACTGGGGCCCACTAGACCTTGCTGGTTTAGCCACATGGCCCATTTCCTCCCCATGCTTGCAGGTGCCATCCTTGAACTGTTTGAACTCCTGTTCAGTTCATTGTATGGATCTGATATTTCCATAGAGCTGTATTTGTGATTACACGTTCTGGGGGGACATTTTCCTTATAACCTTTTCTTAGTTAGCCACACTGAGCAGTACCATGGTGAGGTGGCAAAATTTAGTAATCATTAAATTTGGCTGATATGTATTTGTTCATTGTACTTGTTTTCTCGAATGTATATATATTTGAAAATATATATATTTATATCTGTTTGAAAAATATTGAATTTGTAATATTTTATATTTATATTGTAATATTTATATCTAATATCTAGTATAATATAATATGTTAATAGAATTAGGCTACAATAACTACAGCTTGCCCAAATTTACTTGTACTACCTTGCCATCTCAGTGGCAGCTCAAGGCAGCTCCTACAGGATCCTGCTGTCTGCTGTCACTGCACCTAGACTCACAGTTAACTAACTCCATGCTGGAGTTAGATGCTGCAACACCTATCTCTTCTCCTGAAAACCCCAGGCACATTCATAGACTTAATTCATTTTATAAGAACATTAAAATAAATACCTATTGTATCTGATCTGGGTGCTTTGTTCATATTAAACCCACAAAATACAGGAAAAAAAAAAACCAAAACCTATCAACATTATTAAACACTAAAGAAATCAAGATGTGGACCCAGAACAATTGCAAACTAAATCAAAGATTCTTCAGGTGCTGCTATGGAGGGAAATGGCTTAATATCAGACAAGGACAAATTTGCATGTTTTAATGTGCTATTAGGTATCATGGAACACATAAGAGAATGAGGAACTAATAAACATAAGATTATTCCAAGCAAATTACCTTCTCTTTTCATCTGTGTGGTGACTTTGTGGTCTTTCTATTGTTAGAATGTAATAGGAGCCAGAAATCAGAAATGTTTGCAAAATTCCAAAGGCTTATTCTATTAGTCAGTTTTTCATTACTGTCATGAAATATCAGATACAGGCTAAAAAGAAAACATGTTTTATTTAGCTAATGGTTTTAGATCCTAAAAATCCAAATGAACTGATACAGCAGATTAATGTTCCACTGTGAGCAATTCTACCTCAAGGTAGCAATGCTACCTCATGTAGCAATGGCCACATGGTGGAATAGGAATTCAAACAAAGCTTGGTCGAAACAAGGTCTAAGCCTTTCCTAACAATTCTCTTGAAAGAATAATAATCAATAAAGCAAACTTCCAGTTGGCATTACCTACCACTAAGCTCCACCTATTAAAGGTTTAACCTCCTGATATCATACTAAAGACCACGCCCTCAACACATAAACTTTTGAAAAAATAAATATTAAAAACACAAATGTAGGTTGGAAACATTCAGAACTAGCATAATGTTTTATATTGTAGAAAGAGTGGGCAGTAGCAATACTCTTGGAATATTCAGTTGAGTATACATGGAGATTTTCTGTAGCTCTGACTTCTCAATAGGCTTTTGGTCTTGTATAAAACTAATTCTGTTTCAAAACTTTGTTTCCCCCTGGTGAGATGAACAGGAAGCATTTACAGTCTCAGTAGTGTTTTGACAGGAAGCTATGCAAGAGCCCCCATATAAGCCTTCATAGGTAGCAGAAGCTTAAAAGGAGAGATCACAACAGCAATGGCTAAGAACAGTAACTAGTCATTCTCCAGCCAACTGAGCTTAAACTGTTAAAACTTTAGTTCACAGACATGTGTTCACCAAGTTAGAGTCACCAGGAAACCTGTGCTTCATGAAACAGGACAGCAGCAGAAAGGGGGCTCTGCAGCCAGACTCTCAGAGGAGAGAAAAGAAAACATTGCTCTTCATTTACATAGGGACTTTGGTGTAATTCCAGGCATCTAGAGAGTGAATGGAGGAGAACCAATGGCTTACAAATCAATGGTCTAGTTGGGGATTTAGTCAGTGCTAAGTCTACAAAAAAACAATAAGTGCTTCCTCTATTCTTGAAAGGAGGGATAGACAATATGCCAATACAAAGAAAGGAACATTCCCATTGTCTGAACAATGGGAATTTGTTCTGGGACACAAATTTATCTTATATTCTTGGAGACCAGGACTCTAGATCACAAGGATATTCTCCTTTCAGAAATACTAGATCTGTCCTTTTTCTCCTCCTGTGTCACAGGCTGCCTATATTCACTACTCATGGCTTATCCCTCCATCTTCCAACGAGGAACACAGCATCTTACCAACTCTCTGTTATAAAGGTTCTTGTGTTAGATCAGTCCACAAGGTAGTTTGGGGTGGCCCCTTCCCAGAATCAAGGCCTTACTTGCATATAGACTACCTCTGCCATGTGAAGTTATATACTCATGAGTTGTGAACATCTTCACTAGTGTTTACTAAATGATTATCAGAAGTGTGTGCCCAGTTATTTGGAGAAGATAGTGAAATCATTGTTATTAGGGGTATTTACATGTTTCTTATGTCCACATCTTTGTCTTTTTTTCTTTTTAAGGATGTTGAAGAACCACAAAACCACTCTGGTGAACCCATTGGAGATGACTACAAAAAGATGGGAACACTTTTTGGTGAACTGAACAAAAACCTCCTCAACATGGGCTTCACAAGGATGTATTTTGGAGAACGAATTGTGGAACCAGTAGTGGTCATTTTCTTTTGGCTTATGCTATGGTTCCTGGGTCTGCAAGCCCTTGGACTAGTGGCTGTTCTTTGCCTTGTCATTATTTATGTACAGCAGTAAAACACTGGACATTTGGTAGTCACGTATGGAACTGTTAGAGCTATATACTTGGGCTTTTTGAAAGCCAAAATAACTTGACATATTTCATATTGTGTACTGGCTATTTTGTAATTTAAATTATAAATGAGTGTTCTTTAAAACTCAAGTCTTTGTTATAACAAGGATGAATATATATTTTTGACTATATATTAGCCTATTCAAACTTTTTCACTCCTGTGATCTGTACCTACTTTTAGATAGTGCTTCCCTATGCCAAATCTAAACATCCCAAAGCAGAGACAGGGCAAACAGCACAGCATGGAGTTGTAGGAAAATGGTGTAGTTCTTGTAAAGTTCCAATAAAAACATGTAGAAAGAAGCAGGGGAAATGTAGCTAAGAATAAGTTTTAATTAGAAAACTGTTCCGCCTGCACCTAGGTTGAAAAATCCCATTTTGGGGATATTCTTGTTTCTGTTTTCTCTACCAAGTCCAAAACACAGTAAATGGTACTGCTGTCGTGCTGTGAAGGTGGGAACGCTAGTGTCTGCAAACTGAAAATAACATATTTATTATTGTTGGTAACATGTTGGGGTTAGATATACGATTTTACATGTTACACTCAGGCCTCATGAGATCGCACAGTTTGAGACGACCCTGGTGCTAACTTCTTTTTGTGAGTTCTGTGGCCGGACGCCTGGCAGTGCCTGCCAGCCTGTGCCTAGCCACTCGTAGGTTCTTTTCTAGAGACATTTTCAGTGCATTTTTTCCCTAAAAGTTCATAATTTTATAGTTCTTTTCTAACAATTACTCTAAGATGTAAAACAATGCATTTTCTGTTGTGGCGTGGAGTTTTCCTCCCAAAAGAGTGATTTCTATCTATTTAAGAAGAAAAAAAAATCAAATAATTTTTCTTTGATATCTGTATTGAAGAGTACAAAAGTCAGAATAAAATCTAGAACTCATGTTTAAATCTAGAACTCAATAGCCACTTGTAATATTCTAAGACTAAAGCCAATTGGTTAGCCATGTTTCTAATGTATAGTATGGGGTTTTATTATACTGAAACAAGCATTTCTTTAAATACACTTTGAAAATGAAAATGACTTTGATATTTTCGATTTTGTTAAAGAACCTAAAATCTTACACTTTTGTCTAAGAACCATCTATTTGAACAAACTAATTTAAATACAAAAGTGAGGTGGTGAGGCATTTTTGTTTGACGGGGCATTAACTAAAACCCTGCTTTGTTAATTTAGTTAAAGCGTGTTTACTAGGCCACTTTGTAAAGTTCTTATTCATGCAATTCTAAACATTATTCTGCAAGAAATTCTGAAGCAGAAAATTGTGAGAACATTTAACTTGGCTTTCTGAAATTAGTAATCCTGCACAGAAGAATAAGAACTCAGGAGCACAGACTATATTGTGCATCTCTATATTGTACATAAACATAGGCCTTTAAATTTGGCTTTTCTAAAACCAAAGTTTGTATTGTATCACTGGTTTTTTTATTGCGTTTACGATATTTTTGCTTTTACCTTTGCGAGCTGAGTATCGGTGTCCCATGTTTGGAAAAAGGTCTCCTTTGTATACAGTAGGATTGCAAGGTTTCAATAGAATCCATGAGATTTTTGCATATGTGCACAAAATGCTAATGAGTACATTCTTTCCTAGTTCTACCAGGAAAGCCAGTTTCCTTTTGGAATGCAAAATAAAAGATGCAGTGCACATAATAGCAGCTCTGGTTCTACCCGCGCTTCTTGTCATAAGTGCTTTAAAAGAAGTCTTAGTGTCTATTACATCATACCCTGACAACACTATTCATGTGCACACTGGTGTCAATGGATTATATTATAGGAAAAAATAGGGTGTATTTGATGTTTTTACCTTCACATACATTATGGATTAATGTAGTATGCTATCAAAGTTTTTGCTTAAAATATATAAAATATTTTCTCCTATTCAACACATTAGAATGCAGATTGTATTGTTATCTTGAAGTGCAACATAATTTCTTTGGTTAATGGTATAAAAATAGATTCAAAATCATTCTCAATTATTTCAGTTTTAAATGTAAGTGAGAAGATTCCTTATAAGCCAAAAATAGCAGTTAAGGGCTCAGGTCATCAGACTGCTGGTGGGCACAGCATCATTACTGCCAGCCTTGTATTCAGAGAAAAAGTCAGGAACTAAAACCAACTTGACCACACTTAAGTAGACTCATTCTCTTTGAACTGAACAGCATTTTGTGCCACTCATTTTCCTGTGTTAAGCATCATTCTTGTGAGAACAGAGTACATTTGTTCACAGGAGCCACATGAACTGGCTCACAAGAGCCTATACTGTATGGTTTTCTGCCTTCGGTAACATCACATTGGTAGATTAAATTGGCTGTGTTGAGAATATTTACATCATAAAAATTGGCACGCACTACAAAGAAGGACTATTTTTTCTAAAGAGCCAGTTGTTAAAAAAAAAAAAAAAAAAAAACCCTCAGCATATTCCCAATCAGCCCCGGAGGCCACATTTCCATGACTACCACAGTCTTCAAAGAAAAGAAGGCAACACGTGTTCTGAAGCCAGCATGTGCAGCGTGCCCCCACATACCCACCCATAACCACCTCCCCAATGTACCCACCCAGACCAAACGTTTCATGAGAGAAAATCTTTCTGTGTTGACAGTGAGCTGCAAATCCACAAAGGACAAGCCAGGAGATCAGGAAGAGAGAGCCACAATTTTTGGCTTAAGACCAGCTGAAATTTATAATCTTAAAAACAGTCAAATCTAGGCATTGAGAAATTCAGAGATCTTTGGTTTATAGCTTCTATTTAAGTTGTTTCACAAATACCTGATCATTACAGTGTATTGAAACTACTATCATGATCAGTTTGGGGCCTTAAAAAAAAAAAAAGGAAAGAAAGAAAAAGTCAAATTATACTTGTAGACCTGTTAAAACTCTAGTAAATACTTGACCAGGAAGAACATACAAATCAAAGAAGAGTACAGAGATGCGGGGCAGTGGTGGTGCACGCCTTTAATCCCAGCACTTGGGAGGCAGAGACAGGCTGATTTCTGAGTTCGGGGCCAGCTTGGTCTACAGAGTGAGTTCCAGGACAGCCAGGGCTACACAGAGAAACCCTGTCTCGAAAACCAAACCAAACCAAACAAACAAACAAACAAACAAAAACAATAAAAAGAAGAGTACAACGGTCAAGGCTTTGACATTCTTGGTGGATTTAGTCTATTGTAACTATAGCTTCTCTGCCTGAGACTTAAAAGTTTTGATGTTGCTTAGGAGTCAGACCAGCAGCTTGGTTTCCTATCCCTCCACACATCTGTTTGTTTCTATTTGCATACTAACAGCTCCATCTGCATCTCCAGTTGAAAGCACTGGACAAGCTAAAAGATCCCTCAGTTTAGCTGCTTGCTTACAAAATTCCTCAAGTTTAGCACATTCAAAAAAGATCTCATCTTAGTCTAAAGTCTTCTTTGCATTGCCCTCCCCTTCAGCATGGGCACAACCTCTCCCCAACTCCTGAGAAGGAATGGTAAGGACAATCTTTAGCTCCTATCTCTCCCACGATGCCCACAGATAACCAGTTACTGAGTCCTACTTATTTTGTTTCTAATAATGGCTTTAATCTTTCTATGGCTCTTCTTTCCCAGCATCACTCACAGCCTAATTCTCCCCTGTAAGATTCCTAATCGCTCTCCCACCTTCATTGCCCACTCTGTAGTTAAGATATGACTAAAATATGACTTTGATCTTGATATTAATCTTTTGAATGGTTTCTTGTCCCTGGTATGGCAAAGCCTACACTCCATAATGGTTATGTCTCCTTTCATGATCCAGTCTTCCACACCTCCTCTTTCTATGCCACTGCCCTCTCTAGACTCAGCTACAGTGAATGCTTTATCAGTTCTTGAAAGAGACAGGCTTTCTTCTAGCACTTTGTATGTGCCTTACCTTCTTTAGCTCCAATGCCTGCCCCATCCAGACTGGCCAACAACCACATGAAGTACTCAACTTCAATATCATCATACTTTGCCATTAGATACAGTTTGGGTGTACAATGTGCTTGGTTCTCTTTTTAATGTAGAAATCCATCAACAGTGCTTATGCAGTACAGCCTATGTCAGTTTCTTCCATTAGAAAGTAGGCTTCACATGGACGGAGAATGTGTCTATTGTGTGTATAGTTACATTGCCAGTGCCTACCTGGAAAGCTGGCATTTAATACAGTCTCAAAATAATTGTCAAATGAGTAAATAAACTTCATTTATTCACATTCTCCCCATCCTCCATTAATAAAGAAGCACAGGGATGGTGGCTTGTGCCTCTATGGTAGGCTGTTTGCCATGCAAGGTCAAAGCCTTGGGTTTCTTCCTGGGCACCGAGAAGGAAAACAAAGAAAGATGAAGACCTGCAGTTGGTTGCACATTGTTGTGTTTTATAAAAAAAATAGTTCAGGATATGTTTTGTAGAGCCAGGTATGGTGGGGGGGGGGTGCCTCAGCGGGCCCATGCTGAGTCATCCCTTCCCCCTGAGGTACCAGCCATATGATGGGTACAGTGTGGAATAGAGTTTATTTAGGACATGGGAAGGGGAGTTGAGAAGGGAGTAGAGAGAGGAACAGAGAGAGAGAGAGAGAAAGAGAGAGAGAGAGAGAGAGAGAGAGAGAGAGAGAGAGAGAGAGAAGGCAAGGCAAGGCAAGACCAGCCTAGAACTTGTGGACAGAGCCTGGGGAGAGGGGAGAGAAGGAGAGAGGGGTCTGGAAGAGAAAAGACAGTAAGAGAGAGAGGAGAGGCCACACATCCCCTTTTGTAAGGAAGCCAGGCCTAGCTGGCTTGTTTCCAGGTTAACTGTTGGGAGAAGCCTAGAAGGAATGCTAACATACATCAGAATTCTTAGGTTCCAAAATAGAAATTGTGCATAAAGGGAGTGGTTGCAATATGTATTACAATAAAGCATTAACTTGACTGCTGTTGGCTGTTTGTGTACATAGACAGCATTGCTACCATACACTCACATTTTTAGGGAAAATTTTTTTTGATGACATGTTTAGTTGAGTAACTTTCTCTTGGAAAGAATATTTTATAATAGATATGTTTACTAATGGTACTACCAATATTTTTTAATCAGGTCTTATTCTACCAATATTTTTCAATCAGGTCTTATTTGCTAAATTGTAATTTTCTTCAATAAAAACTTCAAAGCAAGAATTTTCAAATATCTGATCTTGACATTTTAAACTGCAGAACAAGTTAGTTGTTCCATTTAGGCCAGTAGCCCAAGTGTTGTATGTAAAATAGCAAGCTTGCACTCAGCACCTCTTTTGTCTCCCTGCACCATGGGCTTCTCCTTAGGAACCCATGGGGACCACATCAGGTTTGGAAGTTGCCACAGCAACAGCATACCTGAGGCAGAGTAGGATTTGTCTACTAATCCCTGTAGCTAGAGCAGAAAACCAGAGTCCACCATCTATCTATGTGTGTGGCCTTTAAGTTGAGAAGTAGGAAAAGCAAGGCCAAGCTTACCCTTAACCTCAATGTTGTGTGTATTCTTTCTGTTGCTTTGACTGTTGTGTAAATGAAGATTCTGTAATGTTCTCAGATCCAGAGCAGGCATTCATGTGCTTAGCAAATCTGAGCTATCTTTGTACAACTCTTAACCTAACCTTTAAAGTTATAAAATTCCTCTCAAACTTTCCAGAACATTAGAGCATAGAGTGACTTAATATGAGTGTTAATCTTTCCCTCCACATTATGAGCATGCATTTTAACATGATTTTTTGATGAAGAAATGCAAGGTTTATATACACGAATGTATTAATGCCATAAGTTCACTTAAGAAAATTTAAATTATTCTTCTATAGAATAATATGTAAAAATGCTACCCTTACTTGAGAATTTAGATCATCTACTGAAAGCCTTTCTCTGGTTTATTACAGTCACTTTTATTAATGAGTGTTCTTGGTTTTAGGTATGTAACATTAAAAATAGTCATGACACATTAATTAGCTAATATATTTTCTACTCTAAGGCATAAGAATATGTTTATAAATGCAACATAAAATCAAAGGCTAATAAGAAAAAGGAACAATACTCCCTTGACATCAGTTTGAAAGTGAACCATAAATTAGTCTTGCATATAAAACCATAATGATAATTTCCCTTACTGGATAAAGCATTTAAGTGTGAAACAAGTTTGTTTTGCTTTCAATAAAATTTTACATGACTATTCCATATATAGAGGCTTCTAACCTGTGGTTTATATTCTGATAATTCCAATATGCATTGAAAATATCTTCCACAGGTCAGAAATGCATTTTCTAACCTTAATCTATAAGAATATTACACTTTAGCAAATTGGCAGAGGAGAGTGTTAATTATTTACACGTATGATCCTATGAGTGATTTGAGAGCTCTGGCTCATTGGCACATTTCATGAGACTGCCTTCCTGCATATCACTAGCCTGGGAACTGACCAAAATCAAAATTTGAAGTGTAGTCTCATACTAATTATATTATAAGTTAAAAACTGGTAAATCAAACCATATTCATCAGGGATAATCTGTGCAAATAAACAGTAAGAGTAAGGCTGCTATGGTATTTACTCTAGGTCAGGTTCCCTGGCAGGTTGGCTCTGAACAAATTAGTGTGCAGGAACACCAGGGAGGCCCCTGGGATAAGCACCTGAGAGCTGTAAAAGAAGCAAGCAGAGAGTCAAGCATACAGTCCGAGCAGGCCTAGGTAATACTATGGAGTGATCCAAAACTATCAGGGCTCTTCAGACATGTCTGAGAACTGGAGGTTGTCAGCTAGCAGGTATAGATGTAAAGTCTTCAGTCTCAAGGGGAAGATCAGGGCCACACAATACAGCATCTGTTCTAGATCCCATTCTTCTCTTTCTTCGCCTTCCACAGTACCTGCCTGAGTCCTTCCTAGCTCTAGTCTCAGCTGGGTGTAGCGCTGTCCCTCCTTAACCCCTGCACTCACTCGCTAGGCGAAAGCAGGCCGAGCTCTGAGTTCGAGGCCACCTGTGCTTCTCAGTGCTATGCAAATCGTTACATAGTAAATTCATTTGTCAAGTGGCTAGAGGGGGGATTTGGTTGTGTTACCTAGTTTCTCTAATAAGTCAGATATTGAATTGCAAAAAAGCTTTCATGGACCATAGACAGTATGTCCAACAAAGACCTCCTAGCAGTATTAGGAACAGGTGAAAAAAATATAAATGCCATTAATTAAGGTACTAGGAAATCTATTTTGTACACACAAACTGCTTAGATCAGTATCTCAGTCACCAGGTGGGGCAAATTGTCTTCAAAGCTTGTCTTCTAGCTGGAAGGTTCCAGAGTAGTTATACATGTCTCTAACACTCTGGTTTGAGCTTTTTGGCTCTGTTCCAATTCTCAAAGACGTCTGAATAAAAAGAGATCTTCAGAACGTGTTTGAAATAAGAGGTTCAATGGCAAAGAAGAACATCTCTAAAGGAATCATGCCCTGTACACCACTACCACCCTCGCATGCAATGGCAACCGATTTGTCACTTGGCTTTAATCATGGTTTTCCTGCTTATCATTAGCACAAAGGATCTTTGCACCCAGATTTGATAGTTCAGCAGGCACACACAGAAAAGCTTTCTCCAGTCTTAGTCCAGAATATTGTGGGACCTTTACAAGTACTTTTAGCTTCTAGTTTTATCCCTGGATCTTAGTCATATACCAAGATCAAGTAAGACAATAACCCAATGCCAGTTTTATACCAAAACTATAACAGTGGTTAGCCATAATTCCCCCTTTGCTTACAGGAAAGTATTAGAACTATGTTCAAACAAACTTTCACATCAAAAGATTTCTTTATGCCAGATTTGAATTTAAGAGTAGGCTCTGCTATTTACTAACTGTAGGATTTGTAACAAAAAAAAAAAAAAAAAAAAAAGAAAAAGAAAAAAAGAAAAATCTTATCTATGTCTCTTTAAACTTCAAATCCCTACCTGTGAGGTGGCAAAATTGATATAAATAAAGTGATTTACATATAGCAAACTTTCAGTGTTACCATTATTAAATGTAACTGTTGAAGAGATGGCATTTACTTCAAAGCTCATGCATTGAGGTCCATGAAAGCTTATTCTGTTGCTGGGGGTTGGGAGGAAGGAAATATAATTCTACAAAAGAAAATGTGTTTTCAAGTCTTCATAATTTAAATTCTTGGGAACGGTTACTGCTTCATGAAGTAAAATGAGGACCCCACAGAGTTGGTGGGGAGGATGCAATGTCCTGTGTGACCACATCTTCTTTAGCTTTGTTGCTTGAAACATTTAACCACAGTCCCATGTAGTTTCTGTTGCCCCCCCTTTC
This sequence comes from Mastomys coucha, assembly GCF_008632895.1. Taxonomy (NCBI): domain Eukaryota; kingdom Metazoa; phylum Chordata; class Mammalia; order Rodentia; family Muridae; genus Mastomys; species Mastomys coucha. The sequence continues at coordinate 75,385,365 of NW_022196898.1, read as the reverse complement.
ATAACAGCCAGATGGAAAACCACACTCAGCAGTGTACCCACAATTCTGCTGTGAATTTGAACATTTACAAAATAAAAGCCATCCTGAAAACACTTCTAACCTCTACTGTGTGACATACGCCAAAAGTATTATGGTTTGTTTATAGGATCACAAAGAGAACCTGTAACATATTATCAAAGTAAAAGTTACAAACCTAATCCATTAGTGTATATGGGACTTTAAATGACCAACTGAGATGCTTCACCAGTTAAACATGATTGCACTGGATGCACTCCCCACTCAAAATAGTTTTGTCACATTAGAAAAAAAAAAAAAAATCCCTCCCATACCAACTGTTAGCTGTCTGTCTAAGCTCTGCCCCACAGTTACCTGGCAAGAGCCAGGTAGGCCTGACCCACTGTAAAAGGGGCTGCTTGCCCCTCCTGGCTTTCTTGCTCCTCTCTGGCTCTCTTGCTGTTTCTTGCCCTTGCTCTTCCCTTCCTCCCTCTTGGCCTCTAATCCTCTCCCTTCACTCCCTTCCCTCTTCCTCCCTCCCTCCTCTCTCTTTGTCTCTCTCTGTCTCTCTCTCTCTCTTTCTCTCTCTGCTTTTCTCTGCCTCTGCTACCCTCTTATCTCTCCTCCCCATGTCCTAAATAAACTCCATTCTATACTATACCGTTGTGTGGCTGGTCCCTGGCGGGGGGGGGGGGGGGGGGGGGGGGCTGAGTCGGCATAGGCACCCTCTTCCCCCATACCTGACCACACCTCCATAGAACATACCCCCCTTCTCTTTATCTTTTTATAAACACAACACCAATGTCGATGGATTCAGTCTGTAGACAAATAGAAGCTAAGCAATGTGGTAAATGGCATTATTTTCATAAATCTTTTTTTTTTAGTCTACGAAGGCATGTTGCATATGTAATATATTTCTTTGACTTGTCTGTTTGGTCAGACTTACTCTGCCATTAAAAGTGTTCTATCTGGAACCACCCATCAGTATTTTCAGTTTGGCCCACCCCTTTCTATTTCCTTTCTGCATACACACATTTCTCCGTGTCTGAATAGTAGTTCTGGCATTGGATGCTCATGCATATGAACTTTCGTGAACAACCGAGCCTGAGCTTTACTTTATTCCATCTCACTGCATTTCAGAACTGGTTCTCCTACATTTTTTTCGCTGTCAGGTTATACTTGTAGGGACATTTATGAGATGTTCAGATAGAGCTGGGCTTGGCCGAGTAAAGTGCTCCTCGGGCATGTCATTTTCAAGCTGTAAGAGATATTTCTCGGGAGCTTTGTGCCTGGCCATTTGTTTATAACTGCTTCTGCAATGCAAATACTGCATTTCCCTCCCATACCACATTGCTGATACTCAGGTCTGTGACATACGCTTTCTTCTCCTATCAACCTGGCCTCTGAAAGCCTTAGGGTTACAAAAGATGGTTTTTAAAAGGACAGAAATACCTGGGGGTGGAGGGGTGGGTGTGGCAGAGGAGAAAGAGGAGGAAGAGGGAGAAAAGAAGAGAGAGAAAGAGAAGAGGGAGGAAGAGAAGGAAGAAAGGAGAAATAGATAGAGAGAAAGATACAGAGAGAGACAGAGACAGAGAGAGACTGATTTTAAGTCTTGATTACAATTACAGGGGCTTTCCTAGCACCATTTCCTGATGTTGGCAGTGCTCTATGATCTCTGGAAATCGAGTAAAACAACTCCTGAAACCACTATTCTTCACAAATGAGTCATGTCTCTGTCTGTGACTGCCGGAATACTCAAAACCAGAAACGCGGGTCTGCTGAGTCCTAGAGTATAGGCACACTTCATATGGCCTGTCACCTTTGCTAGTTAGCAGCATGAATATACTTGGCTACCATCTTGTCTTGTATCATAATATCCATACAGGGCCCTGCTCCCAGAACTATGGTTTTGCTACAGTCTAATATTTAGAGGTGGCCTAAAGAAAAAATTTAAGAAGTTGCTTCTTGAATAATTTGAACATACAATCATAGCAAAACAGAAATAGGATTCACTGTGAGACACCATCTGCTGCTATTGTTACCTTTGAATCATGCAAAGGACATCAGTATCAACTTACCTGTAGCTTAATGGAGATACAGATAATGAATATAGAAATAAGCTCAGAAGTGAGTACATATCCCGAAGGTATCATAGTTTAATTGTGAAATACCGCCTGTATAAGTCAGGGTTCTCATATATGTGGGATTTAGTAGAGTGGCTTACAGGCATTCCAACATTGGCTTCGGCCAGTTCAACATTGGCCATATTCTAACAGAAAGTCCAAGAATCTAGCAGTTGTTTGGTCTACAAGGCTGGATGTCTCAGCTGGTCTTCAGTATACGCAGGAATCCTGAAGAAGCAGGCTCTAATGCCAGTGAGAGGGAGGGCAAGCAGTCAAAGAACAAAAGCTTCCTCCTTCAAAGCCCTTTATATGGCTGCCATAAAAAAGGAGTGATTCATATTTAAGGTGGATGTAGCCACCTCAAACAATCTGGATTAAAGATGGGTCTTCCCACTTTAAATTATTTAATTAGGAAAAAATCCCTCACAGGTGTACCCAACTGCTTGGATTTTAGTTAATTCCAGGTGTAGTCAAGTTGACACCCAAGAGTATCACAACTCTACCCCTTGTCTACTTGATACAAAATTATATCTCCTTAAGTCATACTTACTTTCCAAATGGAAAAATTACCAAGTCATAATTATGCCTAAATTGAGATAACTATCTTGTGTACTTTAGCAAACACATGATATAATTTAGAATAAGTGGTACTGTCCCTTAAGGAAAATTTAGAATCTCAACCATAAATGTAACAGTCACTGGTGTTCTCTCATTGGTGTTATATTGCATGATAAATCAAGTAAATAAAACAAATATCTGCACGAACACATCTTAACAAAATATAACTGAAAGATTCACGTCAGTTGTAATCCTTGTTTTTTACAACTGGTTACATGACAAGCAGGTACTTCTAACTATCTTCCTCCTCTACTATTTCTGTCTTTTCTCCACCCTCAGCAAACACCTTGATAAATCTCCGTTCTTTTCCTGGAGGAGGGACCCATACCTTCCTTCCTAAAGGATCTGTGCTGTTTGTCATCCTGCCATGATTGGATTATTGTAGTTTCCCATTGACTTCTGTCTTAGCTCTTGTTCTATTGCTGTGAAGAAATATCACAACCAAGGAATTTCTTATAAAATAAAGCATTTAATTGAGGACTTGCCTATAGTTTTAGAAGATTAGTCCATGATTATCGTGGTGGGAAGCAGATGGGCACAGTGCTAGAGCAGTAGTTAAGCAAGAGCTTTACATCTGAATCTCAGGCAGCAGGCACAGAGGAGACTGGGCCTGGCATGGGTTTTTGAAACGTTGAAGCTCACCTCCTGAGAAACCTCTTCCAACAAGACCACACCTACCTCAACAAGGTCACACTTCCTAATCCTTCCCAAACAGTTCCACTAACTGATGACTGAGCATTCAAATATATGGGCCTTTGGGAGCCATTCTCATCTCATTAAAACTATCCCCCTTACCACCATAGACTCACATGTTTGAACACTTGGTCCCCAGCTGCTTTAAGGAGAGGTTGTGAAACCTTTCGGAGGTGGAGCCTTCCTGGAGAAAGTAGATCACAGGCCATGAGGTTGTATAATTGAGCCCATTATCTGCTCACTCTCTGCTTCCTGAGTGATAGATGCAGCCACCTTCTGCTCCTCTCGTGTATGCTTTTTTGCCTTGCTGCCATGTCTCCCTCACCATGGTAGACTGTATCTTTCTGAATTGTAAACCAAACTATACTCTTTCTACCCTAAGTTGATTTTGTCTGGGTATCTTATCACAGCAAGGGGAAATAATCAAAGACAAGAAGTTAGTATAAACTCTGTCTTTTCCAAGATTAGAGTGAGCGCCTGGAAGCAGCAGCATAACAAAAGCAACCAGCATACCAGAAGCAGCCTTTGTTTCTAAGACTGCTCCACAATAAAAGGAGCCCAGAGTCCCTGGAGAAAGGGCTGATTTCATTGCTAGGCAGAGAGCATACAACATGAGCCTGAAATAACTTCCAGGACCCATGTAAAGAAGTGCCAGAATTGCATGGAACTCTCATCTCTCTCATTCCCCTATCCATTCTCTCTCTCTCTCTCTCTCTTCTCTCTCTCTCTGTCTCTCTCTCTCTCTGTCTCTCTCTCTCTCTTTCACCCACACCCACACCCACATGAGGGGGGAGTACATTGAAGATCTCTCTCTCTCTCTCTCTCTCTCTCTCTCTCACACACACACACACACACACACACACACACAATGAGGGAGTAAATTGAAGAGATGATTGAAAGAGCACTCAATAACCAACTAGCTGGTACAATCTGAACAGCAAAGCCTTAAAGGATCCTGGGGAGGAAGGCTGGAAGGATAGCAACCTGACGATTTCCCTTCAATTCCTGCTAGCCATGGAGGATCTTCAGTACATCAGTGTATCACCTAGAGTCCCTCCTTGGGAGGAAATAGCAGGTGCTGAGTCCCCTCTGGAATATAAGGTTTTCCATGGTCTGACAAGCACTTCTGACAGCACCACCTGTTTTCCTCTCATTAGCTTCTCCAGCTCCCAGGAACTTAAAAGCAGTTCTGCATGAGATCTCCACTCTGTTTGTTGTTGGTCAGCTGCCTGGGTCTCCAGTGAGGATGGAGAAACTTGTGCATGACAAACAAGGCAAGTAACAAAGTGAGAGGAACCGCACATTCGAACTGCTCTACAAGTTGCTGTGTCTCAGTTTCCCTGCAGCAAACCGCTCTCCAAGAGGCAAAATATTACTGGATAATGTTTCAAACATTTTCATGCATAATAATTTATGCATTAGATTCTCTACCTCTTGTCTGTTACTTGTCTGCCCCAAACAAGTGGTTTTTTCTTTCTCTTTCTTTTTTTCTTTAAAAGGAAAAAAAAAAGGTCTATATGGTCTTTTTAAGAATACATGAACTGAGTTTTCTTTTAGTAAATAAAATTCTTCTCAAAGTTTTCCACAAAGGGCTGGCCTTCAAGATGGAAATTTCCAAAGTATTTTTATTTGCCACAATAACAGCTGCATGCATGGTCAGGCCTGATCACAGAGGGTGGAAACCGGTGATGCCCGGATGATGGCAAAGCATTACAGGCCCAGGGGCCAAGCTGTTTTCTGCACTTTGTCTGTCAGGGTTCAAAAAGCTGTGTCAACACTGACTGACTGTCAGAAAGGCAAGTTTGATGGCATAGAAATGTCAGACATGACGCTGAAGATCTTGAAAATGGGAACTCACCATTACCCATCCCTTTAACTTAATTTTTAAACAATTATTCACACAGCTGTTTACATCAGGGGTCAGTGAAAAAAAAATCGGAGGTCAGTAATGAAAGCTTAAATTCTGGAATCTCTGAATGTAAGTTCATAAAGTTCAAACATACATTCAGAAAGTTCCCTGCCTTTACTTCTCTTCCATCACCATAGCAGAATGTCAGGAAATGGGAAATAGGAATAAGTGGGGGCCAGGAGGAGTTCCCTGAGGAGCCCCTTGCAATGTCTGAGCAGCACTCTTGTGTTTTTCCTTCAAGTTAATAGCGCCTGTCTTAATTTGACTAGATAAACAGCTGGACAAAACTCATTTATTTCTATAATATTTCAAAATGCTTTGCTATCCTGCTCAGATGATCCTTGCTGTGTTCTGGGTAGTTTGAGAGTTGAATATACTAACTTAAATTAAAGAAACACAGTAGAGAAGTGCAATGGAGCCAATCACTGCGTGCGCCTTTAATCCCAGCACTGGGGAGGGAGAGGCAGATGGATCTCTGAGTTTGAGGCCAGCCTGGTCTACAGAGTGAGTTCCAGGACAGCCAGGGAGACATGGAGAAACCCTGTCCCAATAAAACAAAACAAACAAAAGGAAGAGGAGGAGGAAGAAGAGGAAGGAGAGGAGGAAGGAAGTAGTAGTAGCTGTTGTTGTTGTAGTCATTGTTGTTCAGTGGAAGCCATTCTGATCATACCCACCCTGTCACTCACATAGCTATCTCTAAAGCCCCCACCCCGCTGGGGCAATGAACCATTGAAAACGTGATTCCCTCCTAGAATTCAAGTCGAAAAAGGAAAGCACTAGAAATGATGGTTTCTACCTCCATTTGGAGAAAATGATTGCCAAGGTCTTTCAGGAGAGACTCAGAGGAAAGCTTAGCCACAGATGATGGCCTCAGGTAGATTGGAGCTTCCCACTCCTGCCTAACTAAGTGCCTCCATGAGGCACTTAGGTTTATTTATATTTTTTTTGATATTTTATTTATTTACATTCCAAATGTTATCCCCTTTTCCGGTTTCCCCTCTGCAACCCTCCTATCCCATCCTCCCTTCCTCTGCTTCTATGAGGATGCTCCCCCTCCCACCCATCCACTCCTACCTCCCCACCCTGGCATTCTCCTACATTGAGCCTTCACAGGACCAAGGGCCTTTCCTCCCATTGATGCCCCACAAGGCTATAATCTGCTACATCCTATGCAGCTGGAGCCATGGGTCCCTCCATGGTTGGTGGTTTAGTTCCTAGCAACTCTGGGGGTTCTGATTGGTTGAACTTCCTATGGGTTGCAAACCCCTTCAGTTCCTTCCATTCTTCCCCTAACTCCTCCACTGGGCACCTGGTGCTCAGTCCAATGGTTGGCTGCGTGCATCTGCCTCTGTATTTGTCAGGCTCTGGCAGAGTATTTCAGGAGCGAGCCTCCATGACTGATCTTAAAGAGGCAAGTAAATCTCTGTTCAGAGCCTGCTGTCCCACTGCAACACCAGCAGCACGGCACAGAGCCATCTATATTCCCTGGCCTGGGCAAAGACAGAGACTTTGAAGAGAGGAGGAAATTGATAGAGGCTCCCACTAGATGTTGCCCTTCTTGGAATTTACATACATACATGCATACCTACATACATGCATACATACATACATGTATACATACATACAGAGAGAAACTGGCTTTCTAGAATTTTAGATAGATACTTTCATTGCAATGGAATCATGAGCCTGTTATGTAAATGTTTTTTAATCACTGAACTTGAATTACCATAGAGTGAAAACTGACAATATGGCCCAAACATCAAGTCAGAATCCTTATAGCAGCATACTTTCTGCTTTGCATAGGTGCACATTCCATATTTTAATTACTATGAAGCAAGCACTACTGTGACTGAGAGAAGGCCAGGTAGCTGTTGACAGCTGTTGAGGGTTGCCAGCTGCTGGGACAGGGAGAGAGAGTTTTCTCCAAGTGTAGCCCCCTGGTAAGTCAGCTGTGCATTGGTAGGAGACCACACATCCAACAGACAGGTCATCCAGACAAAAACTAAACAGCAATGGTGGAGCTAGATGATGCTATAAGTCAAATGGACCTGGCAGATATTTACAGAACATTTCATCCAAATATCAAAGACTAGAACTTCTTAGTACTTCATGGAAACTTCTCCAAATTGAGCATATACTTGGACACAAAACAAGTCCCAAGAGATACAAGAAAATTGAACCAACATCCTGCATCCTATCTGACCATCATGAATTAAAACTGGCAACAACAGAAACAAAAGGAAGCTCACAAATTCACAGAAACAAAACAACTCACCACTGAATGAAAAAATGTCAGGAAATTGAGAAAGAAATGTTAAAGTTTTTAGAATTGAATGAAAATGAAAGCCCAACATACCCACGTGTATGGAACACAATGAAGGATGTTCTAAGAGGCTAGTTCATAGCACTAAGTGTTTATAGGAAAATATTGAAGAGATCTCATATTAGTAACTTAACAGCATACCTGAAAACTCGAGAACAAAAAGAAGAAATCACATCTAAAAGGAGTAGACAGCAAGAAATAATCACACTCAGGGCTGAAATCAAACTACAGGTGATGAAGCAAAATGCTGGTTCATTGAGAAAATCAGTAAGCTTGATAAACCTCTAGTCAAATTAACTAAAAGATGGAGAGAGAAGATCCAGATTAATAAAATTAGAGACAAACGTGGGGGACCATGAACAGCAGAAAGAAAATATTCAGCCAATTGGGACCCAGCTGGTACTTAGCAAATTTGAGCTTTGGAATGCAGGACACTCCCGGATTCTGAGGAGGGGGAGGACAAGGAAAAGGAAGAGGAAGAGAAGGTTGCCTTCGGGACTCCAGGGACTGACTCACCAGAGACCGAGGTCCCTGTGCGCGAAGCTACTGCCTCTGGCAAGGGAAGGGATCTTACTAAACTACTGCTGGCAGAGGGAACTCTACCCTGCCTAGGTCTCCAAGATGCTACACACTGCGCTCAGCAACTGCTGTGGCAGTTTCCAGCCTGCAGACGGAAGTCCTTACAGAATGCTTCAGAGACCTGCTGCTCTGCAAGTCATTGCATGGTAATCCTTCTCTGACCTGTAGACTCACTCTGCTGTGAACAGCTCTCGGTTGGCGTTTCTGATGCCTTCTAGAACTCTGACCGGGAATACTTCTTAGAGCTGTAGCTAGCACACTATCTTTGCCTAGAGTTCAAACTTATTTCGTTTAAATCACAAAAGAGCCTCTCCCGGAGTAGAAAAGCACCCCGCTGGGAATAGCCGTCTGTATCTGCCAGCTTCCTTCCTCCAGCTGCCTAATCTTTAACAGGGGTGTCAAAAACATGCAGGAGAAAAAGGACAGTATCCTCAACAAACGGCTTCTGGTAGCACTGCATGGAGTTCCAGGCCTTGTAACAGAACTAAGAGCCATCCCTCCCTCGCCCTGCACAAAAATCAATTCACAATGTATCAAAGACCTTAATTAGACCAGCAGCTGTTTTCAAGGGAAAACACAGGCAAGAGCTGGTAAGCCCAGGGCCCTGTGCAGCCCTGAGCAAGTGTCCTGCCTCTCTGGTACACCTCTAGCCCAAGGCTTTCCTGTTGTAATGGCCACCACCCACAGCCTCACCCGAACTACTGCTCCTCATATGCAACCTTTTAATACGCCAAGAAGACTTTCTTCTTTGGAACAGTCTATTTCTGGCTGGCTGCCAAACTGAACGCTTGTCCTCTGAGGCGACACGGCTCCCCCTTTTGGCTGAACAGAGCACGGCTAGTCTTAACTCTCCTCTGCTTCTCAGCGTTAGCCCATGTGCAAGGCTTTAATTGGTCTGATCTGAGGATGTAGTCTAGTTTTTATTATAGGTCTGGAGTATTAGTCTTCTTTAAAAGGCAAATAATTTGGTCTTGCCTGAAGTACTTAGAGGGCTTTTAGTAAAACATTAAAACAATTGTATATATTATTATAAATTATTAGTATTAGTCTGGGGTGGGAAATTTGTGCCATGGCTGTGTTGGGGGGCGGGGAGGGGATCGTGCCCTTGTGTGAGGCTGAAGCTTTTGCCGTGGCATACACGTGGAAGTCAGAGGACAGCTTCATGAAGTCAGTTTTCTCCTTCCACGTTTATGGGTGTCCTGGAGAGTAAACTAGGATCACTAGGCTTACAGAATAAACAGTTTACCAGCTGAGCCATCTCACCGTTCCCAACACATTTTTTTTTATAAAATGTAAAATTTTGAATACAAATTTTTAAGACAACTTGATTGATGTCTTATGAAAACACTTGAAAGGCTTTGTGTAAGGAGGGAGACAGATGGCGACTGTCTTCTGTACCAGCTGCCATTCGCTGTTTTCCTTACTGGTGAAGTTTGCCTTAGAAAGCCTTTGCTGACTCAGCAATAAACGAAGGACCGTGAGCTTATCTGTAAAGGGCCAGATGGTTAACATCTTCACAGGCCATGCGACTTCTGATGCAGTGTTTAAACTCCTGAGGAAAAAACCCAAAATCAGCTGGATATGGAAGAGATGACCATTGTTTCACTCCAGCAAAACTGCTTTTGAACATTGAAGTTCAAATCTGTTGGATTTCACTGAATCTTAATAGATATTAGAATATTGTATATTTCATTTTTCCCCTCCCCCTTTTTTTTTCTAAAAAATGAATCTTAGTTTTTGAGCTATGCAAAGTGGGTGGTGAGCTAAATAGCCAGAGAGCAGAGCTGGCCAGCCTGCTTGAGTCTGCATCTCCCACTTGGCCATACATCCTCAGCTCCAGCCACATTTCCAGCAGTCGCCAGTTCACCACGCAGTGATCATCCCAAAGCACCTCAAACCAAAGCCATTTAAAATGAACTCACGACATATGTCTCATCCTAGCCATCTGCCTGCCTGTCAAAAGCCACTGCCTCTGTCCACTGCATATTATTCCCCAGTCTCCAGGCTTGACAGTTAGAACTCCTGCTCCTCCGACTCAGGTCCCTTGTCCAGTTCTGTCTTGTTTGGCGAATGTCTTTGCTTTCAGTTCTCATCTCCAGCATCAGGAGTTCTCCATCCTGCTGTCCTGCTGTAGTTCTGACATTGGTTTCCACCCCCCAGTGTGTCCAGCATGGCTGTTGGCTAATGGCTCAGGTCCTAAAGTACTCCTCCAATTGTGTCCCTGCAGAATTGTAAAGCTTTGTCTTGCTCTTTTATTCACCAAGTAGAATACAAACGTTTTCAGTTGGTAGGTGTCTTAGTTAGGGTTTCACTGCTGTGAACAGACACTGTGACCAAGGCAACTCTTATAAGAACAACATTTAATTGGGGCTGGCTTACAGGTTCAGAGGTTCACTCAGATATCATCGAGGCAGGAGCATGACAGCCTCCAGACAGGCATGGTGCAGGAGGAGCTGAGAGTTCTACACCTTCATCTGGAGAAGACTGGCTTCTAGGCAGCTAGGATGAGGGTCTTAAAGCCCACACCCATAGTGCCACATCTACTCCAACAAGGCCACACCTCCTAATAGTGCCATTCGCTGGGCCAAGCATATACAAATCACCACAGTAGTAAAGGCCTTTAAGACATTATCTCAAATATGTTTCTAGTCTTGCTTCATTCTAAATGCAATCAGCCTTCATAAGCAAGAGTTGGGCACTAGCGTACTGTTAGAATTATAAGCAAGCCAAGCAAAGTTCTGCATTGTTTACAGTCTAGCTGTGGGAAAGGGATTAGTCAAGCTGTCCTGTAGAGAGAGAAGGTAAAACTGTGGCGAAGTATCATGAAGTAATCCTTTCGAAGAACAGACAGAACCTTCCTTGTAAAGTTTTATACACCAGGAAACTCTCAGCTAAGGCCTGCTTCCACCACAGGCAGAGATGTTACTGACAGCCTTTCTAAAACGCAGGTGCTTGGGTGCAACAGTAGAGCTTCCTTCCACACTATGAGCAATATGTATCGTTTCCATGGTATGAAGAGACTCTGCTTCCTAGCCATATATTCCCTATTGCTGGGTATATTTCTATATGCAGTATGTGACAGAAATAAAGATACTCCCCCAAAGTATGCAGGATATCACAACACCCACCACACCACACCACACACACATACACACACACACACACACACACACACACACTCGCGCGCGCACACACACACACACACACACACACACGCGCACACACACACACACACACACACACACACACACACACGCACGCACGCACGCACGCACTTGAAAGCATGCCTGGAAGAAATACTCCAACAAGAAGAAAACAATACTCCTAAAGGCTTTGAGATCTGTAGAAAATAAGAATACATAAAGCTCTACTTTATTGTGGTGATATTTCTACCCATGTCTACATATGTCAAAGCTTATAAAATTTTGTGCTTTAAACACGAGTAGTTACTCAGAGTAGGGCTGGTCTCAGCCTTGGCCAGAGAAACTTCTTTTCACAAGGTACAAAGTAGAGATCCCTAACTGGTCGAAGCGCTGAGAATGAGTTACTGGTGAAGGCTCAGCTTTAAGTAAGACATCTCTATACCGCCCCCTTCAGGGCCCAGCGAGCACTGCAGAAGAGAGAGAAGCGCTGAGGCTGGGGTGCTATGAAATGGATAGGACTTGTGAACACATAAGAGCTGTGGATACCCACCCAAGATTGGGTTCATCAGGATCTGGAGAGATAGCTCAGCAGTTAAGAGCACTGACTATTTTTACGGAGGTCCTGAGTTCAATTCCCAGCAACCACATGGTGGCTCACAACCATCTGTAATGCGGATCTGATGCCCTCTTCTGGTGTGTCTGAAGACTGCGACTGTGTACTCACATACATGAAATAAATAAATCTTTAAAAAAAGAAAAAAAAGATTGGGCTCATCAGAATTTTGTGTTGGATAAGGGAGGGGCTCATGAGGAACTTTATGGTTGCCAGGGGAGAGGATATCATTTTTGTTTAGTAATATAGACCTTAGTAAGTTGTCTATGATCCACTAAATAACCCCTCACCCATGTACATGTAAGCAACCCTCATTAAATTCAGCTAGTCAAATCTAAAATGACACAAAAGTAGGAGATTAGTGAGGAAGGAAAAGGGGTCGACAGGAATGAGAAGAACAAGAGGGCGATGGAGAATGTGGTCACAATACTTCCTACACATAGAGCACTAATTATAATGCACTGCGTTGTTTGTATGAAACTGTTAAGATTTTAAAGAAATGTGAATATCTTATTTTATGCCAATTATACCTCAGTAAAATCTGTGATTAAAATCTTAATGTTTGGCCATTCCTTTTTATAAAATTGATTTGGCTGGGTTTTGCTGTTGTTGTTGTTTGTTTTGGTTTTGGTTTTGGTACAGGACATACCGCATACCACACCACATACCACAGCATTGCATGGAAGTCAGAGCGCAGCTTGTAGGAGGCAGCTGTCTCCTTCCACCATGTGGGATCTAGGTCATACTACAGTCACCAGGCCAGGTAGCAAGCCTACTTGCCCTCCCAGTCTTGCCAGCTCTGTTTTTTCATTTTTGCAGTGGTGGGATTTGAACCTATGGCTACATGTGCTTTGCCACTGAACTGTGTTTCTAGCCCCAAATAATTGTGCTTTTGAGATAAAACAATGGAATGAGCATGTGTGTAATTAAGATCTAGTTTAGAGAAAAATTAAATGACTAGTTATAAAACCATGTAACTAGTGATATGAAAGGAAGACAGAAGTAAGCCTAGAAATGGAGCATTCGATGCGGAAAGTTAGGAAACCTTCCCTTAAAACTGATGGCGATCTAAAAAACAATAACTGAAGAAATAAAGGCCATGATATGCTATGAGCTGGCTACTGTTTTACACATTAATTAGTCAAATTAATCTCATATTGACCTAGGTTAGGTCTTTTATTGTTCCCATTTTACATGTGGAAAACTGAAATGGAGAACTGCTATGTGCCTACAGTCCCATAAGCAGCAAATGGTACCTCATTAATGGAGACATTTGACATGGGAAAAGAAAACAAGTATATACCCAGAATTTTTGGTTGCAAACAACAGAACCTGACTTTAGTTGCCTGAATTACTTTAGAACTAAGAAAACTAACAATTTAAATATGTATGTTTGGGCACTAAATCAGAATTGGTGGAACATGGAGAGTATGGGGAAAAGGAAAAGCCAATTTAAAGGTATGTTACCAGGGCCGGGGAAGTAGCCCAGTGATAGAGCACATGCTCTGCATAAGGAAACTTGGGGCCCTGGGTTCCATCCCCACAACCAACACCATCCAGTTTGTGTGAAGCCCTGCCTGCATATGACTGAGAAGAGAGAGAGACAGACGAAGAGACAGAAAATGACACACAGAGAGAAACAGAGAGAGACAGAGAGAGACAGGGAGAGAGAAAGAGAAAGAAAGAGGGGGGAGAGAGAGAACACAATCAGGTCACTACTATGGATGCAGCTTGTATCTATACATTCTCAGTCTAACCTTGTAGAAAGCTAACTCGGAGTATCAGGAATCATACTAGGACAGATGCCAATATGAGTTTGCATGTCAGCTCTTAGGCTTCTACAAGCCACAGATATATGTATCCAGTTGGAATTTCTTGATCCTATACTAAGTGCCAGGCACAAAACTAATCCAGGCTAGCTAAGGATTCAGTTGTAAACTAAAATGGAGACAGTTTCTATTCTGGAAGAACTAACATTAAAAGCCACCTTATTGTATTACTTTATTATTGTGAGAATCCCACAAGACAATGGAATGAAAAGTATTTTGCTAAAATGTACTAGAGGTAGAATCCAAAAGGGATTACCATACACTATTCTTAATCATTCAGTTTTTTTTAAAGATTTATTTATTTTACATATATGAGTACACTGCAGCTATCTTCAGACACAACAGAAGAGGGTATCAGATCCAATTACAGATGGTTGTGAGCCACCATGTAGTTGCTGGGATTTGAACTCAGGACCTCTGGAAGAGCAGTCAGTGCTCTTAACCGCTGAGCCATCTCTCCAGCCCAATCACTCAGTTTTGAGATGTTGAGAAAAGGGGGGAACACAGCATGCTTGCATGGACCTGTCTCTCTCAACCCTAGCCAGTCTTTTTCCTTTATGTTTAAACCTACTCCTTTCTCTTCTTCCTCAAGCATTTTCTGTCTTCTCCGAACATATACTATCCTGAATGTTGTGCTTATCTTTTGAGTATATGTGTGTAGTTTTAACATTTAGTGCCTAAATTTGTACGAGTATGAGGACTGCAAATGATAGAGTTCCATATAAAGAATATTGTTCTGTGCACAGCATTACCATCATTGCCTGTCATGATAACACTCAGGCCGTGCTAGTCTAGGAGGGTGTCCATGCTGTAAACATGATGTAGCTTGCAGAAGGGCAGGAGGCTTCTGTGTAGGTCTAACTACTTTGGGCCAGACTTTGGGAGACAAGTATTCCACTGCCTGACTCTTTTTACTGAATACAATGTTATTTACAAAACAGGAAGCTGAGACTGTAGTTTTGGTTTTTGGGGTTTTTTTGGGGGGGGGCTTGGTATTTTCGAGATAGGGTTTCTCTGTATAGCCTTGGCTGTCCCGGAACTCACTCTATAGACCAGGCTGGCCTCGAACTCAGAAATCTACCTGCCTCTGCCTCCCAAGTGCTGGGATTAAAGGCGTGCACCACCACCTACCAGCTGTAGTTTGTTAACTTCTATCCTGAAACAGTGATTCTCAACCCTGAGCATATTAACACCTCCCGGGAAACATGTAAAACTCCCCCATGGAGACCAGACTAGACCAATCAAAACTGTAAAGGTGGATTGAGTACCAACTGGACTTTTAAAATTCCTTTTATTCCCAAACTTCCAAGGGGTGCCCTTCCCCCAGCCTTGAGCAGGCTAAATAGACTTTAAGTGTTTGCCACAGTAGGACCTTAAGACCTAGGTGGAATCTAACACCTTGCCACCCCTGAAATTTCCTAGAGGAGCAGACTGCCGGCTGAGCTTGCTTTGTAACATAATCCAGCTGAAACAAAGGATGGGGTCTGTGGGCTCTCTCTCTATAAATACAATGCTGAATATTAAACTTTGAGCCTTGATCAGAAACGTTTGTCTTCACTTCATCCTTCTCTTGGCCCACCCCAGTCTTTTTTCATTTCCAGCTCTCCTTTCCGGTAACCCAGTTCATCCATGACTGCTGGACAGCTACACCAAGGTGCTACTAAAACATTTTTAATTGATAACCTAATCTAAGTTAACATAGAAACCAGTGTACAGATTTGAAGACTTAAAACACATTTTGTGTTGTGCTCTAAGTAAGTTGATCACTGTTAAAAAGCTATTTGCTAGACACGCAAGCTGAACCAGTTCTTTGCAGACTTTGACATCTTGTCACTGCAATCTTGGACACAGATGTCCCTACTCTAACGATTCTCCTCTCTCAGCCATGATTCCATGCAGGAAAGGATTAATAAATTCCCCACCAACTCAGAAGTTGTTAGGTGACTTGTGGTCTCAACACTACAGAACTTTTCTTACTAAAATTTGACTGTTAAAGTGTTAGGCATACATACGATCACAGGTATGAGGAGGCTGAGACAGAAAGGTTGCAGTTTTAACACCATCCTGGGAAATTTTGTGAGAGCCTATCTAAACTTAAAAAAATAAAAAGTACTTACAGGGCTAGGGATGTATTTATCTTAGTGGCAGAGGACATGCCTAGCTTGTGTAAGCTGTAAATATCACTTTTATTTCCTCAGCTTAAGGGATGAGATGAGAGTCCTACACAAGCTTTACGAATGCCCAACCTAGGCTGAACCCAGAGTGTTTCCTTCTCTGTTCTAACTGCGCCTAGGCCGAGGCCTGGAAGCTTCTAGCCTCTTTACAATGTCTTCTTCCAAGCTGACTGATTCAATCCAGCTTCTCTCAGCTTCCCACTGAATTGCTCTGCCTGGCCTCATACTGACTGTGGCAATAAGTTCTAATCTTCTGGCTCCTTCTCTTTCTCTAGCTCGTTCTGTCTTCACTTGTGTCTAGCTTGTTCTCTCTCCACCAGTCTTTGTAAAACTGTCCTGCTAACTGTACTGCCATACCTTCTGTCCCTGCACTGTTCTCCTGAGAGTTGGGTATATCCTATCTCTGACTCATTCTGTCAAATCTTTCTCTGATTTTGTCAGTCTGTCTGCATGAAAACCTCTAGTTTATACCCCAGTTTTGTAAAAGATAAAGAAAATAAATAAATTGACCTTGTTAATGGTTTTTCAGTCCTCAAATTATTGTCTAATTACTTACATAAAATCTCTTACTGGCATATCATATTTACTTAAGTTGAACCCATTCCTAGGAATATTTGCAAGAGAGTGAGCATGTGCTTCCTTTGCTATATGTTTTTGGTGATTCTCAACAAGGACCATATCTATCTCCGGGGGATATGTGTTGACTATCTGAAGAAAGTTGGGGTTGTGATTGGGTAAGGTATGTGTAACTGACGACTCTTGAGTAGAGATGCCGCTAAATATTCCTCAGTGCACAGGACAGCCCTGTGACAAAGAATCATCTGGTCCTAATACTAATAATGGTGAGAGTAAGAAGTCTTGTACTAGGGGCTACTATATACATCCTTAATTTCCCACACTACACTGAAATTACATTAACCAGAGTTTTACTAATAGAAGAAAAGCATATAGTGTAAACTGCATGATTCCAATAAATGCTTCTTTTTTGTTTGTTTGTTTGTTTGTTTGTCTGTTTGAGACGGGTTTTCTCTGTGTAGCCCTGGCTGTCCTGGAACTCACTCTGTAGACCAGGCTGGCCTCAAACTCAGAAATCTGCCTGCCTCTGCCTCTCAAGCATGTGCCACCACCGCCCGGCTGAATGCTTCTTTTATTGTTCTACTCTTTTCAATGTTCTACAATTTCAAAATTATGTTGTTTTTTCATTAATAAGGTTAACTTTCCCCTTAGGTTAAAGAATACTTAGTGGCTTCTTCTTGTCCACTTTCAATGTTCTTCATTCATTCTTTCCTATAAATCTGGGTGCCTGGCTGCTATTGTTTCCTGTAGGTGGTCTGCTCACTTTAGGGTTTTTGTTGTTGTTGTTGTTGTTTTGTTTTTGTTTTACTATTCCATGGTAAGACTCTGTTGCATTGAATTCTCCCACCTTGTGTTTCCGGGGAAAATGTTCTTGTTTGTCTTTGTTTTTTTCTGAAAGCTATGGACAGCCTGCATCAGTCTCCTCTCCCTGCCCTATTCATGACTGTAGCCCTTTAGAGACACAGCTATGCTTTGCTTTGTTTAGGAGTACGTTTTGTTTTGTTTTTCTGGGTCAGGATCCAACCAAGAAGCCTGCTAGCAAGTGCTTAGCTCTGAAACGGAACTGTCAGCCCCTCAGATGGTGTTCTTTCTTTGTCTTTGTAAGTGGTTTTGATGTGTTTTTTGTTCTTGTTGTTTCCTTTTCTTCTCTTTGTTTTCATCAGCTTCACTGTTACCCGCCCTGGTGCAGATTCTTTGTATTTGTCCTCTCAGTGCTATTGAGTGTTCTTAAGTGTGTGGCTTGGTGTTTCATCAAATATCAATCATTCTCTTGTGCTGAGCGTGGTGGTGCAGACCTGTAATCCCTGCACTTGGGAGGAGAGGCAGGAGAATCAGGGGTTCATAGGCAGCTTCTTCTACAAATAGACAGAGTTCAAGACCTGCCTGCTTCCATGAGTTCTTGATTGGGGAAAAAGACAAAACTAAAGGTAAAACACAGCCCCAGTTGTTTGCCATTATTCTCAAATATTGTTTTTCTATCCAGTTCTCTCTTCCTCTTCCAGAACTCAAGCACAGGTTCCCTGCCATCTGACACGGCCCACGGCCTCCTGGTTGCTTCCATACACAATTTCCCTAGTCCGTTTGTTCAGTTTGTTTACCATGAACAGCTTTCAGGTTAATTACTCCTTTACGGTTTCACTGCAATCGGCTGGGAAGCTCAAGGGATATGTTCTTTGTGCTCTAAGAAGAAAAATCACAGTCAGTTCTTGCTCCCCATTTGCTTGCTTTATAGCATTTCTATTTCTCCCTCAGATATCATGTATCTTAACCTATCCATGTTGGCTCACATGGCTGTGACAGCTGTCAAACCCCTCATCAGAGTCTAGCAGCAAGGTCTATGTCTCATAGGCCACTTTTACTGTCTACGTTTGCTCTTACATGTGGGTCTCCTTAATACTTATTTAAAAAAAAATCTAATTTATTGACATTGCCTTAAAAGCAACATTAAAGATAAAGTGTAATTTTGTTTTGTTTCCTCTAACTATTCCTAAAGAGTAAGTTTCTTTTTCTTTCCTTTAAAGTGAAGGCAATCACTCCAATTCTCTCTACCTGCATGTTGAACAGAGATAAGCCACATTTCTTTAGGCTTTAACTCCCTGGGAATTTGCCTAATATTCATATGATAACTGTGTCCTTGGGGTTTTTGGTGTTTTCGTTTTGTTTTGATGTATACTTCAGAGGAGGGTGTTACAGTCTGAGAGCTCTGACTCACTGCCACGTTCTGCCATTGGGTCTAAGAATCCAAATGCTATGAGGATATGAAAGAACATGAGTGAGTCTCATGTCCTTCCCAAACTCTCTTGTGCTCTTGTTTCCTTGGCCATGCTTTGTGGGAAAGTGTTTTATTTTCAAATCTGCAGGGCAATCTGCTTATCTAATGCATCATCGCACATGACTCCAGATTTAGTAGGTCTAAAAATCTGAAAATGAAAACTTTGAACTAGAATAAAACAGTAATATTTGAAATGAGGACAAATGTTTGCCTACGCTCTGGGATTTCATCAATCACACTGGCTATGACACCACAGCAAGGGTCAGGGATCGTCTAGAGGCAGCTCTGATCACAAGTGTGCTGTGTGCTGACTGGTGCCATTAACAGAAGTGACTCAAAACACTTTCCTAAACCACTCCTCACACTGTGGCCAGCCAGGTGATAATGAGTGGAGTACCATACCAGCAGGGGACATCTCCACACCTATGCAACCTGACAATCTCTCTTAGAGACAGGTTGGAATTCTTGGGTTTTGCCATAGAGAACAGTGTCAGGACGAGTCCGTGTAAAGCAGAGTTGGAGTTAATTAAGACATATTCTAAGATGGACTTACACTCCAGGGCTAAAAGGAAAAAGTGCCGCACCCAAATGTGGAGGCGGAGCTTCTCAGAGAGTTGTGCTTAATTATCTTTAGCGAAGTCAGATATATGTTTTTGGAGGCTCCTTAGGTTACATCTCAAAGAGTTATTGAGAAATATAAGTGAGATGACAGGATGCCCCTGAGGTATTTAGGATAGAATTACAGCTAGTAAGGTAAAATCCTAAATCACATGAGTTATGCAAGGCAGCTATGATCTATTATTATTACTGAAAATGAAGTTTATAGTCCTGTTCGTGAGATTCCCAGAAAATAGCTAGGAAAAGAAGGACAAGACCATACTTGAAGGTCATATACACTCAGTCCTAAGGCATGGTTAATTGCTGTTCTAACATTCTTATTTGGAATATTTCTGTATGGAAGGAATATTGTCTTTAGGTAGACAACCTCCAGAACAAATGTGCTGGATTCTTCTCAGCTGGCCAGAGGCTTCAATCTTCCACTTTGGAGTAAAGGGTTCCCTTCCTTTCATATTCCCTTAAGCCCCCCATCTTTCTATCCTGCCTCGAGACTAGGCAGAGGCTTTAACATCTTTTTGCAGTTAGCCTCAGGGCTAACATGATTTCTGCCACTGTCAGAAGCTTAATGGAAGAGATGACCAAGGGAGGTATCATTCTATACCCAGAAGATGCTCCAACATGTAATAAGGACACATGCTCCACTATGTTCATAGCAGCCTTATT
>NW_022196898.1:75360855-75364727 GCF_008632895.1 Mastomys coucha | reverse complement strand
AATATGAACTAACTAGTACCCTCAGAGCTCCCAGGGACTAAAACTCCAACCAAAGAGTACACATAGGGGCACTCATGGCTCCAGCAGTATGTGTATAGCAGAGGATGGCCAAGTCGGTCATCAATGGGAGGACAGGCCCTTGGCCCTCTGAAGGTTCTATGCCCCAGTGTAGGGGAATGCCAGGGCCAGGAAGTGGGAGATGGTGGGGTGGTGAGCAGGGGGAGGGGGGAGGGAACAGGGGGTTGTTTTAGATTTTGGTTTTTTATTTTATTTTATTTTATTTCTTATTTTATTTTCTTTTTCTTTTGTCTTTTGGAGGGGAACCTGGGAAAGGAGATATTGTAAATAAAGAAAACATCTAATAAAAAAAAAGGAAGGTATCATTCAAGGGAAAACTGTTAATATTGCATTGTAGGGCAGGACACTGACAGTGGGAGGTGCTAAGATCACGCAACTCCTCTGCCCTTGCAGTATTTGGTCTCAACCCCTCCCCTTGAGAGTTCAAGGCTCTTCAGAAGGATGGGGAAGCCTGTGCTGTTTCTTTTCCTTCTTTGTCAGGATGCTTGACATCGGACCTGGACCTGCAGACTCTATCTGAATGGTTCTAGCTGAAGATTTCCTATGTTTCCACAGAACCTATGAACCCTCTCAGATATCCGTGTCTACTACCTTCAAGGGATTTCAGAATTTCTAAGTACGTTCCTTATTCAGAGTCTGGGGATTTCAGGTGTGATCGCTGTTCTGTCTGGGTGACCTTAGGATTTCCTTCAAGCATTAAGCACCACTCACTGCCTTGGTGATTCTCTGTGCTAAATTCTCCCTGTTCTAATTAACAATGTGGTTTCTAGCTTGGCATGAAGAAATTTGAGACAAACTCTGCCCAACAAATGCAATTCACCATTTGTATAATCTGTTGTATGAATGCCTCTTTTGTGAAATGGAAATGTGTGGGGAGCAAACAGGGAAGCGAATCACTTAGTGTCTTGTACTGAACGATGTTGAGCAACTAAGCTAATTCACCACACACCCATAAGACAGACAACAAGCTGCTAGTGATTTAATTAAATAATTATCTTTTGTGTCTTTAAACATACTTCCATGCACTTGTTTTCTTTGAAAAGCATCTATATAGTTCAATTCTTTATTTAACTGTATAAATGTAAAATAAGATTATCATGAAAAATAAGGGATTTCATCCTGCTGTGTTTTACAGGTCTTTCTGTGTGTTTGTGTCTCCCCCCCCCCATAAAAGCCTTTCTTCATCTGTAGAGAATTTATAAGGAGCTAGAATATTTTGTGTATTAGTATAAAAAAAGAGTTAGGCAATTCGGGTTCAACTCAAACCTGCACTGGAACATTGATCTTTCATGGGATAGTATTCATACCTAACAAAAAGAAGGCATTGGGATCATGATGCCAGATTCTTGCACTTAAGATAGTTTTGAGTTTTAAAATAAGATGCTGCTACTAGGTAGCAAGCAGTGCCTCCTTTAAATCATTGGATGTTTTAACTTTCAGTCACACTGAAAGAGGCAGAGAATTGGAGAATTTTCCTTTTATACAGGACATATTTCATCTGCTTTTCTCCTCCCCCATCCACTGATAGGATATGGCTGTGTAGCTCTGGTTGCCCTAGACCTCACTATGTAGACCAGGCTAGCCTTGAACTCATAGGGCTCCATCTGCCTCTGCCTCCCAAATGCTGAATAAAGGCATGTGCCACTAATCTGGCTGCAGGGCATACTTTCTTAACGCCTGACTTAAGTAGTACTATGAATGTGCTTGAGGGCAAGACTAAAAGGTCGAATCTGGAAGAGGAAGCATTTCTTCACAGATGCATCTACAGAAAATACAAGGTCCACTTAGTAATCAGAAACATTCCCAATGGGGTACGAAAAGTCCGTACAATATAGTACAGGGATTAATATACTAAGCAGGTGAAAGCAAGTTTGTAAATAGTTTTATTTTGTTGACAAGATTTATTGTAATTTCTTTTTTAATACTGGTCATGTGCCATAACCTGCAGTTGGTAATCTAAACCATGAAGTGAATTAAAAGAAGGTTGTGTCCTTGTTTGGTAATAAATAACACACACACACAAAAAAAAAATCTCCCAAGGAACTGGTATTGTATTAGAACACAAAGAGATTACTAACCAATAAGAAATTCTGAGTAAAGAAAGTCAAGTTTGGAATCACATGATCAGAAGGCACTTGGAAAGTATAGAACATATCCTGACTCCAGAGCACCTGTAAAGAGAATGACTTCATAATAAAATACTACCAAAGAGAATTTTGAAAAGGGTGAGGAAGGGAGGCCCCATATACATGGAAGGCAAAGGCAGGACTCTCTAGAAATTTTGGTCAATTTTCATATCTTTTCATTTCATATTGAATACATCCTAGCTATGATAAATTCCATAAATGTATCTTGGGTTATTCTTGGCTATGGTTGTTACTATCTTCATCTTCTGCCCAAACTTAAAGGAAACAGATTTCACCTTAGTAGGAATCCGAGCCTTTGTCACTAGAGCTAGCTTTCCTTCACCTGTTGCATAAATACCCCTTAAGGCTACAGGTTTTCTTTCAGTCCATTCTTAACCAACAACAGTTGACTGACTGCATAAAGAGCTTCAGAACTGCATCTCACATATTTCCTCATAAAGTTTTACCCCTTTAGCATGGTAGCACACAAATATAATTGTACTACTCACTCAGCAGTAGAACAGAAACAATCTCCAGGCGGAGCTAAGCCTAAGCTATTTGGCAAGACCCTATCTCAAAAAAACAAAACAGCAAACAACTAGCGTTTTCACATTTTACTCAAAAAGTACTTCCTCTATTATTAGCTTTCAAATATTTCCGATGACTATATAATATAAATGTACCAGCAAACTTACCATCCCTCATGTTAATCATTTAGTTGGTGATTACTGATAAATATTTTCAAACAATTTTCCATAACAAGTTTCACTGTCTGAGGGTCAAGAGAGTGCCAGTTCGCTGCACCCATGCATGTAATGGGGTATTTCATTTGCAAGCCTTTTAAGTTGACAAGGGAATGAGTTATTATTGTAAACTGCTTAGATCTGCTTAGTGAAGTTTGTTGTTTAAAGGTTTATTTATCTACATTGATTTTATAGATCATTCACATCCTAACTAAGACCTAATTTAACCAATATTAGTATTTGCTTTTCACAGATGTTTCTAAGAGCACCTATGAGAAGTGCCCTGTCAAGTCTGCAGCTGTAATTCCTTGAGCTTTGTTGTTGTTTTTGAGACAGGGCTTCACAATGTCACGCTGGATGGCCAGGAATTTCACTATATATACTGGGCAGACCTAAAAATCACAGAGGTCTACCTGGTTCTGCCTCCTGACTGCTAGAGTTAAAGGCATGCACCATCATGTCCAGCCCATTTCTTAAGCTTAAATGGGCAATTATCATGGTGTCACATGAAGTTTCAAGAAATAATACAGAGGGGCTAGAGAAATGGGTCAGGGGACCTAAGCTGGGTTCCTATTACCTACATCTAGTGACTCATAACCACCTGCAATTCCAGCTTGTGTTGATCCAATGCCTTTTTTCTGGCCTCCATGGGCATCTGTATGTATGTGGCACACACACACACACACACACACACACTTTTAAAAGAAGTAATATAGAGTATCATTTATTATCACCATTATATCTTAAGTTACTTTCCCTCAATAGCAGTGTCTGACCAAACCACAGGACAGTACCACAAATGAGGGTATGCTGATATCCATAGAGGCCAAATACAGACTTCCTATCATGGATCCACCTTTGTTTGTTTGTTTGTTTGTTTGTTTTGTATTTAGTAGAGTTTAAAATCTTGGCTCTTACTGTGGTA
>NW_022196898.1:75357670-75359491 GCF_008632895.1 Mastomys coucha | reverse complement strand
ACATATCTGGGCCACCTCTGAGTTTGGGGTGCCAGGCAACAATGCGGAGGCAGGAGGCTGACTTTCCTAGAAGTTTTCGCCTCAAATACCGCCATCACGCAAGTGTGCGTGGCAAAGCAAAGCATTCAGTCTCACTTTGTTGTCCTCTTACAAGCCACCTCCCTAGTTAATCATCTATGTTTCTTTTGAGTATATAAATACTTTTGAAATATATAAGCTGTTCTGAAAACCATAATATAGTGTAAAAACATGAAATAAACTATACTACATATAGAGAGGCTGAGATAGGAGAAGCAATATTTTAAGACCCTTATGTTGTACACATCAAGACACTGTCACAAACAAACAAGCTGACAGTGTATATAGATTGCACAATGTTGGACCTATTTCTACAATTACCAAATTAGAGAGATCATTGAATGACAATCAACAAATTTCCAATTCCTCATATTATTGGATTTCAATTGATTAGGATATGTTGGTCATATTAATTTTCAAATTAATATATTAAGAAAAAATAATTGTCACTTCCTGTTGTTTTTGTTGTAAGAGGTGGAATTAGGTTTGTGTGGATTTGTTGAAAGATTACCTTCTTGCTTCTTCTAGGGTGTAGTTTTACTCCTTATGTTGATGCTTTACATCTATTATCCTTTGTAGGGCTGGAGTTGTGGAAAGATATTGTGTAAATTTTGTTTTGTCATGGAATATCTTGTTTTCTCCATCTATGGTAATTGAGAGTTTTGCTGGGTATAGTAGTCTGGGCTGGCCTTTGTGTTCTTGTAGGGTCTGTATGACATCTGCCCAGGATCTTCTAGCTTTCATAGTCTCTGTTGAGAAGTCTGGTGTAATTCTGATAGAAAAATATGGAACGCTTCACAAATTTGCGTGTCATCCTTGCGCAGGGGCCATGCTAATCTTCTCTGTATCGTTCCAATTTTAGTATATGTGCTGCCGAAGCGAGCACATGGATCCACTTCTTATCACCTGTCCCCAGAACCCTTTACTGTGCTTGTCATTTGTATCACGTTGCCTTTTTAAAAATTCCCTGTAAGTATAATACTGTAATATGTAAGCTTTACAAACATTAGCATCATTTTCTGCAGACTCATTCATTCAAGGTATGTTCCTCAACACTACAGATAGTATCTATAGGGTGTGTGTACCAGCTTCCTTAAGCACTTAAGAGTTCGATTTCCAAGGCTACATTAATATTGATTTCAGGTACTGGAAGAGAGAAGGAAAGTGCAGTGACAATTTAGGAAACCATTAAGCCATTTCACTGGCATCCAATAAGCTATCAGTTTGTGTACTTGAATACCAAAGAGTCAAGTAATCTAAGTGCTAAGACTGAAATCATGGTTGGCCTTGATGGTAAGAACCAACACAATGAGTAGTTCAAAGAATGTTTTATTAGTAGTACTGTTTTTTTTTCAATGCAACTATTTCACTCACATTGAAGTGGGTTAAAGTAGTAATATCTGGTTATCAGTGAAGCATGTTATCCACAGAAATAGGCATCTACGAAACTATACCTTATATCCATTTGGGGTGGAGTTTCATTACATAGACATGGCTGGCCAGGAACTGGCTCTGTAGATCAGGCTGGCCTCCAACTCTCAGACCTCTGCTTTCTGCTTTTAAAGATACCTAGTGTCTGAAACGGGGTTTTAGGGTAGCATTTTGGAAATGGATCTTTACCCCAGCCTTGCTCTTACTTTGGAGCCGTATATTTGAATTAGAAATGTTCTCCTGGAAATCCAAGATCTTTGGCTGGTTTCCCCTGGCTCTCATCTTTTCCACCTGAAATTACTTTAACTTTTT
>NW_022196898.1:75357061-75357660 GCF_008632895.1 Mastomys coucha | reverse complement strand
AAGACAGGGTCTCACGCAACCTCCAACTTAAAAGTGTATCTAAGGTTGACCTTGAGTTTATGACTCTGCTTCCATCTCTCCAGTGCTGTGACAGCAGATTTTCCACCACACTTCTACCAACCGAGCTACATGCCCAAGCTGGAATTTTTCGTTTTTAATAAAAGAAAATCCAGCTAGTAGCACCACACAGTGTCTCTCCAGTACGCTGCCCCGCAAACAAGAATATTTGAAGAATTTAAAAAAAAAAACAAAAACAAAAACAAAACCCAAAAGACTCTTAGTGTGTTCTAAGTAATGGCAATGAGTCCCTAGTCTCTACTCTCAGCTCTGGTGCAGTACTGGAGCGCACTGGCTTGGGTGACTTCCAACCTGCCGCTGCACGGGGGAGGCTCGTGGGCTTTAGGTACAAAGTTCGAAGGCTAAGCTTGCGCTCCAGGCTCCCTGGATGATTCCCACTGCTCGACAGCGAGTGAGGAAGACACCAGAAATGGCACAGAGAGAGGGCAATCCACCTTCTGGGGTCAGGGTTCAACACACACACAGACACACACACACACAGACACACACACACACAGACACACACACACACAGACACACAC
>NW_022196898.1:75352412-75356685 GCF_008632895.1 Mastomys coucha | reverse complement strand
CACACACACACAGACACACACACACAGACACACACACACACACACAGACACACACACAGACACACACAGACACACACACAGAGCATCCGCAACCAAGAACAGCGCCTCCTGCCAGGCTGAGAAGCAGCCAAAGCGGAAGCTGACGGAAATGACGCACGTGCCAGCCGCCGGAAGTGGAGCCGCCAGAAGCGTGTCCAATGGGAGAACAGGAGGGGCAGGGGGCGTGGCGGCGCGGGCCTCCCGCGGCTGCCTGGGCGGTGACGGGCGCGGGCGGGTGGCAATCAGGCCATGCGGACGGCTGGCGACCCGGGACCCCACGGCCCTTCTCTCGTCCATCGCGCCGCGGTAACCCGGAGCCCGCGGGCCTAGCGGCGGCCTTTGTTCCCTGCATCGCCGTCTGCCGAGCTCCGCCCGGCGCGGATGCAGCTGCTCCGCCTGGGCTCGCGCTCGGAGCTGGAGGAGGAGCGGCGGCTCCCGGCGGCATGCGATGGGGAACTGCTGCTGGACGCAATGCTTCGGGCTGCTCCGCCGAGAAGCGGGTCGGCTGCAACGAGCGGGCGGAGGGTAAGCGGCAGCGCAGGCCCGGGATGCCCGGCCGGGGATCGGCGGTGGTGGTGCTCGCCGCCCCCGTGCAGGCTCCCTGTCCCTGAGGACTTACCTCGGGAGGTACGGTCTCCTGTAAGCACCCAGCACTCCCACCTGGACACACCCTGCTTTGACTTAATGCCAAAGTTTTTGTCTCTGTGTTTGGTGTTCCTTTTGGGCCTTGACAGAACAGGTGAAAATCTGTCCCCAAGGTTGATGTCTCAGGTGCATTTTAAATAGAAGTCACTTCTGCTCCAGGCTCTGGTGAACTCAGGTTAAGAGCTGCAGGATCACAGTGCACATTGGTGCGGGTGCACTGTGAATCTTTTCACAGTAATACTTAGAATTTTGGAAAGGAATACCATGTTGATTGCTACTCTTTGTTTGTTTGTTTGTTGTTTTTCTTTTGGGTTTTTCGAGACCGGGTACCTCTGTATAGCCCTGGCTGTCCTGGAACTCACTCTGTAGATCAGGCTGGCTTCGAACTCAAAAATCCTCCTGTCTCTGCCTCCCAAGTGCTGGAATTAAAGGTGTGCGCCACCACTGCCCGGGCGTTTGCTGCTCTTATGCTTGGTAATCTAACCAAAATATCACTGAGTATCAATCACTTCTCATGTGAGAAAGTGGGATATGCTTAAGATTTTTCTATCCAATAGCAAAATTGTAGCTGGGCAGTGGTGGTCCATGCCTTTAATCCCAGCACTTGGGAGGCAGAGACAAGAGAATTTCTGAGTTCGAGGAGGCGAGCCTGGTCTACAGAAAGAGTTCCATGACTATACCGAGAAACCCTGTCTGGAAAAACAAAACAAAACCAAAAAGCAAAATTGTGTGATTACTATATATATAATATATATAAGAATATATCTGTTTTGTACTTTCCTTAAGCATGGTGCCAAATTTTCAGCCAATAGCTTTGTATCAGGAAGCTCTCAGCATACACAAACTGGAACCAAGTGATTTGTAATTCTAATCTTTGAGTCATGGATGCATTATAAAATGATTCACTGATCAAGCAGTGTGTCAAAGTAGCTAAGGTGTTACACTATGCATCCCTAGAATGGGAGTGGATGGACTTAAAAGATTTCGACTTAGTTTGGTATTTTGATTTTCCTGATTTCTATACTGTTACTTTCACAGGGGTGTGACAACCGTTTTGCATTGTGATCCAAAATCATGTTATTCTAAGTATTGTGTGAGTGAACTCGTTGGTGAAGCTGTGGAAATGGGCTCATGGAAGAACTGGACTTTACAACATCTGTGGCTTTATTGTCATTTCTTGAAAGGCGTAACAATCAAACTCAAACAAGGAGTGTTTTGAATTCTATGGTAGACAATGTTTTTGTATTTGACTTTGGAGTACATTACCTGGGTTATGTAAGAACCTTGGGTATTTTTTTAGCAGGACTTTACAAATGATATTTTGATTACATGTTCTTCATTAAAGTTGTGGGTTCTACTGGTTGAGCATAGGCTTGGCAGCATAGGGTGGGATAGCAGGATGAGAGCATGTGAGTCATGTGAACATTGTGGATATGTTGTAATGCTTGATCGTGAGCCTGTACTTTTGTTTTTGGCTGCCGCCTTGAGTAGGTCCTAGGGGCTGTGGATGCTGCTGTCTAGGACCATACGATCAGTATCAGTCCTGTTTCTTGTTGTCTGTAAGCATAGGCTTCAACAGTTCCCTTACTTGAATCTTCCCATAAACAGTCTTAACAACGCCTAGTAGCTTCCTGGAAGCATGTCGTTACTTGCACAGTAGTATTAAACTGCCTTTCCATTGAGTTGGTGTTAGCTGTCTTCCTCTAGGTGTGCATCTGGACAGTTAATGGGTACGCGTATAAGTGAAAAAAAATGGGTAATCACAAGAGTATGCGTTGATTTTATGTCACTGTACTTCTCATGACTAGAAAGAAATAGGACATCCTGGGCTTTGCTAGGCTCATTTAGTCTGGACTCCACCAGGGGTGCTCTGTGATTTGAGGCCTGATTTCCTAGCCTTTCAGATTTCCCAGGAGTCTCTCAAAATGAGATCACTTGCTCTACACTATATGATCTCAGCACTCTAATTACCAAATATATGAGAGTGTGCTCTAGTATTTTATGTGCTAGGATAACTGTTGACCACTCCAAATATAAGTGCTAAGGCAACTTGGAGACCTTACTACCAAGAAACAAAATACTGACATCCTGGTGGGTTAGCCTTCTTCATTTGGAGGGTTCCTCTTCTAGCATGTGCTGGAAAACTCCATGTGCTGGTCAGTTGTTTTCTCTGGACAGTACTAGAACTCCGTATGTGCTACCTTGCCTGGCTTATGCGTTGCTGGGGCTCAAATCTAAGCTGTCATACACTTTAAGGAAGCACTCTCCAACTAAGCTACATTCCCAGCCCTACAAGTCATTTGTTCTTAGGAACCTACTTATGTTGTATTTTAATTCACACCTTTAGATTGCTGTAACATCGCCCATCCTTGCTTCAGTTGAATTGTAGTGTTACTCACACGGGTATGATCATATTTGGGGTGCTCTGTTTGGCAGGTGTCAGCCCCTTGGATTCTAGCAGCAGACTTGCTTGTAAGTAATACAAGGTTCACAGTGATTTTCCTTTTCTAGGGAAAATGCCTTTAGTGCTTGCCAATATTTGGCTACTTCTGTATGCTGGGTAGGTGTTCTAAGTACTATAGGTTACCTCATGGATTCTTTTGCACACTCCTATCTAGTAATAAGTGCTATTGAAGAGTTAGTTCTCTATCCAAAATGCACTAAACCAATTTCTTATTTTAAATAGGATTTTGGAGTATTTCTGTAGACAACAGTCTTAGACATGGACCCAAGTTAAAGCAGAAAACTGATTGTATCTCATATACATCTTGTTTACTTGAACATGATTTCATAGAGTTTTTTTTTTTTTAGTCTCCCTACGGCTTTTCACTGTTTGCCTTAGGTAGCATAAGCATCTTACTGTTTTACCCAGACTGGCCTCAAATTCTCCTACTGTTCTGTGCAGTCAAGTATGGAATTCCCACGTTGTGACCTTGTGTTAGCTCACAACAGCTTTCAGAGCATGGGGCATTTTGGATTTTGAACTTTCAGATTAATGGTGTTCAGCTTGTACATGTGTAGTAGACCAAAAGCCAAGGCTTGAAAGTTTAACTTGCCTGAGATAACAGGCAAGAGCTGACACTGAAGTCAAAGGCCATCTGCAAACAGAGCCCTTATCTTTAACTGGCAGTAGCTTGCAGCTCTTTAGCCTGTAGATAAACATCTGGCTACCCTTTGTGTCTGAACTGTCCTGGACCCTGTTGGTGAAGACCTTATGAATAGCTCAGCAACTGGACCTGACTCGTGACGAGCTTCACAAGGCTGTGCACTGTCTGTGCAACAGACTTCATGAGACTGTGCACTGTCTGTGACAGACTTCGTGAGGCTGTGCACTGTCTGTGCAACAGACTTCGTGAGGCTGTGCACTGTCTGTGCAACAGACTTCGTGAGACTGTGCACTGTGTGTATGAGAGACTTCGTGAGACTGTGCACTGTCTGTGACAGACTTCGTGAGGCTGTGCACTGTGTGTGTGACAGACTTCGTGAGACTGTGCACTGTGTGTGTGACAGACTTCATGAGACTGTGCACTGTCTGTGACAGACTTCGTGAGGCTGTGCACTGTCTGTGACAGACTTCGTGAGGCTGTGC
>NW_022196898.1:75350269-75351551 GCF_008632895.1 Mastomys coucha | reverse complement strand
CTGTCTGTGACAGACTTCATGAGGCTGTGCACTGTGTGTGTGACAGACTTCATGAGGCTGTGCACTGTCTGTGACAGACTTCATGAGGCTGTGCACTGTCTGTGACAGACTTCGTGAGGCTGTGCACTGTGTGTGACAGACTTCATGAGGCTGTGCACTGTCTGTGACAGACTTCGTGAGGCTGTGCACTGTCTGTGACAGACTTCGTGAGGCTGTGCACTGTGTGTGTGACAGACTTCGTGAGGCTGTGCACTGTCTGTGACAGACTTCGTGAGGCTTTGCACTTGGTCTCTGCAGCATCACTGTCTTCTCTGGTTTTGTTCTTTTCCTGACCTGTTTTACTCTTTCTCACTATCAGATAATGGTTTTTTTGACATATATACTGTTTATCCCAAGGACATTTCAGCCATTCCTGTTACTTCAGCCACTACCGCTTCATGCACCTTAATTTTAGCCTACTGAAGAGATGCTCTTGCCTTGTTCTGTTTTAGCCTCCCCCCTTTTACACAGACTCTATTTTGAGTTTCTGTCTTAAGTGCTGCCTTCCCTGTGCTATCTGCATGGCATAGGAGCTGGGCTTTCTAGAACTGCACTGTACCATCCTGTTTCCTTATTGAATGACTCCTGCTGCTTTGTTTCCCTTTTTGTTTGTTTGTTTTCGAGACACGGTTTCTCTGTGCAGCCCTGGCTGTCCTGGAACTCACTCTGTAGACCAGGCTGGCCTTGAACTCAGAAATCTGCCTGCCTCTGCCTCCCAAGTGCTGGGATTAAAGGCGTGCGCCACAACTGCCTGGCTTACTTTCTGTTTCCTATAGCTAGATTTCAGAGTCTTGTTTTTCTCCTATGGCAGCCTGTTGGGTTGTATGGAATTCATGTTTAACATATAACCATTTGTATCGTGAACATTTCTGTGTTTGAATATCTGTAATTTTGCTTTTTGTTCTCAGCAAAAGCTCATTAGTACAAATAAATTGGAAAGAAATTTAATTAAAAGAACATTAAAGATAGTCTAGTTTCAATACAACACATTCATAAAATCTTCATATTATAACTTTTTGATAAATATTATCCTTCATTTGAAGATAGTATTGGCCCTGTGGTGCCAGCCTTGGCTCACTTATTAACCACTCTTTTAGCATCCTGTATGCCAGCTGGACTAGATTATCCCTATTGAGGGACAGTTTTGTCTCACCTTTTGCTCTACGTGTAATGTTTTGCCATAATAGGTGTTGCTAAGATACAGGAGTCTATGGTGTCAATAGTAAGGATTTTTTTTTTTTTT
>NW_022196898.1:75330981-75350255 GCF_008632895.1 Mastomys coucha | reverse complement strand
TTCAAGACAGGGTATCTCTGTGTAGCCCTGGCTGTCCTAGAACTCACTCTGTAGACCAGTCTGGCCTCAAACTCAGAAATCCGACTGCCTCTGCTTCCCAAGTGCTGGGAATGAAGGTGTGCACCACCACCGCCCAGCAGGATTTTTTTTTATTAGTATGCATGTTTATTGGCTTTGAAAAACACAGGTGAAAGATGCTTCTGAAATTTCACAAGTTACCTTTCACAGTAGTGGATATTTAAATGGATATAAAAATCCTGTTCTGTGTTACAGCTTAGAGCCTCCAAGGACTTTTTTCTTTCTCATCTTTTATTTTTCTCATTCATATATGTATATGAATGAATGAATGTTCCCCAGCCCCCCCCCAGTGCTGTGTAATGCTGTGAAACACATGGGCTTGTCTACTCCCTGTGTCCTGTTGAGTTTAGTCCTCTCCTGCTGAGTTCTGAAATCATCCAGCACTTCCTGTGTAACCTTAAGTCTGTCAGTGCTGCCTTTACCTTTTCTTCTCATAGCCCTTCCTCCCTCCCTCCCTTCCTTCCTTCCTTCCTTCCTTCCTCCCTTCCTCTGTTTTCAGAGGAAATGATTACTTCCTAATCATTTTTACTTTTGTTTCCTACCTTCTTCATAGAAAGTCAGTCTGTAGTCACCGTAGCTTTGAGCAGGAGGGTCATTGTCCTTCCCTCCAAATCCACGTTCTCAGACGCTCTCAGTGTTAACTTCTGTCTTTACCACCTCTATATCTGTTCTGGTTAGGATTTTTTGTCAACACTATACCTGAGAAGAGGGACTCTCGGTTGAGGAATTTCCTACATTACATTGGCCTTTAGAGTCCTCACTTTAGTGCTAACCTTAGGATATCTCTAGGATAAAGGCCAAACTATGAGCCAGGCTGTGGTGGCGCATGCCTTTAATCCTGGCATTTGGGAGGCAGAGGCAGGCGGATTTCTGAGGTCGAGGCCAGCCTGGTCTACAGAGTGAGTTCCTGGACAGCCAGGGCTACACAGAGAAACCCTGTCTCAAACCCCCCCCCCCCAAAAAAGGCCAAACTATGTATCCTTCTAGATATGTGTATCTTTCCAGATTCTGCATTATGTATTTCTTCCTGTTTTTTCTTGTCTTGTCTCTGCTATGTTCTTCCCTGAGTCTATTTCTTCTCCATCTTCACTTGAATAACACCTACTCACTCATCTTTTCCGCTGGCAATTCAAGAATTACTT
The DNA here is from genome assembly GCF_008632895.1 of Mastomys coucha. Classification (NCBI taxonomy): domain Eukaryota; kingdom Metazoa; phylum Chordata; class Mammalia; order Rodentia; family Muridae; genus Mastomys; species Mastomys coucha. The sequence continues at coordinate 75,349,035 of NW_022196898.1, read as the reverse complement.
TCCACAGTTTTCCTGAAGCATGTATCACCAGCCCTCTGGAAATAAGAGCTCACCGCGGAACAGTCTGTTCTCCTGAGCTCCACTTCCCTACTTAGCTTCCGAGTGCACTCCTCGGTCCCTGTCCGTGCTGATTCGGGCTTCTGTTGAGTACCTAGTTAATTAAGTTCCTAGGACGTAGAGATGCAAGTATTTGTTGATTCCGTGACTAGAGTTTCTTAAGGCTTTTAAGTCCTAACACTGTTTCACAGACCTGGCTTTTGGTCTCCGATACTTCTGAACTACCCTTTCCCATATTTGGGGATAGGCTGATTCTTCCTGTCCAGAGTGATTAAAATACAACCTTGCTTGTAATTTACATTTGCATCTTCCCCATTTAACTGTAAGGCTAATTTTTATTGACTTTCGCATTCTAAATATTAATACGTTGCTTTGCCCATTGTTAAGTAACTTAGGGATTGAAGAAAAAGAGAAGACTTGGTTCACGTAAGAAAAGAGGTCAGTCACATGTTTCACTCTCCAACAGGAGATGAGTGATGTCAGGTGCTACACACAGTGTGAAAGGTGACTGGGAGGCCCAGTGGGCTCCTCCCTCTTTGTTACTGGTTTCTAGAGCAGGCTCTTCTCAAAAAGCATGGGCTCTGTTTGTTTGTTTGCTTGTTTAGCCTGACTTTTCTATCTTGCCTTGACAGGGGAAGATATGTCTCCACTGTTCTCGCAAGCCATAAAATAATTTTCCAAATATCCAGTCTTTAGCTCATCATTCAGAAGACACTGTTCATAGTAGCTATTTTTACTTTATGTTTACCAGTTCTATGTGGGCCTGCATAGATAACTAACCAGAAGAAAAACAGCATTTACTGTCCAATAGCTGCAGTGATAGAAAATGACATGTGTGAAGAGGGATTGGCTCCCGTGGAAACTTAAGTGCCACAGCCTGCTGTGTGCACTTGTGACCCAGAAAAGCCAGTGGTTTGAGTTCCAGTACTTGGGCACAAAATAGCTGGGGTGGCAGCTCAGGCAGTGAGGCAGAGATCTGGACCTGTTCCCATAGGCATGACATACTGTGTTGACATCATCTTATCCCTTCAGATTCAGGTGGAAAACTGCCCTGTGGTCCTCTTGCCAGGAATCTGATTTGTAGCTGACCTGTGAGGGTGGGAGGATGTCTTGGGAAGCCTTTAATTTTTTTGTAGACTTTGAGACCATTTAACTTGGTTGCTCATCATTTATTTATAATATCCAAGAAAATATGAAGGATTGTCTTACTGTATTTCACCAGGTATGATATAAAACATGTCAAAAAAGAACAATACCAATGTAGTTTTGAGTTTCATAGGTTTTTTTTTTTACTCACTATGCAACATAACAGAAAAGCATTAAAAAACTACATTTTCAGCCCACTGTCAACAAGATTTAAATTTACTTTAGTATCTATCTTGATAACAAGGCAGTACGTTTGCAGGCATCTCCATTCTTACTCTAAATTCTTTGTTAATGTTCCATGCACCAATCACAGCCTCTTCTGTGCTTCTCCGCTACTCTCTACCTATTGGGCCACATTCACATTTTTAGGAGTATAGTAAACATGCAGGAATTGTCATGCTGAGACAGCCCTCAAGGGCGCAGGGACTGTCTTTAGATCCTCCAGGGTGACTGAGCCTTGGAGTGTTCGAAGCTGAGGAGGGAAATACACTTATGTTTGCACACCTTGTGCTTTTCCCTTCTCTGTTTCCTACAGCATCTGCCTGAGTTAGTCAAAGTTAAATGTGCATGTGATGCCACCCTAATTCTCTCCACAGCTCACCTCTGTGACCCTGCTGTGGTTTTGAGGCCTCCGCTAGCTTCTCACATCCCTGTTTTGCACCCTTGCATCTTTGGCTCTCCAAAGTGTTTACTTTGTGTGGTACCCACTGTTGCACACTGTGGCACCATTCAGTTCTGACCATGCTTCCTGGCATCCCATTGTCTAATCCTTCTCCTAGATCAGATTCTTTTTTATCTGCTAAGTATTTGTTTATCTGCTTCTCTCAGCCACAGCACCCTAATCCTAGCTATCATGGCTTTATCCTAGCCTCAAGTTGATTACATGCATTATTCATGCATTCACTCTGCACCTTCCCCTCGAAGCTCTCTCATACTCTTGTGGTTCCTGGCACTTGCGGCAAGCTTTTTATGGTGGTGTACCCAGCTAGATTTAAGGGAAGAATTGTATTTGGGTTCCTCAGTAATTACTTTAAATACAGTAAATATTAGTCATACACATTTGTTTTTTCTCTCAGTGATTTTGAAACAAAACTCTCATTTTCATACTTGATCATCTACTCATTTTGCTTCCTGTGTAGCATTATACTGTATTAAATACTGTAGTATATCTATTTCTTATTGGTGGACATTTCTGTTACTTCAAGGGTGGTTGTGTCCTCCTCTTCCTTCCTTCCTTCCTCCCTCCTCTTCCTTTCTTTCTTTCTTCCTTTCTTTCTCTTTCCTCCTTTCTTTCTTTTGTTCTTTCTTTCTTTCTTTCTTTCTTTCTTTCTTTCTTTCTTTCTTTCTTTCTTTCTTTCTTTCTGTTACCATTAATAGGCATTCTAATAATACCCCTTTCTACACCTGTACAAGAGATTCCTGGGAATGCAATTGCCAGTTCATAACTTTTACACATCTTCATCAGTACTAAAATATATTTAAGTTTTCCAAGTTTATCCCAGCTTATACTTTTACTGATAAGGGATTTTCATTGCTCCGCTTCTGAGTACCGGCAAGGTGCTTTTTTTCCAACTTATTAATGTGAATTTGGGGTGTTTGTACGAGACCTTCATTATAACCTATGTGCCTGTAGCAAATACAATGTGTATATATTTTTTAATTCCTTCAGTGATAGCAATGGAAATATAAGAAACTAGGAATAAATAACAGATATTAAAAACTGCAGTGGCTCTTTTTAAACCTCAGATGAATGGAGAACACTACTGCGGTCATGGGAGAACTCTGCCCCGGTGTTCACACCAATGACCACAAGTAAGGTACAGTAAAAATGAAATCGGTATCAGAGTTCAACTTGACAGGGTACTTCCGTACCTTGTGAAGAAGGTAATGACTTTATCTTAGGCCATAACAGACACTAATAAAACTGAAGTGCCGTCTAGCACAAAGCTAGACGGTAGGAGACGGATAGAGCACAGTTACCATCATTAACAAGGTTACTGCCTCCTGCCAAGCTAGAAGAATGACTGCTTCACTGAAATCGTTAGGAGGACTGAGAAGGCATTTGTTATTTTCTGTATTTTGTCTAGTTAAGAGACTCCTCCCTCCTCCAGCCCCTTCCCCTCTTTCCCTTTTTTTTTTTTTAAAGATTTATTTGTTATCTAAGTACACTACAGCTGTCTTCAGACACACCTGAAAAGGGCATCAGATCCCATTACAGATGGTTGTGAGCCACCATGTGTTTGCTGGGACTTGAATTCAGGACTTTGGAAGAGCAGTCAGTGCTCTTAACCTCTGAGCCATCTCTCGAGCCCGCCCCCCCCCTTCTTTTTTCTTTCTCTAGTTCAACTACCCAAGGTGGGCAGCAGTGTCCCGCCAGGAGTAAGAATTTAATTGTTCTGTTGATTTTTGCTGTGGGTGGGACCTGGGTGCCTCCTGACACTGTTGCCATCTTCTCTTGTTGGTTTGCTAAAAAGTCTTACCTTCAAGAACTTGGACATCTCTCATCTTGGGAGATGTCTAATGCTTCTGGTGTAGTAGCATCATAAATGAAATTAATTTGACGTTGAGAAGCCTGACCCTTACCTACTTTCTTAACTAGGTGTGTCTTTTCTTTTTCTCAATCCTACTGTTTGAAATCTATATCAAAGAAACACCGTCTCTTCCAAAAGAATTGAGTATCTGTTCTCATATTCTACAAATACAAAGGCAGAGAACAAGGCTTCCCCTTATAAGCATGATAGAAAAAGAATCAGATTTTCCATTCTGGTTTGCACTTTTTTTCTTCTTAAATAGACTCAGTGACTTTTGTACAGTCTGACCCACTTATGTGCTAACAATAGTATTTCTAACCAGGAGGATGGCTGCTTGTAGATAGTAGTATGATTCAGATTATTAAACCAGGCTTTTGAATGTCGTCAGCTGTTTACTACCAGTGTCTGGTGAAAATGGTATGACAACTGTAGTCATGTCTTATGTATAAAAGCACTTATGAGAATGGCATTACATATAAAATGAGCATGTTTAGCCTCAAAGCTGCACATTTAGTACTGGACGTGTGGCAGTGTTTTCAGCTGCAGAATTGATGAATTAAACATAGAGGACAAATGGAAGACAATCTGAACGTTTGTCACATCTAGTTATGCAAATATGCTGAAGAGCTTAGTTCCTGGAGGAGATTCCAGTTACTTCTGTACTGTCTTTACAATCCAGTTCAGTTTGACGTTTCATAGCCCTCCAAATTCAGACTGGTTGCATTTCAAGACCTTGGTAGAACTCATCGCTAGTGGCTGCCATACTTGGCAGCAGAGGTTTCTCTCTAGGGTAACAGTAGCCATAGGAGTATTGAGGAAGGAAATTTCTCTGACACATGTGTGAGAATTAGCTCAGTTCAGGGCCTATTCTGTGTACTTGGCAAATGTGAGTCTGTTCTTTACTGTGTTAACACCTCACTCCCTCTTGGTCTTGACTCATGTCACACATAGCTGGAAGTCAAGTCAGTGAAATCCTGATTTCTTTTTTCCTCAACTTTAAGCAAGCAATCCTAGTGCCTTTGTGAGACAAAGGACTCAGAAGACCTGAGTAAAGCAGGCCTTAGTGTCTTCTGCTTGTGATTAGTTTGGTTGATTTATTTAAACATGGCAATCTGTTTTAGGCAACTATGGTTTCTCCATGTCCCAGGCTTTCACCTTTGGCTGTGTTTGTTCAGATATAGAACATTAAGTTCTAAATCCTTAATTTAAGATGAAAAGTCAGCTGCTTGGAGAGTGTATAGTAAATTGTCTTTTGGTAAGGCTGTCCTTTTGTTTTAAAATGACCTATGAGGTAGAAGGTGCTTGGTATAGATTTGAAACAAGGAACAGTATGTGAATGTAACTGATCTGCTAGGGATAGTTTGGTTTTAGTCTATTTCTAATTTACCAAAATTTAACTCACTCTCCTTCTGTCTTTCCACCCCAAGAGCGGTTCCATTCTCCCATAGGAATTAGATGCAAACTCTTTTAAAACTTTAAGAATATATGTATTATATATATTTACTCTGTTCCAGAGTGAGGGGAGGGGTCATCAGTCATCTGGGCTCCTAACCCATCCGTCATTAAAGCACTACATTAACCTTTTACTAGGGTTATCAACATTCATATACATGTTCAGGTTGTAACAGGAAGTTTAAGTATGGGAGAGGGAAATGATGATATCACTGTCTTTGTCTATGACCAGCATTCCTTAGGGGTAGAAAATAGATCATTTCTTGAGTTTGAAGCAAGAAAGAAAAGAAAAAATGCTTCCTGTAGTCTGGAATCGAGAAGAAGCAGTTGTTGCTAAGCAGTACTTTGAGACAAAGTCTGGATGCCCTTGGAGGCTGGCTGTGTCTCTTTGGCAGCTCTTCTCCTCATCTTGCCCTTTCTTTTCTTTTTTTTTTTTAAACTGAATAGCAAATAGTTTATTGTTAAGTTCATGGTTTCAACTGTAGTAATAAATTCACTTGAATAGGAGACAATAATCAAGTTAAAAGGAAATATGTATTAATCATCAGAAAATCTATGGCCATTTGGGCTGTCACACAGAAATCCAAAGTCACTAAAAGGCCAAATCTTAAAGAAGATCCGTCCTCTTATTAGTCTATATGGTACAGGTCCGTAATACATAACTGCAGCTATTAAATATATCACATGGACTAATGGTGAGGATTGTGTCTCCTTCCAAACCAATTACTCTTTAGCAGATATTTGATTTTGGATCACTCGGACTTTTTGCAATTACAATGTCACCTCTTTGGATGCCATAAAAATGTCAGCTAAAATTTTCTGCAAAGACAATATCTGAATTTTGAATTGTGGGTTCCATTGATGGTCCAGAACACATTACAACACCACCAACGTATTCAAAAGCACAGTGAGCTGTACAGCCATACTGAATGTATAGCCAGAAAGTCGAGCTGTACAGCCATACTGAATGGTATAGCCAGAAAGTTGAAAGGTCTTTCCCAGAACACCACGAAGCATACTTTGATAGGTCTGTTCTACAATTTGTTCAACTTTACTGTAGATTTCCAGGAAAACCCAGATCTGAAGGAGGTCCCAAAGTGTGTGTGAGTCATCCATCGTTTCCAATTCCTGCGGCCCCAAACACCAACAGAAGTTCCTCACCCAGGTCTCAGAGGGACCCCTCTTCTTGCCCTTTCATCTCCAGCTCTAGAGCACTCCCACAGGGGAGTGTAGACTGATGTTTATGTTAGTGTTGCGGACTTAGCATTAAGTAGATGCTTACAGAGACTCTTGCTTCGTGTGGATGTTGATGTCCAGGCTACACAGCTGTTCTGTTTCTAACCTTCCTCATCTCTGTCAGTTCCAGAGTGACTGCCGTCCTCTTAAGTATGCCTGGCTCTGTTAGCACATGCTGCCAGCCTTGTCTTCAAAGGACCTGCCAGTTCTGTCTGTTACCACTGTGATCCCAGCCACTGCTCTTCTCCTTCGTGCTGCTACAGCGCTTGCTGGTTGGCCTCTTAGAGCAGCAAATCATCTCTAAAATCCCCTAGGGAAGTTCTTAGTAGAGCTGAAGACTTCTAAAAACATCTGTAAAGAGTTTGAAATTTGATGGACTTAAATACTCTAGTGAGGCAATGAAGCTGAGCAGCAATTGCTAATGGCTGCTAATCACCATGGTGAAAGGTTAATGTGGTGCTTTAACCAGGGATGGGTTAGGAGCCTGGGTGATTGACAAAAGCTTCACTCCTTACTCTGGAATAGAATTGTGAGATAAAAAAAATAAAAATAAAAATTCAGGAGTGCTGCAGCCAGCAAGGATCTGGACCAGCTCTCTTGCCCTTAAACCCTCAGAGCTAGCTCAGCAGCACCTTCACCACCGGGACTAGCTTTCCCGAGTGCTGCAACTGATGAGGGTCAGGCCCAGCTTAGACCCAGGGCTTTGAGTTGGCCCAACCCAACAGCTAGCCCATCTACAATCTGCTGGAGCATGTGAAGGAGCTGTTTCTGCAGGATCTCTGTGACACAGACAACATCAGGATATTTGAAAGGAGTACCAGCAGGAATCTAGTATTGATAGTGTAGCAGAATCCAGAGACCTCAAACCAGACCAGTGACTCATTGCAATGAGCATTTATTTGCAAGTAAAGATGTGTGGACAAAGGGTATACTCCAGGGCACACTACAGCTGCATAATTGTTCCATTTCTAACCACGATGTTTTGGTTTTTTATTTATATTTATATTTATATTTATTTTTTGTTTGTTCTTAGGGGTAGATTGCAGGGGTGGAGGTCGGATACAAAGGGTCCAGGAGATGAGTGGGGATGGGGTACATGATGTGAAAGTCACAAAGAATCAATACAAAGGGCTTTAAAAAGTCGGGGTAGCTTTTTATAGGAATACTAAAAATGTATGTCCCAGATTTGTTAGGTTTTTAGCAGTCAGTAGTATGAAAGACTTGAATCTTGGTGTCCTTCCTTTGCTTAAGTGATGGGGGTTTACTAAAGGGCACTACTGTGAACTGACACACTGCCTGTGCACTAAGGAGACATCCTTGAAATGATCCGTAAAAACATTTGCCTTTCTAACAGTGTTCCATTTGGAAAACTTGGAGAACAGCTATAGTTTTTACATGGGTCATTGTTGGCAAAAAAAATCATACAAATTTAATACCGTACATGTCTGTGGAGGGTCTAGGAGGCGCCAGCAGTGTTTAAATAAATAAAGACATCCATAATTCATTTTAAAATATATATACTCTGATATCTACTTGTTTTTAGAAAAACCCCATAGTAAAACTTCTCTAAAAAAAAAAATGCCCGAGTTTGCCAAATTGCATATTTACTTTAACCAATCAATATGCTCTTATTACCTAGGAGTCAATAAATATTCTTTGTGAAGCCCTACAGATCTCAGGAAGATATTATCTATGTTTGGTTTCCAGAGAACTCTGAACAAATCAAATGAAGTGTAGGGGTGTATATAGTTTGTCCAGTCAGAGTCAGACAAGAATATGATTGTTCTCACTGGGACCAGTTGTGGCTAGAGAGGCCAGAGACGTTTGGCTTATAAGTAACATAACCTAATGTTAGTGTAGTGCACTGGTGACCTCCTTGGTTTTCATTGTTTGGGATGTCCTCTAGTATCTTAGTATTGCTGAACTTCCTCTCATTATTTACTTACACCACTCAGCAGGCCTAAACAAGAATTTAATCAGAGACAACTTGTTCAAGCAAGGGGCAATGGTTATATTTAGAGAAACAATTGAATACCAGAAGCAGGAATCCTACTGTCAGAACACAACCCTAGAATATTCAGCTCATTTCTGGAGTAGACACCTTGTGGTTAGACGGTAAAAGATACTGTATTTATATTGGACTATTTCATTAGCTTGTTTAAAAGACAATACAAAATCCTCTGCTTTTTACCAATAACCTGGGGGAAGGGAAGTCACAAAGCAATGCAGGAGAAGGGCTAACTTGGCTCACTTTAACTCATGCCTGGGAAACATGTGCCATCACGTCATGGCAGCCAAACTCTGCTGCTCTTCTTTCTTCCCTTTATTTTGTTGAGGACGCTGGTACCTGGGATGGTTCCTTTACACTGTCTGACCCAATCTAGAATCCCCTGGGAAGGGAGTCCCAAAAAATTGTCTAGATTAGGCTAGTCAGTGAGTGTGCTTGTGAGAGGTGGTGTTAATCGTGTAAGATGGGAAGACCTGCACTGACTGTGGGCACCTGCATTTCATGGCTGGGCCCTGGGAAGGAGAAGGAGGGGGCGAAAGTACTGGTGTGCACCCGTGAACTCACTGCTGTCTGCTTTCACGGGGTGTGTGCTATGACGAGCTGCTTCAAGTTCCTGCCACCCTGACTCCTCCACAGCGATGGACGGAACCTGAAAGAGCAAGCACACACTTTTCACGGGGTGTGTGCTATGACGAGCTGCTTCAAGTTCCCGCCACCCTGACTCCTCCACAGCAATGGACGGAACCTGAAAGAGCAAGCACACACTTTTCTCCTTTAAGTGGCTTTTGTATGGGTGTTTTATCACAGCAACAGGAAATGAAGCTAAAAAAGATTTCCTTCCATTAATTTTTTAGGGAAATGCTGTCACAGATCCCAGGAGCTTCTAAACCCAGTCAGTTGACAGTGAAGATCAACTGTCACAGGAAAAAAAAATCAACTATAATTTCTTTGCTGTTTTTGTTAGTTGCGAAAATGCATCATCTTCTTGCTGACTCTTTACGCCCTCACCATGCAAATGTACAAAGTGTCAGGCCTGGCCTGACTCCAGACACCTCGCCATTTACAGGCCTTTTCTGTTAGTATACCTGACAAATCAGGAACTGTAAGAACGAAGCGGTTCCTATGCGGGGCTCTTCCCTTTATTCATTTTGGCATCTGTAGTGGGAACTGCACCTGAGTGAGAGTCTTAAAGATGCCTAGTACTCTCAGTAGCAACAGATCTGAATTGGCCGTGTCTGAGATGAACATGGCATTGCAGTAGAGCGTACATTGTTGGTGCTGACAATGTAAGGAAGGAGCTCATCCAACTGCATCTAAGTAAGTTTGCCCCACTCCACTCCATCCCTTAGAAAAGTTACAATGGGCATCTCTGAGCTTTTTCCTTCTTTCATTTGTGAAGGCATAAGAAAAGAACAGAAAGCCCTCTATAAAATACATGGCCCATTATCTAGAGGCCTGTTGATGTAGCCAAAGCTGGATTTAGACTCATAGCAACCCTCCTGTCTCAGCATTTTAGGCAATGGTGTTACAAGCTGGAGCTGCTGGAGCTGCTCTTCACACATTGGCCTGTATTATCTTCTCAGAGTTGGGATGTTTTATGTATGTTTAAAACCTAAGGGGCATAGTCATTGTATATTATTTAGTATGGCCTTTTGTGTACTTTTAAAGGATTTCTGGTTTTTTGACTGTTAGTTATAAATAATAATGGATTTCATTGATATTTTCATACAGTGCATGTGATTTGATTATATTTACCTCCATTTTAACAAGATACAATAAAATACAATAAAATGAACTAAAAATTAAACTCACTGTATTTTGTTCTATGTAATATTTGTGTAAATCAACTTGTTATTGCAGTCTAAATAAACATTAGTGCCAATAGTAGTTAGCTAATCTGAAGATGAAGTTTAAAAATCTAAACTATTTATATATGTATAGTCTTAGGTAAATTTGGTTTGATTTTAGAAATACAAGGTGCTCTATATTAGAGAATTCACAGTTGTATGTTGTAGGAATATGTTTATGCTATACTTTTATTCAATTTTAGACTTAGTTGTGATTTTTTTTAACTTCTTATGTTTTTCTTCCTAGATCAAAGTATTTTAGAACATGCCCAAGAGGAGAACACTTGACCATAGAGGTGAGTCCTTGAGCATTGGATGGGATCTAAAATACCCAGGGTTCTTTTTCTTTCTTCTTTATGATTTATTTTATGTACATGAGAGTTTTGCCTATATTGTGCACTCTGCACTATATGTATGCAGTGCCCACAGAGGCCAGGAAAGGATGACAGATTCCTAGCAGGTTACAGACTTTTGAGAGCCACCATATAGATGCTGGGAACCAAACCTGGGTCCTCTACAAGAGTCACAAGTGTTCTGAACTGTAGAGTTATCCTTCCAACTCCTCATTTTTATTTTATTTTTTTTAAGACAATGGAGAAGGATTTAGACTAAATATGAAAAAATGACTATGTATTTGAATATTGTTGATTGCTTTTGGAGGCATGCCTCATGAATGGCAGGTTAGACTCTGACTGATATCCTCATCTTATTTGACTTTCCATTTTAAGACAGTGTCTCACTAGGTCATACAGGCTGGCCTTGAATTCACTCTGTCACTGGGGCTGGTCTTAAGCTTTGTATCATCCTCCACTTTCAGAGTAGCTGAGATTACAGGTCTGAACCATTAGGCATGCCTCTCAGTATTGTAGATTCTGATAGACAGAAACATAATTTTACACACACACATACACACACACACACACATGCATGCGCTTGGCTTGGCCATTTTGCTAACTAAAACATATCAAGTATGCTAATTATAAAAGGCACTCAACTTCTTAGGTCCCTTATAAATATAAAGTTGTATTATTTTATTTGTTTACTTGGTTTTGGTTTTTTTTCAAGACAGGGTTTCTCTGAATAGCCCTGGCTATCCTGGAACTCACTCTGTAGACCAGGCTGGCCTCAAATTCAGAAATCTGCCTGCCTCTGCCTCCCGAGTGCTGGGACTAAAGGCGTGCGCCACCACTGCCCGGCTAAGTTGTATTATTTTTAAGGCTAAAAAAGAGTGATATTTCTTGTGAAATGTGTCTACTAGGCAAACATCCCTCCTAATGGCTGGTTGTCTTCTTGTCCTTTCAGTTTGAGAATCTTGTGGAGAGTGATGAGGTAAGTCGGTACCTGACTCCTCGGTTTTTGTTTTTATGGCTTGTTGCATTCGTTGGACCACTTTTTGTCTTGCTTTTCACTTCTCATCCATTCTACAACAAAAAGACCTAAAATCAAGGCATACACACCATCCAGGAGGACAGTTCAGACACCTGTGCAGCCGTTGTTTTCCTAGGGAAGCAGCACCGGCCTCTGTGGAACCTTCTTCCTTCCCTTGCCTGCAGTTGCCTCCATCTCCTCCTCCATCACAAATGAGGCTTCTCAGCTGCATACTTCACCCCAGCAGCACCTTTCTCAGAACAGCCGGAGGAGGTCTCCCTAAGGTGCTTTCAGTGACTGGCTCCCGGCTCTTTGCTAGCCCTTACTTGGCCGACCAGCCTCTCTGCTCTGCCCTGCTTGCAATGGTCAATTTACACACCATCCTGTTCTGTGACACTACTTCCGACATGAGTGTGAGCCATTTAGAATTTGATTCCTACTGCCAACTTAGTGATATATTTTAGCTGACAGACATGTGTAGTTTAAATGTATAAGAAATAATTCAGCCAGGCAGTGGTGGCACATGCCTTTAATCCCAGTACTTGGGAGTCAGAGGCAGGCGGATTTCTGAGTTTGAGGCCAGCCTGGTCTACAAAGTGAGTTCCAGGACAGAGAAACCCTTCTCGAAAAAAACAAAAAAAAAACCAAAACAAACAAACAAACAAACAAGCAAAATATATATATATATATATATATATATATATATATACACACACACACACACATTCATAAGCCCAAATTAGTCTTAAAATAATTATGGCTTGCTTTGGAGAAACCAGGGCAACAACTACTGAATTTTACTATTTTATAAAAGAAAGTGAAATTTCTTTTTCTTCTTTTTAGATGTATTTCTTAGTATTCACTGTTTATTCACTGTTATTTGCTGAGCATCTGCCATGTGTGCGGGGCTCTCACAGAGCAGAGGAAGGCAGTCAGTCAGATCCTCTGTGACTGGAATCACAGCTGGAATCACGGGCAGCTCTGAACTACATGGTGTGGCTTCTAGGAACTAAACTCAGATCACTTTGCAGTGGCAGCACTGGTCATAAGCACTGACCTATTTCGCCAGCCCCAATTCATATTGTAATTATAAAGTTTCAGATTCCCCATGAATGCTGTGAGTGATCCTTCCTCCTAGTGAAACTATGATTGATTCCTGAGACCTCTGGATGCAGCATCTTCATCGCTTGAGAATTAATATGCTTATTTCACAGTTTTCTATAGAAAGCTGTCCTTAGCATAGACTGCTGACTTGCTGACTTTGAGCTCACTGTCAACATCTTTATTGAAACCTCATATCTTCTCTATACAAGACACATCACACCTTCCTGTAGTTAGGAACACCAGAAAGCAGCTACACGCCATATTTGGGGTCTTTGTTTTATTTTGAGGTAGAATCTCCATGGCTCAGGAATAATTTTACACATTGAAACCACAAAGCACAAGCAGCAATGGCAAAGGCTGCTCTTTGGTGTGAGAAGTGTGACAGAGGGCACAGTAATACTGTTGTGCCTTAGCTAGGAACACACATCCTTGGCCAACTCTTCAGATACTTGCTATTCTGTGTGCTTTCAAGTGGATAGAAAGTCTAAAGGTATTGATTTCCAGGTGAGGGTTAAAAACTCTTCAATGAGTGTGTGCATTTTAAACCTTTGAAATCTGAGTAACAGAGATCAGCCACAAATGTGGAAGACACAGTGAGTGTGTTGTCTGGCATATCCTCACTGTGAGAGTTTATTTGCTACGTAATACATGTCTGTTAAAAAAAACTAAGAAATAGCCAACAAATGTTTGTTCTATAATGGAGTTTTACCTTTGAAAAATAGTAAAGTTTTTTTGTTTATCTCAAATTCTTTTGATGAGATTTGTTTACTGTGACAAATAGGTAAGTAAAAAGTAATTTTGATTAAATGAAAATTGCTTTGGCTTGCCTTAAATAGTGAGTTCACCTAGTGAAAATTCTTTTACTTGTTTAATTTTTGTGCAGGGGGAGAGCCCAGGAAGCAGCCATAGGTAAGGTTTATCAAAACAACAAAATGTGTAAGTGTTGTGTGACAAAACTTCCTGGGGAGATGCAACCTACACATCTGCTCACTCCTGTGACAGACTGAAGTGTGGATGCCACCACAGTCAATGAGTTTTGTTGGGGATACTTACAGGATTATGGGCTAGGGGTTACATACAGGAGCAGAAATGTCTCAAAGACAGCTGCATCAGCAAAGCCACCCAGGCATAGGTGATAGCTCACCAAGCTGGGAGCCTGGAGCTGTACAGCCTGCAGATAGCTCAGAGGGTTGGAGCATGTCCTTCTCAGGTGCCTCAGCTGGTCGACACCTCCTGTAGGCAGCTGACCTGATCTCTTTGCACCAAGACATCTGAGGACTGTCGATTTTTTCTACTCTGGCAGGGAGGGGTCCTGGTGAATCTGGTCAGTTTCAGGGACTTCCTGAAGCCATTTTAAGTTGTTTACCTTCTTGATTAAGGAGCTTCTCTGCGGGATAGATCAGATCCCAGAGTGTCTTATCATAGTCTTCAAGACACTGAACAGTTTGTTTCAGAAATAGCATTTTCTCTTTACATAAAAGTAAGACAAATAATATATTTCCCAAAACAGTACTTTGAATAGTAAAAAAATGATGTATATTAATTTCTCAGATTTTTTTCTTTTGGACCTAGGTTGTAAATCATTTTTCTTCTTCTTTTTTTTTTTTAATCACTTTTCTTAAAGCCACTTAACATTGATAACTCTTTTCTTTTTTATTTATTTTTATCCCCTTTTTCTTCTTTTTGACATTCTAAAACATTCTTCAAATTAAAAAAAAAAAAACTTGGGCTGGCGAGATGGCTCAGAAGGTAAGAGCACTGACTGCTCTTCCAAAGTTCCTGAGATCAAATCCCAGCAACCTAGGTGGCTCACAACCACCCATAATGAGGTCTGACGCCCTCTTCTTGTGCATCTGAAGACAGCTACAGTGCACTTATTTATAATAGTAAATAAATAAAGGCTCACAAATTAAAAAAACTTTTTACAACTGCAGCAGTAACTAGAACCTTGGTAATATAATTTATTTATATAACCTTTTTATCTGCTATTAAAATTGTATAGACTGCTTGAAAAGGAAGCATCTTACCTTGACCTCAAAAGAAAGCTCCTGGGCTGAAGAGATGGCTCAGAAGTTAAGAGCACTGACCACTATTCCAGAGGGCCCAGATTTGATTTTCAGCAGCCACATGGTGTTTACTCCAGTTCCAGGGAATCTAATACTTTCTTCTGGCCTCCCTAGGCACTAGGTATGCAAGTGGTGCACAGACATACATGGAGGCAGAACACCCATACACAGAAGACTTAAAAAAATAAGTTCCTAGTGACAGTAGAATTGTTTCCTATTTTTTTAGTATTTTGCCCTTCCATTTTTTAGTTTAGCAAACTTTTATTGGGCAGTCATCCATGTGCAGGCACTATGTTAGATAATAGGATTGAGAATCAAATGTAAACTTGGTGTGTGATATTATAGATCTGTAATGTCAGCACTGGACCTGCAAAGTCAAGTGAAGTAGGCGTGTGGTAGACACTCCAGAGAACTGTCTGACTGTATGACAGACACCCTTAAAGAAAAAGAAGACACGGCTGAGAATATGCTCAGTGGTTGAATGCTTGCCTAACTAACATGTGCAAAGCCCCTGGTCTCAAGTGCTCTCCCTCCTCGCATCCCCCCACCTCCCGCCTCTCTCCTCGTGCGTGTGTGTGTGTGTGTGTGTGTATGTGTGTGTGTGTGTGTGTGTGTGTGTGTGTGTGTGTGTGTGTGTGTGTATAGAAGAAAGTGTATCTTACTCAGAAAGATCCTGGAGATTATACTTCAATATGAGGTAGCAATTAAATTAAAACAGCTGTAATAGAACATACTAATAAACCTAGAGAATCCCTGTGACTCAAATGTGTATGGGGAGGTGTATCCAAAAGGACTTCTTTTAAATAGATGATACATGGGCTAACATGGGTTATCTCTAAAGAGCTGGTTAACAAGTATTGTTCAGGCAGAGAGACCTTCACAGATAATCAAAAAATGTCCATACAGAGTGAGAGCATCGGTTAAACAAGAGTTCTGGGAGACGGTAGATAATGACAGAAATGTATGCCTTGCTTTCAGCGAAAGTTATGAAGATAGTAAAGTCTAGGGTCTCTGTGCACAGGTTCCACCCAGACAAAACCCCACCCCTGAAAAGCCAAAGTGGACACAGAGCTCCACCCCTAAGAAGCTGTTTGCAGTCGATAGCTGCTGGGAAGGGGAGAGCTGTTGGGTATACATCAGCCACAGTCCAGGGCAGGCCCCAAGCCTAGGAATAGTTGGCTGACACAAAACACTCTCTGCTTTTTTGTTAGCTTTTTCTTTTGGCTTTTTTTTCCTCTTACTGATTTTCTTCTTTTTCTTTTTTTTTGTTTTTGTTTTCTGTTTGTTGGTTTTCTTGTCTTTTTTTTTTTTAAGCAGGGGAGGGGAGAAAGGACATTAAGTTGAATGGGGAGAATCTGGGAGGCAATGAGTGGGGAAAGAATATGATTAAAATATATTGTATGAAAAAATTTTTTAAGTAAGCATTTAAACAAGTGCTTAATAAATTCTAGAGTGTTTGTGTTGCTGCACTTTGCTTTGTTTTGAAATGTAGTTGCCTAGAGGTGGGATTTTGAGGTAGATAGGTGTGTGTGTGTGTGTGTGTGTGTTGTGTGTGTGTGTATGTGTATGTGTGTGTATATATATATCATATATATCTATATCTATATCTATACCTATATATAGATATAGATGTATATATATATTTCAGGTGTGTGTGTGTGTGTGTGTGTGTGTGTGTGTGTGTGTGTGTATCAATCAGCCTGGCCTCAAGAGTTCCTTTGTAGTTTAGCCTGGTCTTAAGCTTTTGATCTTTGTGAATGCTGGCATTGTTAGCCTCTATCACCATGCCAGATGTAACTAGCTTAGTGGTAGGGCACTTAATCTAGCATGCACCAAGTCCCAAGATCAATCCCCACCACCTCAGAGTGGGTTGGGTCATGTACCTAGTTTGGGGGATTGTAGGGTAGGGTTCTTGGAACGTGGGGAAGACCCATGTGAATTAAATAGGCACACAGTAAAAGGACTTTGAGAATGGTTGAGAAGTGACAGAGACAAAGAACCAGAGAACTTAGGAAGGCAAATGGGAAAGGAGAAGGTCAGGCTAGAGGGGATGCTCAGACTGCTCATGAAACTGAGGTAAGAAGGACCCAAGTTGTTTGCTGTGTTTAGCAGCATACATGCCGCTGTCACCAGTTACTGGAGTGATGATGGCTTCTGATGTCTGCAGGGACTTGAGGAGTGAGTTGAAACAAGGGCACGGAGACAGGTGGCACACTGGGCAGACTGGTACTGGACTGCCTGCATTTAAGTCGCAGCTCTACTGCATGCTTGTCTTAACCTGTGTCCATCTGGTTTCCCTCCCATGTAATCTCTCCTGTACTTTACCTGGAGGAGCTGCACATTGTAAGTCCTGGAGGTGCAGGCCATGAACTTGAAGGATCATGAGGATAGTGATGACCTCAGGTAGGTCATCTTTAGGAAGGGCAGCAAGAATACGATGACTTTAAGTACCGAAGTGGAAGTGAAATGAGGTTGTCCTTAAGAAAAAAAACTTGAATAAGAAACTTAAAGTTACGGAGTAGTTAGTGTAGGCGGTCATTTTGTCTAAGTTACAAAACTTGCTGGCGGCTGAGGGCCAAATTGTTGCTGCACTCTTTCTAGCAGCCCACAGCAGAAGGGACTAAAAGTAGAAAAGACTTGGGGTCCAGTGTGGGTGAGCAGGGTGACTGGTGCAATGAGGGGAACGTGGGAAGGTGTGTGGAGAGAAGGGAATTCAGACCTGATATAAGATTGTCATTTCCTGAGTGGAAGCCAGGAGATTGCTGTCTTTATTGGCTAGTACAGGGAAGGATGAATGGCCTGGGGAGCCCAGGGTGATTGGAAGGACTAGGTTCTGACTGTGAGCACTGAGAAGAGAATAGAGCATACTGAGGTTATGCTGTGGGGTGAGGTGTTGGGCGGTGTAGCTGGGGGCAGCTGTGAGGGAGAGTCTGTGTAGAGCCCCAGGTCTGTAAAGGGAAGCACAGCGCCTTACCTGACAGAAAGCCATTGGGTTGCAGCTTACAGTTTCATGTAACAAATGAAGCTGTATTCTGTTGTGTTAATATATTTTTTGGCAGTAAATTTTCAGCATTGCCTTGGCTTTTGGGAATATTTTATTTGGACTTGGGTTCATCAGAGGGTTTTTGTTTTGTTTTGTTTTTTCCCTGTTCCCTCCCTCCCTGTGTTCTCTAGGCCACTTACTGAGGAGGAAATTGTTGACTTACAAGAGAGGCACTATGATTCTATTGCTGAAAAGC
>NW_022196898.1:75325482-75329755 GCF_008632895.1 Mastomys coucha | reverse complement strand
AAGAAGAAGCTTTATACGCTGCCCAGCGTGAAGCAGCCAGGGCAGCAAGGCAGCGAAAGCTCCTGGAGGTGAGGGGGCAGACCCCAGCGCACACCAGGGTTCCTTCTCTCCTTGTTTCCGCTGACAGTCCAAGTTGGCACTTCTCTCCTAGAATCAACGGCTCCTTGTTTAGTGGAGGATGTACTTATGCATATATTCTTTGGAATCCCAAAGGCAAATTAATCGGTCTTTATCTTCTAGAAGTAACATAAACATGTGCTTGATACTATGTAAGTGTAGATTTAGGTTAGCAGGAGCTGATCCTTGTTTAGCCTGAGGAAGAATTCTAGTGTTCTAAGTTCAAAGTCTTTTGGGGAAAGTACTGTGTTTATAGGACAGATATTTTGAAATTAGCCTTTTTTCTCAAGTATTTTAGTATATGTTCATGAAGATTTTTAAAAACAGTTTCTTAAATGGTAAGGCTCTTATGCTTAATATAAGACCAGTGATATGTTTTATGGCTTGCTAGGGGTATTGTTTAATTTTCAAATTTTTATGTGTTTGAGACATTAAGTGTTAGTTGAGAAATCTTTTGTATATTATCAGGGAAGACAGATTTACCATCTCTTACCATGAAATGGGAATATGTCATTTTCACATACTTGACAACTGACAGGAACAGGTTTTTATAGAACTAAGTGTCAGAAACCTTGCTGGGAAGGGTCTTAGTTTAAACTTACATCAGGCTTAGGAGAAGGTGGCATTTGAAACCCTATGTTACAGATGAGGAAGCTGAAGAGCAGATCTTGCTGCTAAGACACAGGAGAGCCAGAGTTCAGGCGCAGTGGTGCTTAGCCGTAATTCCCTGTGTGCATTTGCCACCAGTATTCAGTGGTCCAGTGTTCAATAGTACAGAACTCCAAATTCAGATGGCCTGAGAACTCCTGTCTTTGTGATTTCTATATGAACTATGTCTTTCTCTCTCTCTCTGAGGGGGTGGGTTTCAGCGCATGCTTTATGGGGAAGTGCCTTTTATAGTGCATCCTAAGTAGTGGAAAACTTTATAGTTGACTGTCACTTTCTATAACCTAACTGTTCTTAATATAGGCATTCCTTTTTACAATAATAATACATTCTCTCTCTACCAAAACATTTAACCAAAGACATTTGGTTAAAGCAGTGGTTCTCAGCCTGTGGGCCGAGACCCCTTTGGTGATCAAATGACCCTTTCACAGGGGTCGCATATCACATACCCTGCATATCAGATGTTTACATTATGATTCATAACAGTAGCAAAATTACAGTTATGCAGTAGCAACAAAAATAGTTTTATGATTGGGGGCACCACAACATGAGGAACATTATAAAGGGTCACAGCCTTAAGAAGGTTGAGAACCACTGGATTAAAGCACCCCAGTTTGATGTGTCAGTTTGGGTAATGTAGGTTCTCTTGTGTTCCTGTTTCCATGAGTAAATATGTGCTTTGGGAATCCATCATGTGCATATCATACGTGGACCCAGCTATACAGACAGGTGCTGGTTCATTGCTTGTCATAGCAGCTGGGTCTGCTAAGGCAGGACAATGGCCATCTATAATCAACAGGTGGAGAAGCAGAAATTAGCACTCATGCCAGGAATATATACCTTCAAAGCACAACTTGGACAGCTTTGTAGGATCCTGTGCTGAGTCCCCAGAACTAACCATTGCCATTAAAGTCAGATCAGCTTTCAGACTCTTAGATTGCTCCTTATTCCAGCAAAGAGAACTGCAATGTGACCTAACAGTTGACTTCCCTGCCTTATCCTTCTAGTCAGGGAGTTCTTAGGAGTATCAGGAATGTTAGGGGCACCAGTACACGTCTGTTTACATCCACTTCACAACTCTGAGTATTCTCAGCACTAAAACATCACAACTGATAAGCTGAGAAAAATTCCGTCCTTAAATAAGAGGATGTAGATGATGAAGTAATGGTGAAGGAAAATTATTTCAGTGGAATAACGCTAACCTTTTGCTTTTAGAAATTAGGAAAAGAAGGATGTTGGCATTGCATGGGTATTTTATAAGAGAGTAACTTGACATCAAAATGATTTTGTATTGCATTGTGTTTCCATAGCAAGAAAAGCAGAGAGTTGCTCAGCACTATCATTCTAGCAGTGGAGACTATCAAAGGTAAAGAACACTGTGCATTTGTTTCCACCTCTGTTGTAGCAGAAAGGGATATTTCCAGATACTGTTTGCCTCAGATGTTTGTAAATGTATTTGCATGCTCAAGACCCTGGGTTCCCATTTATATATGTGGCTTATACACACACACACACACACACACACACACACACACACACACATATAAAATGTATGTGTATGTATACACTCACTTGTGTATACACTATACACTTTCCTCTAAGACACTGTTTCAGAATACTGAGATCATTGGTTTTTTTAAGCTATAAGTGATCATTTATTCAAATTGACTTTGATGCCCTGTGCGAGTAATATCATCATGCAGAAAGGGATGTGGTACTAGGTTCCTGCAGGTAAGTTGACAGTAACCTTAGTTGTTTATCTTCCTTAATGAAGAACATGCTGTGCTTGTTGGTATAGGGTTACTGTACAGTTCAGCTATAAGGACTAGCCTTCACAATTTGTCAGTCTGTTTTCAGTTTCATGGTAGCATTAAATAAAGACCCATTGTCATCAGAATATTCTGATTGTCCAGCAGTTACAACTTTGGAGAGTCTGCTTCAAGCCAGGAACACCGTCACTGACATAGGTGCTCATTCTCTTGACTCTACTCCTAATGCATTTTTAAAATTCACTTTTACTACAGTGCAGGACCAGAAGACGACTTTGAATCTTCCATAAGGAATATAAAGTCACAGTACGAAGTTTTTCGGAGTAGTAGTAAGTCTTTAAAATATTCTCTGAACCTTATCAGTCACTTTTCACCACATTAAGAACTATATTTCTGTAAGTTTGGAAGAACATTAAGATCTAGAGAGACAATTCTTCCCAAAAAAAGAATAAAAGAAAGTGACTGTTGTGGTCAGAGTTGGGTGACATGTCAGCTCATTGATGTGTGTTCCAGGACTCTCATCGGACGCAACAGTGCTGACACCAAATACTGAAAGCAGCTGTGACCTAATGACCAAAACCAAATCAACCAGTGGGAATGACGACAGCACCTCCTTAGACCTGGAGTGGGAGGATGAAGAAGGTATGCCGCCTCAGTTCCCTGGAGAGTCACATTCCTGTGTTAGTCCAGATATATTGTGTTTCGTGGTATTTAATTGAGTATTTCCAATAATTAGACTTTTTAAAAATGGAATTTTACTAGCCTTAGGTGTCGAGGAACTTGCTCTGTAGAGCAAGCTAGCCTCAAACTCACAGAGATCCACCTACCTTTGTCTCGTGGGTACTGGAGTTGAAGGCATAAGCTTCAACACCTGGCTACAGTTATTGTTTCTTATATTTAGAGAGAGAGTGAGTGTGTGTGTGTGTGTGTGTGTGTGTGTGTGTGTGTGCTTATGATGTGCATACCACAGGTGTGGAGGTCAGGGAACAACTATGAGAGCATTGGTTCTCTCCTTCCACGATATGGGGCCTAGGTTTAGACTCAGCCCATTCTCCTTGGCAGCAAGCACTTTTACCAGCTCAGCCATCATATCAACAACGACTTAAGTTTATTAACAATTATAATCTCATAATCAGTTGTTTAGAAAATTACTTAAATTTTTATGTTTTTTTGAGATTAAGAGAGCAAATGTTAATTTAAAATTTTTTTTTCCTAACCTAACTCATGTTTTTTTTCCATTGAAGGATTTCTGCCTCCTTCGGAGCAGTTTAAAGTCAAGTCAGCAACTGTGTGACTCATTATAAATGAACAATTTAACTCTTCAGGGCTTTGTAGAACATAAGCTGTTGTTTAGGTATAAGTTTGAACTTTAGCTGGTTGGTCTTCCAACCTGTATTACTTACATATATACTTAATCTCTCCAAGCAATGGTTGCTCGTCCCCAAGAGGGAAGAATAAAGGGTAATTTTTCATGTTTTAAATAAGTGCTAATGTATTACTAAACTCTAAAGTATTTAGCTAGGGAAGGTAACGTAGTTTAAAAGCAGAGTGTTTGCCTACCATGTGCAAAGACCTGGATTTGATCTACAGCACAAGAAAAAGAAACAATAGAGAAACTGTTTGGGGGAAATGAAAATGGTTGGCACTAACTATATAAAACACTGTCTTAGTCAGGGTTTCTATTCCTGCACAAACATCATGACCAAGAAGCAAGTTGGGGA
>NW_022196898.1:75321987-75324314 GCF_008632895.1 Mastomys coucha | reverse complement strand
CCTCTGTGCTCTCAGAAAACACTTCCCAGAAGATGTCACCTCAGTGATGCTGGTCTCTTCTTAATCACACAATGTAAGAAAGAATTAGAGTACAGAACTTAAAGAGAACCAGTAAGCTTTAAGCAATTCATAGGATGTTGTGATGAAATAGATCTTAAACGTCCTTTAATCGTGCTAATTTGTTTTGTCAATTAAAAGATGGACAGGGAACTTGAATAACTTTATGACAGGCTACATCAGCTTGTTAAGTCTCCCTGGAGTCCCCTTCCCCAGTCCTGCACTTACCTTAGTGTAGGTTTGGATCCCAGTCTCCAGTTCATTCGCACTACTCTGTCATGTGCATGTGCTAATCATATTTGTAATCACACACACACACACACACACACACTCACTCACTCTCTCTCTAAATATAAGAAACAATAACTGTAGCCAGGTGTTGAAGCTTATGCCTTTAAGCCCAGTACCCAGGAAACAAATGTAGGTGCACTGTCCTGGTCATCACTCAGCTGATTAGCACAATTGTTCAACTAGAGTGGGCAGAGCAAAGAGTCCACTGAGAACCTTCTTTGTGGCTGATACACAATTGTAGCTTCCTTTAGAGACATTTCAGTCAAGGAAACAGGTCCCTTCTATACAAATTTGTAGGTATATGAATTCTCAGCCCACAGTTTCTCTGTGGTATAGATGTATGTGTGTGCACATTATGTGTGTCTGTGTGTGAGTGTGGAGGTGGGGGTTAGCCTCAAATGCCCTAGAGCTGTCTGTCTTGTCTCTGGAACCTGGGCTCACTGCTTATGCTAGCTGGCTGTGGGAGCCTTTTGTCTCTGCTTCTTCAGTTCTCAGATTACCATTGCAAGCACACTAAGGCCTTCTGCATGGCTGCTGAGGTTCTCCTGTATGTGGTGAGCAGTTTACCAACTGAGCCATCCATTTCTCCAACCCTGCTCTTATTTTTATAGTGCCCTCATCTAGTATAATAACTTACTTTATTGAGTTGAGTCTTTGTAATGTTTTCAGGAGAAACAGGCAACAGTGGTAGAAATAAAATACCCTTTTTCCTTTCTTTCCTGTGAGATCTGGTTCTTTAAGGTCAGAAAAGTTGATTGTGCCCCCTATTCCCTATAACCTCTGCCCATCCTAGATTTTAGTTCTTTTACCGATGTTAGTTTGTATTTAGAAATTTACAAGTCCCTGTCCTTTCTCCCCTCCATTCACCCTTTCTACCCTCCATCCACTCCAAGGTTTTTGAGACCTATGTTACTAACAGTTTATACTCAGTATTAAATCTAGAACTGGGAAACATCTGCACTCCATTATAGTGGAGAGCCAGCTAGCACGAGAATGTAGATTTTGGGGCCATACTGGATAAATTAAAATAATACCTTGGTTAGAACGTAGCTGAGCATGAGACTGACCCAGCCACAGCGAGCCCTGGGGTTTCAGGCTGTGCTTCCTGGCTGTGTGACCTGGCAGACGTGTACCTCTCTGCTTCAGTGTCTTGTACTCTAAATGGAGCAGATGATGGTGCTGTACTTAGCCTCACAGGGCTGGCTAATATACTGGAAGGGAGTGCACTGTGGCAGGGTCCTGGGAAAGCCTGTGTCATCTCTGTAGTGCAGTCATCTGCCGGGAAAGGGCCTTGGCAAAGGCACCAGGTGGCCTAGGAGACCTGGAGCAATGAACTCTGCTCTCTGCTGGGTTGGATTTGTGGCCCTTCAGAAATTTTTTCTTATCGGGAGATCAGTGTTGCAAGTTTTTGTTTGTTTTTTTATCAAAGGCATGATGTGTGTAGATCACACCTCATTTTTTTTTTCCCTTAAGGAGGTTTCTACAGGACTGGCTCATAGGTTAATTCACAAATCAAGCCTTATAGTTTAACAAGAACAACCATTATTAAGCTGGCAAATTGTTGTTTTGTTTGTCTGTTTTTCCAGATGGGGTTTCTCTGGGTAGCCTTGGCTGTCCTGGAACTTTCTTTGTAGACCAGACTGGCCTCGAACTTAGAGACCCACCTACCTCTGCCTCCTGGGTGCTGGGATCAAAGGTGTGTGCCAGTACCCCTGGCTTAGCTGGCAAGTCTTTTAAAAGAGCTTTTTATTCTTACTGGGATTTCTTTCAATGTTCTTAAAAATGCTAGGGATGAATAGGATGCTGCCTATGAGAGAGCGCTCCAAGACAGAGGAAGACATCCTGCGGGCAGCACTGAGGTACAGCAGCAAGAAGGGCAGCAACCCCACATCTGCCTCGGACGACTCCAACGGGCTGGAGTGGGAGAATGACTTTGTCAGTGCTGAGATGGATGACAATGGCAACTCTGAGTACTCCGG
>NW_022196898.1:75299405-75320455 GCF_008632895.1 Mastomys coucha | reverse complement strand
TTGTTCATAAAGAATTTTCTGAAGGAATGGTAACCTCAAGGATTGTGAATAAACATTTTTACATTTAATGATATTTGCATATCATTGCCTCACAATGGTGCGGGTGGTATGACTCAATGGTGCGGGTGGTGTGATTCACAATGGTGCGGGTGGTATGACTCTCGGGCTTAGTTATTTTCTTAGGTCAGCTATGACTATAAGAAGACATAGAGATATGCTTTAATTAGGGTAGGGGATGCGGTTTTGCCAGCCATCCTCTGTAACAGGTAGGGACTGGGGATGCTGGGGGAACCTGAGGGCTGGCATTTGCTTTGGCATGTTAATGGCACCTCAGCCCTTTGTCCCAGTCTTGAGACCTCACGTCGCTCTGTTTCCCCTCAAACTGTGTGTACATTTTGTGCATCCTTTGGTCTTGCTTGGATCTTTTTCACTGAAGACCTGCACAAGGGTGTTCACTGATAACCACACAGCAGAGTCATGATTAGGCTGTCTTGATATCTCCTGGCAATGAAATTCGTCTAGAACTCTTCAGTTTTGCCTAAGGTAGATTCCTAGAACAAGGGCAAAAAGGCAGCCACATTCTTTGCCAAAATGTCAGTAGAGCTGTCTCTAGCCCAGCTGCTAATATCGTTTGCCTCTGATGCTTCTTGAGCCTCCGCAGCCCCGATGCATTCAACACTACTCTGTCTTTCAAGCTCCTGCCTGGATGGCTCAGCTCAGCAGCTTTTCTAATCCACGTCCCTCCAAAAAGCCATGTGGTTAGGCTGCTGTAGCCATCCCCACTCCATGGTTCCAACTTCTGTCTCAGTTACTTTTCTATTACTGCAAAGAGACACCATGACCAAGGCAATTTATACAAGAAAAAGTATTTTAGGGGCTCACGTACCACAGAAAACATACGTCTCATTCACACGTGAGGCAGAGAACACTGTGACAGGGCATGGGCTCTTGAACCTTCAAAGCCACCCCTAGGGACATACCTCTTCCAACAAGGCCACCAAACAGTTCTGCCAACTGGGGGCCAGATATTCTAGCCTATGAGACTGGAGGCCATTCTCATTCAAACCACTACAAACATACATATTTAAAAAAAAAAAAATCACAGGCCAGTTTGGCCAGTTACACAGTGATAGGGCCAGGTAACAAGTCTGAGTGAACTTTCCACAGGTCAGGGGGCTTGCCTTGGGAGGCGGCTTTTGTTCTGGGTCTTAATGGAGCAGGTGGGAGGACCTAGGGGAGCATGGAGAAGCCTAGGAGAGCAATGAGAAGAAGATGTCCTAAGTTCTTGAGGCAGGAAAAGAAATGTTTTGAGAAGAAAATGACTGAGGGACTGAAGCATCATGGGTGAGGAGATGGGGTTAGGGGAGTGGTAGGTGTGATTCGTGGACGCTTCATAGGCTATGGTTAAGAGCAGCAAAAGAAAAAAACAAATTTTTTGATGTGTAATAGAATGCTCCTGACATTTTGTTGGAAGCTTAGGCCAAACAGTGATCAGCTTTCCATTTCTGAACGTTGGCCGAGCCATTAATAAGGCCCAGCTCTAAAGAAGGCAAGCACATGCTTACTACCCTCCGTGGGTGGGCTGGAGCTTAAGTTTACAATAGCCACAGAGAGTCAGCCAGTTTAGAGGGAGAATCACAAGGGTTTCCTGTTGGACTTGGATTCAGGGATAAAAGCAAGGGCTGAACCATAGCTATTCCATTCCGTGTGTACATTCCACACTGGCAGGACTCAACGCTGAAGCAGATCTTGGCAGAAAGCCTTGGGATCTCTCCTGGGATGTGGGAGAGCTGTCAGTCAGTCCTTAGAGGAACTGAGAGACCGTACATCCATCATCTGCCTCTGCCAGGAGGCAGTCTTCATCTAACTGCATCACTCCAGTGAAGTATAGAACTGACATCACCCCATTCACATACAGAGACAACCCATGTCTCCCCAGCCACAGTGGGCTCCTCAAGAACATAAACATACACTACTCTATGATTCTGCTTCTGTCACCTGTTATTTGGCCTCCTTGCTTCAGTGACATCTTAAGAGCATCCCTGAGAATGACTCCAAGCTCCCAACTGTTTTTCGCTGTGCAAATGATAAATGTCTGGGTAAACCTATGGTTATTTGACAGCCAGCCTAGCAGCTGTAGCTCTACCTGACAATAACATTTTGCTTCTGACTGACTTAGAGCAGTGCGAAGAACAGACTTGGCGAAGTGAACATTTTTGTTGGGAAAGTTAAGTATTTCCACGGGAGTATCGAAAGGTGTTTGCGTCTGTCTGCCATTCAAGGAAGAGGTGTGGCT
Organism: Mastomys coucha; assembly: GCF_008632895.1. Classification (NCBI taxonomy): domain Eukaryota; kingdom Metazoa; phylum Chordata; class Mammalia; order Rodentia; family Muridae; genus Mastomys; species Mastomys coucha. The sequence goes on along the minus strand of NW_022196898.1, from coordinate 75,318,159 downwards.
CTAAGTTTGAGGATTCTTGGTAGATATATATTTGTCTCGCTGCTGCCATTAAATACCCTAACAAAAGCAACTTAAGGGCAAAAGGGTTTATTCTGGTTCACAGTCAAGTGTGCAATGCATGGCAAGGACATCTTGGCTACAGAGGTTTGAGGCAGAAGGATGCATTGCGCCCACAGTCAGGAAGTGGAGAATGATGATGGCTGGTCCGAGGCTGGATTTCTCCTGTCGATGCAGTCCAAGACCTCACCCCCTCCAACTGTACCATCCACAGGTAAGGTGCGGATTCCCTTCCCTACCTAGCTGATCCCTTATGGGTGTGCCCCAAGGGCCTGTCTCCTTGGTGATTCTAGATCCTGTCAAATTGACATTGACCACAACAGTAAGCGGGTGGTATTTTAAGACATGGTAGATGAGCTCCCCCAGGCAAGTACAGGCAGAGAAGCCAACCTGGCTTCTCTTGGGGGGTGGGGGGCTGTGGGTGGGTGGGTAAAAAGGCACCTAGAAATGCAAATACAGAGTTTGAGAGTGAGGTCACTGGCGTCACGGGTGACCTTAGGGAACCGCAAAACTGATGGATGATGTATGTTAGACAAATGAAGGGGGTGGTGAAGAGGAAAGAAATGTAGATATTTACAAAGTTTTCCTCTCAGAAAAGTGGAGTAGCTGGAGGGGATGAGGAGTTATGTGATGGATCTTACAGAAGATTCTGCGGATTACCTCTAGAAGGACATCATTTTTGAAATTGTACCTTTTTTTTTTTTTCAGAAATTGGATCAATGTATTCCAGCAGAGGACAGACTTTGTCTTTATCTTTAGATACAGATTCCCCAATCATAGTTTATTAATAAACATCTAACAAGATACCATATTGAGGATTGGAGAGGTGGCTCAATGGTTTAGACACTCGCTGCTTTTCCAGAGAACTCGGATTTAATTCCCAGCACCCACATGGCAGCACCGTCTGCAGCTCCAGTTCTGAGGAATCCGACACCCTCACAGACAAACATGCAGGCAAAGCATCAATGCACATAAAAAATAAATTGTTTAAAAAAGAAGCCTGTTTCTTCCTCTCTTTTTTTAAAATTTTATTTATTTAATATATATATCTGCATTTACATCTGCATACCAGAGGGGGTCGTCAGATTTCATTTTGAGATAGTTGTGAGCCACCATGTGGTTGCTGGGAATTGAACCTCTGGAAGGGCAGCCAGTACTCTTAACTGCTGAGCCATCTCTCCAGCTGAGCCATCTCTCCAGCCCAAAGCCTGTTTCTTTTAAAAGATACATTGAATACAATATTTTCCTATCTTTGTTTGCTTAGTATCTCCTATTAGTAATTGGACTGCAGAGAGAAAAGAAATGGAGTTCTGTGAAAGAAACAGCTTCATCAAAATATTATTTAACATCCTTAAAAAAAACTTCAAAAGGAGAAATGAGATGCAATTTGAAAATTATTATGTGTTCTTTGTTAACATGACACATTTATTTGAAAACCCTTACCCTGATGCCTAGACATAGTACCATCCAAGCCACCCAGTTCTGAGGACTCTACAAGCCTGTCTGGCTGATTAGAACTTAATGATTGGTTAGTTAGAATGTTGCAGAGCTAAATTAACTTGTGTTCTTTATAGTCCCTTAGAAAGCCTCCGATACCCACAGTTCTGCCTCACCTACTGTTCTTAGGGCCAGCACAGAATCATTGAAATATATTCTTAGCAGAATAGTTTTACCAATCCAGAAGGTAAGACTATCACCCTCCTACCTACTAGCCCCACCAATTTTTTATTCTTTTGACTGATTAAAAAAAAAAATCTCATGTACCCACATCTGTGAAACATCTTTTGGGCAATCCTGGAATAAGGTTACTCAAATTTGGCTCATGGATCAGCTTATCTCTTCTTCTCTTTTAGTTCCATGGAGGTGAGAGCTGTTCTCACCCAAAGAACATTAGCTACGAGGCCCAGTTGCTTCGTGCTCCTTATATAATGGAGCAGAGTGAAGAGGGGCTGCAGGCCACACCTCAGCTGAGCTTCACAGAGGTCCTGTGTGGGAGGCACTGCCTTAATCCTTAGTTGCAAAAAAAGGAAAACGAAAACAAAGCATCAGGATCCCTGGGGAATGAAGATAACCCCTGGCAGCGTGACTCATAGCCCACACTGAACATCAGGCTTCCTCTACACACTGGGTCAGCCTTGTTTGGGAAGCCTGGGCTGTTTTGTTTCATTTACTTAGCAGGGATTTAAAGTAGCCCAGTGATGTTTTTGTACGGGACTATCTTCTGTGGATAATTCCTGTGTATAAACTGCCTGTAAAAAACTTCAATGACTCTAGAATTGAGAATGTTGTAGGTCCAGAAACTAATTGCAATTTATCTTAGGCCACTTTTTTTTTTATTAGCTCCCTGCATAGTGATTCTTTGCTCCCCTCTATGTTAGAACCTAACATCCTGACTACAGATAACACCTTTTGGAGTCTAATTCCCACTAACCAAAAGGTTAAAAGTCATCAAACCATAACTGAGGCTTACAGCCAAGGTTTTCCACAGTGCTGCAGTGGCCCAGTTAATGTTTACACCAGTGCATCTGAAAGCATCTTGATTTAAGACTTTTCTTGTTCCATTTCTATAAAAACTTCATGAAACTGCTTCCGGGTCGATACATGGAATTTGGGATTACCTGAATCTGTATTTCCAGGCTATGGCCACTCATTCTTGGCTCCAGAATAAAATTTCCACCCCATTTGAATTACAGTGTGTGTGTTTGTGTGTGTGTGTGTGCACTTATGAGCAAAACTCATCATCAGATCACCTGTGCTCTCCTACAAAAGATCATCCCAGCTAAACTTGTTGACTGGGGACTTCCTGCATTGGAAGAAGGACTGGGAAGGGTTTTGAGACCCTCACCCAATGTATGCAATGCCCTTACTGCCCTTGGCTTCAGGGAGAGTTAGAATACATAAGTGGAGAAGGACAGGGGTCAAGGGGTCCATCTGTTTGGCCATAGGGGAGTCTTTACAGGAGTTCATGGAAACAGAATCCATGCTAGGCCGAGCAGACCTTCCTCCTAGTGTGTCTCCTTCAAGGCCATCCATGCTCCTGCCTGTAACCTCTCACCCACTGTCCTGTCTGGAAGCATGACAAGCTCAGGGCCTCCCAGAAAGAACTCAGATGGAATCATACCTTGCTTTGTGGTTGGGCTTCAGGAGGAGGGGTAAATGTTGTCTTCCTTGAGGAAGGAATTTGAGAGGCAGGCATCGTAAAAAGGCCTAAGATGGGTTCCATTGTCACAGCTTAACAACCATCTAACCTCAGAAGTTTTCTGCGTTACCATGATTTCGTCTTTGGAGCAGTGACATCACTAGTGCTAGCTGAAAGGCCAGAATTCTCACCACCAGTTCCTAGGTGGCTTTCCATCAAGAAGAAAATGAAACCAGCAGCAGAACTGACCCACCTTTGCCATTTGCTTCCCCACAGCCCTCGATACTAAACCCAATACGTGACAGGTGAGTTGCAGGCAGAGAAATATTTTCCTGTAGACAGGACAGCAGAGTGATGAGTAACTAGATTCTGGAGCAACTCAGACCGGCTAGAAGCTCAGTGAACCCCAACCACGCTTTGCATGACTCTCTCCTTAGTCACCACTAGCTATGGAGACCGATGGTCCCAATCACGGTCCACACCTATTACATTCCCAAGTAACAATCACAGAAGTAGACGGATACTAGGTAGAAGAAACAATGGAACCTTTACCTAATGTAGAGGCAGCTGCTACGCATAACTACCAACAGCGCCTCCTGGCAGTAAGGTTATGGCTAGTTTTCTGTAACAGGTAGATATTATCTACACATATAAATTACATTTTCAAAGCACAGCTTGTGGGAAACACACCGCATCCTACATCCACTGAAACAACTACTCACGGTAGAGCTTCTGCCCCTCAGTCAAGGTATATTTTTAGAATTAGACATTTTGGAATTTTTTTTTTTTTTTTTTTTTTTTTAGAAAGTGGTTATAGAAGTTATATGTGGAAGGAGATAACTGGCTCTCAAGAGTTGGCCTCTGACCCCCACCCCTCCTGGGTAACTTTTCACACACTTAAATAAACCTAAAAAAGTTTTTAATCTTAGGCCACAGCCTGGAGAGATGACTCAGCAGTTAAGAGGCCCTTGACTACTGTTTTTTGCAGAAGACCCAAGTTTGGTTCCAAGCACTCATACTTGGGAGCTTACAGCTTCTTGTAACTCTAGTGCATACCCACACACAGGCATACTTATAATTTTTAAAAATAAAAAATTTAAAACTCATATATGCCATGTGAGTTCGCTTTCCCTAGAGGATTGCATGGCCATGTCATGAAGCTACAGATCCAAGAGAAGAATGCCAGTGGCTGTAACAATGGCTGTTACAACGTGAAACAAGTTGACATGCCCCTTTAAAAGCTTGATACAGAATCCCAGGGGCAGAGAAATGTTCACTTAGCAACAAAGTATGTGGCACCAAACACTACTTTTCTTTTGTTCTTGATTCCACTCTGCTAAAGAGATTTATTTGTAGTTGTTAGAAAATGCTCTCCCCCAATGTGGTCACCCCCACTTCTGGCATGAGGTGAGGGGAGCTGTTTTACAATGTGATTGTGTTACCTTTAGAGAGTTGGTTGGAGGAGTCTTGGGCATCTCATTCAAGCTTAACTCTTTCCAAGATCTGAACCAGGAAGGTCAGGTTCTCTGAGTGACTAATGCACAAAAATCTTGGGAGTTCCTGGTGGCCAGGTGCAGCTATGTGGGTGGAGAGTGGGGCCACCACGCATCTAAGGAATGAGCCTGGGCGATGCAATCTCACTGCACGCCTGCAGCATTCCTTCCTATTGTTCTATGAGACACTTGAGCTTCCCATTAATAATCCCCTCTGTGCTTGCATAGCTCAGAAGGGCTTCTGTTATTTGTCATCAGAACACTCTCATACACCTCTTGGACTCCTAGGCAGCCTTTGCCCCAGATGGTTCACACTGCAAGCACTTCTAACAAGCTAGGTGTTCTAGTTTGCAAATTTGCATCAGAAGAGAAATTGTAATCCTAAAGGAAGTAGTGTCATGGAGGCCATTGATTGACAGCGGCAAGAAATGACAGCGCATTGGCTGGTGGGTTGAATAAGAAGGGCCCTCATAGGTGCGTATATTTGAGTGTCTGGTTCCCAGTTGGTGGACTGTTTTGGAAAGATTAGGAGGTGTTGTCTTGTTGGAGGAGATACATCATGGGGTGGGAGGAGTGGGGAGTGGGGGACTTTGAGGTTTCAAAAGCTCAAGCCAGTCCCAGTCTCTCTCCCCATTCAACCTTTGGATCGGGATGTGAACTCCCTGCTGCTCCACCAGTGCCATGCCTGCTTGCTCGCCACCCTGCTAAAATGATACACGAATTCACCCTCTAAAACTGTGCACAAGTTCCTCAATTAACTGGTTCCTGTTATAAGTAGCCTCGATCCTGATGTCTCTCCACAGTCATAGGATAACCAAGACGATAACCTTACATAAGAGGGAGTATGTTTGTTTTTCTTTTCTTTGCTACTGTAACAAACTGCTGTAATTTGCAACAAAGATGTAGAAACTTAAAAGTTCTGCAGGTGGAAGTCAATGGCAGGTGTCACTGGGCTAAAGAGTCCCTGGGATTTAGATTCTTGCTGAGGTTTCCATAAGATTTCCAGCATATAGACACCTATGGACATTTTCTGTCTCCAAGATGTTGCAGCTTTCCTTGGTTCATGACCTCCTTCCTCCCAGTGCAAAGCCCATACCAATCTGCCAAGTCCGTGTCACACTGGAACGTTGTGATACCATTGTTTCCCCCTCCAACTTTTAAGGACCTTGTTATTACCTGAGTCTGGGAAAATCCAGGATGAGCTCTTTAACTTGAGATCATCAAATGAACAACATTAATTCTATCGGCAGCATTCATTTGTCCTTGCTATGTCATGACATACCCACAGGTTCTGTCGGGTAGCACATGGACACCTGGACACCTGCTGGGTGGAAGTTACAGGTGGGACTTCCCTTTCCTTGGAGGAAAAGGGAGAGATGCAAGGAAGGAGAGAGGGGAGTTTGCCATGCTTTGGAGAGATGAGAACCAGGGAACCAGGTCTCGTGGAGCAGCGGTGGGATATGGCCACTCCTATAGGTGAGTGGTCAGAGATGTTTAGCAGGAACTAGATTCAACTGACTGACTAAAGTTAGGGCAGGTGGGAGGAGTGGAGCTAAGAGTCATAATAAGGGCACGCTTTTCCAGGTGGGAGATAAAAGCGTCCAGCAATTGTGCCAAGAAGGCAAGTTGAAAATGAACAACTGTGTGTGTCTCTTTTATCCGATGATTCAAGGGAAGCTGGGCGGTGGTAGCTCGGTCCGATTCCTGGAGCATAGGCAGGGAAGTGAAAAGCTACATCTTGTCACAGGAGTCAGCAGGAAAACCAGGCAAGAAATGAAATAGTCACCTGGGCACTTAGCACACAGACATAAAGTGGTGCCTATCCTTGGGCTGGGGCAGCAGCTGATGTCTTATTTTAGAGGCAAGGGGTGACTGACTGATGATCTGCAACAAAAGGCATACTGCAGATAACATTCACATGGCACCAGGCTAACTAGTTTACTAGAAATAATTTCAAAGGGTTGTTGGAGAAATATAGTTACATTAAGCTGGGCGCAGCATTCAGGGGGCTGATGTATGAGGATCACGAGTTCAAAGCCAGCCTGAGCTTCAAAGCAAGCTATTATTGAAGAAAAAAAATGAAAATAAAAAATATATGTGGCTAGCTTTCTCCACCTGACCCCTCCCCTACCCAAAATCCTGTACCTGTTACAGCATGGAATTTCATTTACCGAGGAGCTTTTCTTCCTGGTAATGCTAGAATTTACCTTAACTTTGTGGCTATCATTCTCTTTAACCTAATGTTCACTAACATTCACCTTAATCTAGCTAAAATGAAGTGAATGAGAATCTTTTAAATAAATACAATTCCATGGGAAGCTAGAGGTTTAGAAATATTTAAGCATTTATTATAAATATTCACATGTACTGACTTCTACAGAGCAGCCTAAGAACAGATATTTTCCTTTAAGAAGTTTCAAAGAAGCAGCCGAGGAACTGAGCTTCGACGTCATCGTATGCAAAGAGGTTGTTAAAAGTTTTCATTTCTGCCATTTTTAAACCTGTATGATACATAAAATCCACCTTCAATTTCATAAGAAAACAATCTTACTCTCAGTGTTCTTTCAATGCTAGTTGTAGGTCCTACGTATAGGAAAGTGACATCACGGTTCCATAGAAAGAAAATCAAGGAGCCATTTCTCAAGTCTTTCCATAACGAAGCCACAGTGAACTAACTCAGTGACTCAGCACTCTAGAACTCACTCCAGGACTCTGTTCGACAAGCATGAGCATGCCTCAGACACCAGCGAGCAATCTGCCTTGGGCTCTAACCTTGAAAAACAAAGGCTGCTACGAAATGATGTGACCAGGCCAAGAGATGGCTGCCACCGAGACAAATCATGGGGATGACGTAAAGCAGAAAGGCAATGAGAGTGACCTCAATACGCAGAAGACGAGTCTTGTGCACCAACCCTTACAGACGTACACTTAATTCTTTGTAGAGCCGAAACTCAAAACAGTTGACAAAGCTGATGACTAACACGGTCTATAGACTTCCAAATGCTATTACCAAAGCTGAAGTCAGCGTGCAGACATCTGTGTCACGCTGCATTCACAAACTCCAAGGAAGCCGATGCCTCTCCAGTGTCTACCCACGTGTCCTCATCCTTCATGCGTCTCAGACGGGCCCTCTTCACAGTTCGTTTTCATCCATTTCTGCAGGAGAACTTCTGTGGGTGAAATAGGAAGAATACACCCCATCCTCCGGTATGGGACTCTGTGTTGGCCAGTTGTTTTCTTGCAAGAGAGGTCTCGGAGAAAAGGTAAGTTGAGTCTCAAAAGATTCCACGGACTCTCCGTCTTCCTTCTCCAGTAGGAACTGATACTCTCCGAACCTGAGCATGCATTTGTAAGGTAGGTCCATTTTATTGAGGTAGCCAAGCTCCTGGTTATCCACCATCAGGCTGGTCTTCTTGCTCATGTTTTTAATTTCAAACGAGAGAACCGAGCTGTTGAACTGTTTAAACGGCTGTAAAACAAACTGAACTCGGGAAACCTGTTTGTCCTGAAACGTATACTGGCACATGTTGGAATTCCGTCCAAATTTCACCACTTCAACAGAAGGGAACTTTTCTTTGTTGCGAAACCTTATTGATTTAAATATCCCACTGTGCAGCTGGCCAGGATGGTAAATGGTCATCTGGAGACAAGTGACCGTCTCTTCTGTATCAGCGTCTTCAAAGGTGGACATGACGCTCCCGGCCTGCAACAGTCAAAGCATCCGGTTACTTCAGCCCGTACTGCCCCCTCTCTCAGTATGCTCAAAGTGAGCTAGAGGATCCTACACTAAGAGCAAGACTAGTCCCTTCCTCTTGCTTTCTTTCATTTCTCCTTTGCCCATTTGTTATGAGTGCTCACAGTATGTGGTTTAGGGGAAGCAGAGGGAAGTCTCATTTCCTTCTCACTTAAATGGTGATGCAAACCAAAAATAATAACAATAATAATAATAATAATATATGTATATATATTTATATATGTATATGTATATACATACATATACATATATATATAAAATGGTTGTAATTAAAAAATAAAATCAGGTATGTCGTAGTAAGAAGTTGAGGCAGAAAGGTCATTAGTTCAAGCCCAGTCTGGGCTATCTAGTGAGACTGTTAAAAACAAACTGGTTCGGGCTTTAATATCCTCAGAGAAGCTATACACACATAGAACCTACAGTCTATTAACTCTATTATAACCTGATTACTATAAATTGTGAACTCTTTTTAAAATAAGAAACTTAAAGGGCTGGGCGGTGGTGGCGCACGCCTTTAATCCCGGCACTTGGGAGGCAGAGGCAGGTGGATTTCTGAGTTCGAGGCCAGCCTGGTCTACAGAGTGAGTTCCGGGACAGCCAGGGCTAAACAGAGAAACCCTGTCTTGAAAAAACAAAAATAAATAAATAAATAAATAAATAAATAAAAGGAAAGAAACTTAAAGGTTATAAACAGAGGGAGAGAGAAATGGAGCAGCTAGAAGAGGTTAGCTCTCCCAGAGGAGAACCTGGTGAGATTCCCAGCACCTACATGGTGGCTCACAACCTTCTGTAATTCCAATTCCAGGGAATGTGATGCCCTCTTCTGGCCTCCTTGGGTATTGCATACACATGTTTCGCAGAAATACAGCAAAACATCCATACACACAAAAAATAAAGTAAAAATTTTAAAATGTTAAAATTATAAATAAATAACTGCAACAGTATCACCTTATATCATTAAGTTAAATTAATTTATATTAAATTAAGTCTTGAATTTCTAGTAGTTTTGCTTTGGCATTATGTTATCTAACAACTTCCCAGAGGCCACTCAGTACCACAGCCCGTACCAGGGCCCGCCTAAACCTCAGTATACACTGGAGCGCTATTGTACAAGTGGGAGGGATGCTATTTACAGGATTACAACAGAAAAGAAAATTGCATTTCTTAAATTTTTCTGAAGCTATCTTGATATAGAACTACCATTAAAAAAAACAACTAAGTTTTAAAACCACATGCACATAACACTTAAAAGTTCAAAAAACAAAAAGCATTTAGAAACAAATCTCTCAATTCCAACCTTTTATCTTTCTGTTCTAGAATGGACCACTATAAAGCTTTATAAACAGGTTTAACTTTATAAACAGGTTCTCCACACAAGTGTGAGAATTATGTGAGCATGCACGCACACACATACACACACTTCTCTACAGAGAGTAATTTCTCTCATATAAATAAAAACACATTATATTTCATTCTGGCCCTTGACTGCTCCATGCCTCTTGGTGGCTTTTTGCCATAGTCACACAACTCCTTCCACCAAGTGTGGCAAGGGCACCACTCTCAACAGCTGTTTGCTGGGGCCTCTGAATGACCCTTAGTTTGCTGCAGCCTCTGAATGACCCTTACTTGTTTGTGTAGTTTTTTTCATATGCTTATGTTGATTTGGGGCTTGGCATGATTTGGAGCTTGGGAAGCAATAATCTTCAATAAGTAACTTTTTAATTAAGTTGCTTTTATTTTATGTGCATTGGTGTTTTGCCTGCATATCAGGATCAGAGCCTGTGAAACTGGAGCTACAGATGGTTGTAGAGCTATCATGTGGTTGCTGAGAATTGAACCCAGGTCCTCCGGAAAAGCATCCACTGGTCTTAACCACTGAGCCATCTCTTCAGCCCCCATCAATGAGGTCTTATATAATTAAATGACATTTATAGTTGTACTGTTTGTTGTTGTTGTTTATAACAAAGCACAAAGAGCTTAGTATTAAATTACCAACTATCTTAGGCATTGGTATCAAAACTATCATGGTTTGAAAACAAAAACCGGGACTGCTTTCACGACCCTTCTATCCCTGCCTTTTACTGTGTTGTTTTTCTTGACAGGGTCTGTGATGATTTGAATGGGAATGGCCCCATAGACTCGTATGTTTCAATATTTGGCCTCCAGTTGGTGAAACTGTATAGAACTGATTAGGGGGCATGGCCTTGTTAGAGGAGGTCTAGAGATGGTGGGTTTTGAGGTTTCAAAAGCTCACTCCTTTAATTCTCACTCTTAATTCTTGCTGCCTGGCAGTTGTGTTTCAGTGTCCCTTGCCACTCCTCCTCACTTGCTGTCATGCTCCTCACCATGAAGGCATTGACTCTCCCTCTGATACTGCAATCCCCAGATAAACTCTTTCCTGTGTATGGAAGCCTAGGACATGGTGTCGAATCCCAGCAATAGAAATGAATTAAGACCAAGTCTCAGTAGCTAGGCCACTTCACTCTTCCCCTCATACCCAGAGCTGTCTGCTTTTCAGACATTATTTTTCTCTCTTTTACAAAGTTGTGGTGCTAAAACCAAGCTGCACGTAGTTAGCCCATAAGTGACAACCAAGCAAAATATCTTTCGTTAACTCAGATATTAATCTTTTTTTTAAAGATTTATTTATTATATGTAAGTATACTGTAGCTGTCTTCAGTCACCTGAAGAGGTGAAGAAGACACCTGAAGAGGTGAAGAAGAGGTGAAGGGTGATGCCTCTTCATCTGATGAAGAGGGCATCAGATCTCATTACGGATGGTTGTGAGCCACCATGTGGTTGCTGGGAATTGAACTCAGGACCTCTGAAAGAGCAGCTGGTGCTCTTAATCACTGAGCCATCTCTCCAGCCCCAGACATTCATCTTTAATTTTAATTTCACATCCTTATCTCTTGGACTTTATTGCAGCATACTCAACTGCCTAGCAAGGTAAGAGATTCTCCAGTGTAAGTTAAAAAAAAAAAAAGCAGCAAAAGGAATCTTCAAAGTCTTGAGCCAAACATGGTGAAAATAATTGAAAACAAAAGCCAGCAAGAATTAACTACCACCAATGGGTGGAACTGATTAAACCAGTTCATGCTGTCATTCGAATACACTTTCATTATGATAATCGAGTCTCATTATTCAAGAAGCAGACAGCATGAATGAGAATAATTACACTGAGTTATGCAATGATACAATTAGCAATCGATAAAAATAATTCATATGCTGTATGTACATCTTGGGTAACATCCACTCTCCATCTGTATCCCCTGTTTGTTTAAAAAATGTATACAATAAAACTGCAGTACACTTGCAAGTGAAAAACCTCAGAATAAACTGAGGAACTCGGAAGATGGCTCCGTTGGTAAAGCAACGTCTACATGCATGTGCATATACTCATGCATGTACAGGCGTGCGTGCATACACACACACACACACACACACATACACGATTTTTAAATGAGAAGCAAAGAGCTGAAAACTAAAGAGCAGGAACCACCTCCATTTTGTCTAGGAAATGCTTCAACTCTGGCTCATCCTTGGGCTTTGACAGTTTCATAAGAACTATATTAAAAGAGTATTTTTCCAAATATGGTGTTTTGGTTGACAGCTAAGTATTGTTTTGTATGCTCTATATAACCTGAGACAGTTTACAGTTCTGTCTTTTAATAACCAAGTCAATACAAACATGTGTGGAAGCTATGCGGAAGCTTACTGCCAAGCAAACCCACCATGTAGTTTTGCCTTCCTTCATCTCGTCATAACAGCAACCCCTTAAAGAACAAAGAACGGCTATTTCAGTCAGAGTGTCAGAGCTGAGTCCCTGTGATTCTGGAGGCTGTGCTATGGGTTACTCCATTCTAGGGTGAGAAATGCATTCACCTCTCAGGAGGACGAAATGCTGGCAAGCTGACAGTTGGAAGGGTTTCTGCTTATGGTATGCGTCTCTTGCTGAGTCCTTTGCTTGTGCCATCTCAGTTTATCTTCAAAAGAGCTCCATGAATGACTACTACCCCTTTACAGGTAGAAATGGGGCTATGGAGAATTTAAAGAATGGATTCTGCTCTAAAATGAGGTGCCAAAGCCAGGGTCCAGCCCCAAAGGCACTGTCTCTTAGCACTCCACGAACCGCCTCCTTTCCAGGGCTCACAGTTATACTTTGCAAACTATATTAGAGAAGAGAGGGCTCAGAAGCACGTAGCCAGAAGCTGTAGCCAGAGAGCTATGAACCTGGACGCCCCGCTGTTGAAGGAGGGAAGTGTGGCTGCCTCTTAAGAGGATGTGAACCAAAGCATTGGTTTACCGCAAAAGATCATCCTTACTCCGGCATGCGAGCAAGCGCAGGCCTACGATTCACTGGCAACTCTGCTGGTTGTTTGGAGAGTGAAGGAGGCAGATAAACAAAACAAACTAATCTGTTAATTTCCAGAGGCCCAAGGACCTTCTTCAAGGTAGCTTGAAGCCATGGCACTTCAGTATTCAGTAGAAAAGCAGGAATGAAGCCAGGCAGTGGTGGCGACGCCTTTAATCCCAGCACTTGGGAGGCAGAGGCAGGTGGATTTCTGAGTTCGAGGCCAGCCTGGTCTACAGAATGAGTTCCAGGACAGTCAGGGATACCCAGAGAAACCCTGTCTCGAAAAACCAATAAATAAATAAATAAATAAATAAATAAGAAAAACAGAAGTGAACAATTAACATAACAAATTTAAGAGTAGTAGTTGTTTTTTGTTTGTTTGTTTGGTTTGTTTTTAAGCCACTGGTGTGTAGAGGCTCAACAAAAGTGTTTGAACTCTGCCTGTTTTAAATTATCAAATACACAGAAGGCCAACAGACTATACAGCAGTAACAATGTTTGCCTTGGGAAGGGGAACCAAGGGCCAGGGGAAGAAGAGAGATTTCTCAGGGCACACCATGCATCTTTGGAACCTGACACCAGGTACACTACTCAAACCTGCTCAAATATCTAACATTTTTTTCTTTACAAAACTCATAAACCATCATATTTTTGTGGAATAAAATAGAATTAGAGATAGTAAAGTATCATTGGCAATGTGTGTGTTACACAGTATATTACTCTGCTATCTGACAATCACAAGAGTTGTTAAACATGAACATCTGGCGAACAGTAATAATCTGTTAACAAAGAAACTATTATACAACAAGGAGAGAAATGTAATGAAAAACAAGTTCTGGGACGGACAGGAGCCAAAGGCATGGCTCTCCCACCCCCACCCCCTAATCCCTCCACCCCACACTCCAGGCTTAACCCTTTGCAGGCTGAATATACCAAATGCACACACTCACCTGAGAGCCTTCCAGTGGCCACAGCTAGATCAGGACTCCTGAACCTTGTCTTTTCTCCTGAGAGAAAAAAAAGAGGGGTCTGTCTAGGTGTCTTAGGTACACAGCAGCACTGACACCCCAGCTGCAAACACGGGGCAAGCGGCTCCTCTCTGACCCCTGGGCCCTGAGAAACTGGTGAAGGGCTACCGGGCTTTGTTTTTGTACAAGGCTGATTGGCTGAAGATGCCACAGATGAGAAGCTGCCCAGAGATGTTTTTACTAAAATTGAGCCAGGTGTCCAAACGGTTCAAAGGGAAGTTTGCACGGCTCCCCCGACGCCTGCCATTAAGATTTCTCACGTTTTGAAAAATTGTTTTGTTTAAAACAGTACTGGTTGTAAGTGGAGGTTTCTCTGAGTCGATGGCCTAGCGAGGTTTCCCCGTCTAAAACGTTTGCCTTCACCTCTCTCTGCTCCAGCTCTTAGTCTTCTCTACGAGATTGTGATTGCAAGAAGGAAGTTTCTATTTTTGCAAAAAAAAAAAAAAAACTTCTCTCCTTGACAAACACCCGACACCGAGCTGGTAGAAGGGGAAGAGAAACTTGGAAGAAACAAAAGACAAATTTACCCTCTTGCCCAACTCCCTCAGTTGCCACGGCCCCACGGGGTGGCTCAGAAGAAAGACATCTGTCCGCGAATTTTACGCCAAAGCAGACCTGCTCTGCCGAGTCAGCAGTCTTTTTGGTTCCCAATCTTTCAGAGAAAGAGAGGGCAACCAAGTACGAGAGGAGAGCGTCAGGAGAGCTCAGCGCTTTTCAGCGACGGCGATTCCCGGTTTCGCTTTGCCCACCCTCCAGTTCTAATCCCCACCCCACCCCCACTCTCCTCCCTGGCTGCGAAGCCAACGCGGAGCCTCTCCCAGCAACCGGATCCGAATACACAGGAAAATAGGAAAATCCCGGATTACGACAACGACAGGCTTTCCTGTGACCCGGCTGCAGCCCGGAGGTGGGTCTGGAAGAGCCTCGTGCACCCCGGACTCGGAAAGTCTCCTAAGTTCAATAACAGCGTGTGGAGGAAGGGACCAGAGCATCGGCTCCTGAGCCAGAATGCACAGACAGCATCCTTCTAGTTTCCGATTAGATGAAAAGTTTGGAAGAATAGGAAAGAAAAGACACACCCCGCCCCGCTCCCCAGTATTGTTCGGTTCTTCCCTTATTTTATAAAGATCAAGTATTTCATAAACCTGGGATCGTGCTGACTATATTTTTTCAAATAAATATGTATGCATATATACATATACATATGTATATGTACACACATATATATTTTTGTATATATGTATATATACACACATACACACGCACACATATATATATATACAATGTATACACACACACATATATACATATATATGTATATATATGTATGTATATGGTATATAGTGCACGACTGCCTGTAAGGAAGCAAGCAAGCGACAGTCCCCACTCTCAAGCTAAACAGGTGACCAAGAGGTACCTGGGGACTTACGAAGCTTCTGGTGGAAACCTCGGTGGGAGAACGGTGGGGGACCGTCGTTGTCAGCGCCGTGCGGGCTCTCCGAGCCCGCAGGTCGCCCGTCCTCTCGCGCCACCGAGCCTCCCACGGCCGCGCCAAGAGCGGCCGCGCGCGAGTGACCTCGGCAAAGTCCTGGCCGGGCGGAAAGCCCCGCAGAGCCAGGCAGGAGGCCGCCGCCTCCCTCCGGCCCTTTCCCACAGGAAGCCCTGCCCCCTGTCGCCTTTCTGAGGTCTCCTGACTGACCGGATTTGAGTCGCCGGGCACCAGCGGCAACCGCACCTTCTCCAACAAGAGGCAGCTCTAGATGGCATGTGACCCAGGAGCTGGGTTTTGAGAAGGAGGGAACTGGGTCGGTTCCAGATTAAGAGCTGCCGTGGGTGGTAGACGAGCAGAGGGTTGGAGACTCCTTGGGGATTGCTCTCAGGCCTCAGGAGACAGTGGATGAGAGTCCAGCCATAGCCAGACATTATTGGAACCTGCCTCGGGATGCTGCCACCCTGCTCACAAGCCACCCAGAAACCTCCTCACCTGTCACTTCCTGCTAACCATCCTTTCTTCGCCCAACACCTAGTGCAGGGTGCTGACAGAGGCAACAGCCTCGTGGTCCTTCAGAGGACCGAGTGGATACCGGACACTAATCTCCGAAGTTCAAGGAGGTTGGGATGGAAATACAGAAGGCAGGTGTGGAGAGAGCTAGGAGAGGGATTCTGTTTAGGGAGAAGAGCGATGGGGAACAGAGGGAAGAGAGTCTGAGTGACTGAAGATGTTGTCAAAGATGTTCTAGTCGTACCCCTTGCTTGGGAAGCTGCATACCAATTCTCACAGTCATTCCATAGAAACTGTTTATTTGTCTGGACTCTGTCCTTAATTTCAGAGGAGGTAGGTCTTTTTCCGTGGCAATAAAGTGATGTAGACTCTTGTGGCTTCCGCACTGTTGCCAATCTACTGGAGCGCTTTTTTTTTTTTTTTTTTTTTTTTTTCTTTCAAATTCTGCTGGGAAGCCAAGGCTGGGGCAAGGACATCTGCATTTAAGTGAGGCTGATTCCAGTAAGGGATATAATTTCGTTGGTTAATGATCAACATTTATTATTCCTTCTTGGAAGAAGAGACAGCCAATCTTCTTTCGATTGAGTAGTATCAAAGCAGGTGGAAGATAAGACCTTGCCAATTGATTGTGCCAAATAAACCCACGAAATAAAATAACGCAAAACTTGGAGTTGGAGTATCTGCTCTCGAATCTTTGTTGTTAACGGTTTTCTCTTTAGACAAGGTTTTGTCACATAGCTCAGGCTAGCTTCCAAGTCAAGATCCTTCTGCCTTCTGCTCCATCACACTGAACTCCTTAATCTTCAAAGTTGAGTTGAAGAACATGCAAAAAAAATGTGAAGAGGAAGGGTGTAATAAGGGGGTGAACATGGTCAAAGTGCATTAACACACATACAGAAATAGCATAGAAACCTTTACTGTATACCATTAATATATAAGTAGGGGCTATTAATAACACGGGCAGAGAAAATTGCAGGTTAAAATTCAGGATGCTAGAGATCACTCTCTTTGTTCCCCGGAACTGTCTGACTTGATTGATTCAGGATGAAATTAAGCATGCAGATCCACATTAGAATCTAATCTCAGTTAGATTGCTTGACCCTGACAATTAATTAAAAATAATGGATCCTAGCCGGGGCGGTGGTGGTGCACGCCTTTAATCCCAGCACTTGGGAGGTAGAGGCAGGCAGATTTCTGAATTTGAAGCTAGCCTGGTCTACAGAGTGAGTTCCAGGACAGCCAGAGCTACACAGAGAAACCCTGCCTTGAAAAAAAAAATGGATCCTAAAACTGAAGATGAGTGTGTGGTCAGCAAGAATCAGGCAGGAGTATGCACCTCAGAGTTCCTGCTGCCTCAGGGCCCAAGGAATACTTGGCTGGAGCTGCTGGTACTGGCCTTTGCTTATCTCCGTTCAGATAGTTACAGTATCACTCCAGTAATCTCTGCTGGCTAAACTTCTTGACAATGACAGAAGGCCCAGAATGAGTCTAAAGCCTGGACTTGAGCAAAAGCTAGCAGAAATGTGCCCGCTTGTTTCTATAATTTCAGTTTGTTGAATCTTCTGAAGATCCCCAGAGGACATGCAGGAAATAAATGATCTTAAACCATTCATCCCTAAATTAGGCCGTCTTTTCTACTGTTGTCCATTCCCAAGAGACCATTAAAAGCAGTTTTTTGGGTTTGTTTTGTTTTGTTTTGTTTTTGGTTTTTGGTTTTTCGAGACACGGTTTCTCTGTATAGCCCTGGCTGCCCTGGAACTCACTCTGTAGACCAGGCTGGCCTTGAACTCAGAAATCTGCCTGCCTCTGCCTCCCAAGTGCTAGGATTAAAGGCGTGTGCCACCACTGCCAGGCTAAAAGCAGTTTTTAAATGATATTATTTCACAAAGTTACCTCAGATTTTGTTGCTTCTTCCTCTTCCTCTTCCTCTTCCTCTTCCTCTTCCTCTTCCTCTTCCTCTTCCTCTTCCTCTTCTTCTTCTTCTTCTTCTTCTTCTTCTTCTTCTTCTTCTTCTTCTTCTTCTTCTTTAAAGTCAAATATTAGGCAGTCCCATGAGTTAGCTCTGAGAACTGCATGGCCCAACATGTACTGCTCTTAAAAATGTGCTAAGAAAGGGAGGCAGAAAGAATATGATTAAAACATCCTGCATCAAAGTCTCAAAAATAAATTTTCAATCTGCTAAGAACATGACTGTTGGGACTCATGTTTGATTCCTTCTTTACCCTCCTGCACCTCTTCTTCTTCATCTTCTATAGTTCCCCAGAAGGAAAAAACAAAACAGAAAACTCCTCTCCCTGTTTTGCCCAGCTTGGCCTCAAACTCATGCTCTTCCTGCCACGGTCTACCCAGTGCTACCATGCCCAGTTCTGTGGTTTCCTTTTTTGAAAAGGGACCTTTTTTTTTTTTTTTTTTTTTTTTTTTTTTTTGGTTGTGAGCCATTTAGCCCACAAATTCATCCTTCTGTCAACATGACCTCAAGGAGTGAGGCTCTTTGCACTAGGAGCTGCTCGTGGCTGCCAGTGTCTCCTTTCCAGTGGCTTTACTCAAGACCTCAACTGGCCTTTACCCTAAGTTAGCTTCCCTTGACTGAGCCAAAGGCTCTGGGTAGTGGGTCCCTAGGAAGTACACGGAGACTGAGCTGAGCTCTTTAGGGAAGTGGATACTCCACAAGCTAAGCCTGGGTTCTTTACTAAGCCAAAAGCCAGCAACACCATATACGTTCTTGATACAAAAAGAAGGGGTTTCCCATCGTAATGTTGAGTGACTTAGTATTTAATGTGAAAATAATATCAAATGCCCATTACTCAGCACATTTCTATCAATCCTTCAACAATTTGAAGTACACAAATTCTACTCCTGTTTTAAAATTAGATGAAAGTTTGTCAAAGCTCTCTTATTCCATTGATACTGCCACTGGATCTGCC
>NW_022196898.1:75290602-75299395 GCF_008632895.1 Mastomys coucha | reverse complement strand
CCCCCCCCCCCCCCGTGACTGCTCCCAATCCCCATGATATGGGTTGCCCATAATTTCTCATTACCATACTTAGTTATGTGGCAGCTTCAGCCAGGTGGTTCTGATTTTTTAGAGTCAAGAACATAAGAAAGGGGTTGTGGAATCTCCCTCTGCTGCTAAAGAAAGCCACTGAGGCCAGCTGTGTGTTGGGGGGTCCTGAATAGAAGCCCAGAGAGGCTGTTGTGCCAGGCTATGAAGGTGAAGAAGCAAAGGTGTTGGAGATGCCAGAATTGTGAGATACCTGCTGAGAAGAGCTATAAACCCAGTGTGGGACCATCCCAAGAGAGAAGTGGGGGAGGGAGAGGGAGAGGGGGAGGAGAGGGGGAGGGGAAGGACGTGGCAGTTGCCACAGTTGAAAGGCGTTGGAGATCTGAGGAGTATTTGGATATCAGGCATAGAGAGGCCGAGTTTGGCATTTACCCTGTTAGTTTTCAGTCTTGCTTTGGTCCAGTATTTCTTCACTATGCCCTTTGCCCCTGCTTTTGAAATGGTAGCAGGTAGCATGTGCCACTGTATGATGGAAGTATGTGGTTTGCTTTTTTATTTTGAATCCTCACGTGGTCTACAATTTTTCTCCTTGTGCCTCCCAAAAGACTTTGATACAGTGTTCAGGCTGTCACACACTGTGAGGACTTTTGAAGTTGGACTGAAAACATTTATGCATTATGATATGGCCCCAAGCCTATGGGGGCCAGGGAGCAGAATGTGGTTGTTTGAATAAGAATGGCCCCCATAGGCTCATGTACTTGAATGCTTGGTCATCAGAGAGTGGCACTGCTTGAGAGGGATGAGAAGGTGTGGCCTTGGAGTAGATGTGCCCTTGTTGAAGGATGTGTATCACTGTGGATGTGCTTTGGTGTCTCAGAAGCCCAGATCAGTCTCTCTCTCTTCCTGTTCCGCCTGCCTCTGTCTCCCAAGCGCTGGGATTAAAGGTGTGAGCCACCACTGCCCAGCCTCTAGATCTAGATGTGGAATTCTCAACCTCTTCCCCAGGGACGTGTCTGACAGCATGTCGCCATGCTTCCCACCATGATGATGGACTAGACCTTGGAGACTATAAGCTAACCCCAATCAAATGCTTTCTTTTATAAGAATTGCTGTGGTCAGAGTGTGTCTTCAGAGCACCAGAACACTGACTAACACAGTTATTTGAAGCTCAGGGAACATTTTCATGAAAATATTCCTTCTCCCCCCCCCCCCCCCATAGAACAGGGTTTCTATACTTTCTACATAATCCTGCATTCACTATGTAGACCAGGTTGGCCTCAGACTCACAGAAATCAGCCTTCCTCTGTCCCCCAAGTGCTGGGATTAAAGGCATGCTTAACCATGCTCAGCTATGAAAAGAATCTCAAGTAGCTTCCTTGTATTTTCACTTAAGTAATAGAGGATGCTTGGCTTTAGTAATACCACATAGGAAAAATGAGGACGAGTTACTTGGCCCTTGCTGGTCTTGAGATATCTGATACCTGCTTTCTCTTCAAGAAAGCACCCCACACACTCATCTGACTTCTTTGTCCACGTCAGTTCCTCAGATTGTGTGTGACTCAGTTCAGGGGTGCCTTGCTCCTAGCTGGGGGTTCTGCCTTTTGACAGTGTGCAGAGTATCGTAGTAACTCATCTGGCTCTTTTTTCTCCCGTTCTGTCTTCCCACGAAGACAGAAAAACCCGTGACCAGAATAAGATATCACCATTGTAACTGGACTTCTAATTGGTCTTTGATTCACCCAAAGGGAGGCAAGCCTGCTGGGCTGGACCCAACCAGGAGAATTCTTAAAAGGTGTTAGAGACAGGAGCTTCAGTTAGCCAGGATGCTTTCCTGTCCTTACCTATTTTCCTCTCCATCATCCTCTACTGGCCCTTCCTATTTACTGTAACTGATATCTAAGCCATCCCTACTCCTACCTGCTCCACCTTCAGGCAGGCCTAGTGTCAAGGGCATGACCTTGATTGAATCCATTGTCACCTGACTGAAGTCCTTAACCAATCCTCCTTTGAAGAGGAACTACATATAGTGTGGCTGGTTTTGTTTGATTTGAGATACACGAATTTGTTGTTGTTGTTTTTCTTCTGCCATTCTGGGCATTCTTTCCCCAAATTCTTTTTAGACCAGATTCCTCGATTCCTCTTTTCTTCTTCTTCTTCTTCTTCTTCTTCTTCTTCTTCTTCTTCTTCTTCTTCTTCTTCTTCTTCTTCATAAATCCTGTTTTAGGTCGAGTTTAGTGGTAGTGGCTTGTTAGACATGTGCTAAGTGCTGTATTTGATTCCCAGCATGAAGAGGTGGAGGAAGAGGACAAGGGGAAGAAGAGGAGGAGGAGGAAGGGCAGGAGGGAGAGAGGAAGAGGGGAGGAGGAGGAAGGGGAGGAGGGAGGAGAGAGAGGAGGAAGAGGAGAACGAAAAAGAACAAAATCATCTAAGTCCTAATATTGTATTCATATTACTGAGTGTCCTCTTTTGTCCATTCCCAACCCTCTGCTCGTCTCTACCTACAGTTTGTTTTTCTTTTTTTTTTTTTAATCACTTCTAAATCATGAACTCCCATTTTGCATATCTCTCATCCAGGTCTGTTAATTTCCACTGTTATCAAGATGAATTGAGCTCTGCCATCAACTATGTCTAGACTCCCACACCACTTTGAAATTCTGTTTCTAATCCTACCATATTCCACAATCTGAACTTCCAACTGTAAGTTTTCTTTCTAGAATGTATGCCTTTATTATCATGTACCTGAAGGTTTTCCAAGACCTGCCAGTGTGCAGTGGGCAGGAGTGCTTGCTGATGATGAAGCACAAAGCGCCCACTGTCTGTGCTGACTCCTGCCCACATACCCAGCTAACTCTTGGCCCCCTCCTCCTCCATCCACCTGCCACCATGGGGCCTTGAGGGCATGGCTTGTGTGTACTACCAGCACCCACAGTGCTAAGATAGCACTTGACACAAGCTAGAAACTTCTGTTGTAAGACTCTGATGAATCTTAGCTTACCGGGGACCCCCCCAAGTGAACAACAAGGAGCTAGGGATCGATGCAAAAGCAAGAGGAATTTATTGTACTGGTGCCTTGGGGTCATCCTGCACCCGAAGGAGAGGTGGCCACCTCCGGCAACCCGTTTAGCCAGTTTTCATACAACTTTCAGGGATAGAATAGAGCAACAGCTACTAGGCACAATGTGATAGGCAAAACAGTATGACTTTTAAACTGATTGGTCCTTAGGGAATGAGGTGGCAAAGGCTTTCCTTTGTCTGCTGGGAGGGGGAGGGGAGCAATGGTCCACCTTAGGAATGTATCTACTTTCTCTGGGTTTCTCTTATCTGCAGTTGGTCAGTGGTCAGTCCCCCCTGTGGTTTGAGGAATGTAATCAGCCTGTCTCTTCAGGAGGGGAGGGGTACCTATGTGCTCTATGACCCTTCTCTTCTAGGAGGGAAGGGGTATGGTGGAATTTTCGAAAGTTCCTGAGCTGACTTCTTCACTCTCATGTCTACACAAATGAATAAGCGATAGAAGCTTGCTTCAGCATTTTGTATTCAAAATTATAAAACCTAGATTTTTAGAATAGTTCTGGTAGGGCAGGCAGTTTTTCTAAGGGTATCATATGAGCTGCCTTTTAGAGTATACCTCAGGCATTTACAGTAAGGGAAGCTTTTGCTTGTAACTTTCTACAGGCGAATGTTATCTTGGGGAACTTTCTGGAGCTCAATGTTGTGATTAGAAATGAAACATCACATCTCATGTTTCTATGGCTCTGGGAATTTTGCCAGGAATGCTTATCACAGGCAGCCGTGGCTATTGTCCAGACTCTGAAGATAAATGACTCACACATTGGTTTCTCCTCAGTGTCTTCTCATATTTCTATGAATCCATTGCCTTCTTTTTGGCACCAAAATATTACTCCTCTTCAAATAATTTCTTTTTAAAAAATTAACTTTATGTGTTTACTTATTCACTTTACATCCCGCTCACTGCCCCCTCCTGGTGACCCCTCTACAATCCTTCCCCCATTCCTCTCTCCCCATCTCCTCTGAATGGGTAGGCCCCCTTGGGTATACCCCCACCCTGGCACTTTAAGTCTCTTCTGAGGCTAGGCACTTCCTCTCCCACTGAGGCCAGACAAGGTAGCCCAGCTAGAAGAATGTATAGGCAACAGTTTTTGGGATAACCCCAGCTCCAGTTGTTCAGGACCCACATGAAGATCAAGCTGCACATCTGCTACATATGTGTGGGGAGACCTAGGTCCAGCCTGTGTATCCTCTTTGGTTGTTGGTTCAGACTCTGAGAGCCCCAAGGGTCCAGGCTAGTTGACTCTGTTGGTCTTCCTGTGGAGTTCCTATCACCTTTGCCCCCTCCTCCACAATCCTTCCTCCTATTCTTCCATCAGAGTCAAATAATTTCTAACACTTCCTTTACTTGCCTGCTCCTACAGGTCACATATACTGAAGTTGATGTTTATTTTTTACTATAACTTTAAATTACAAATGGCCTCTGTGTGATTTTCCCAAACAAAACTCTACTTATTCTCCTTCCTCCCTTTCTTTCCTTCCTTTCTCTTTCTTCCTTTCTCTCTTTCCTTCTTTCTTCCTTTCTTTCTTCCTTTCTTTCTCTCTCTTTCTTTCTTTCCTTTTGTCTTCCTTCCTTCCTTCCTTCCTACCTTCCTTCCATCCCTTCTCTCTTTCCTTTCCTTGGGACCAGATCTCGCTACATAGCCCTCTGGGACTCATTCTACATGCCAGGCTGGCATTGAACTCACAGTTACTTACTTTCATCTGCCCCACCCCCAAGTGCTGAGATTAATAGTGTGTGCCACAAGGCCCATGCATATTCTTTTAAAGGCCAAGCAAAATTATATGTTAAATAATTTGGTACTCCCTAACATCTCTCTATAAAAGCATGAAGTCTTTTTTTAAACAATTCCAAAAATTTATATCATTCTTCTATCTCTCTAAGTTTCTGTTTCCATTCCATTTCCTTCATAGACTTTTCTTATAGTACAAAACTCACTCTTATATCTTTAAGTTTTCTTCATTTGTATACAATAAAAATGTATATATTAAAATTATTTCTCTTCTTTGCCACAGATATTATTGAATAAAAATTCTAAAGACTGACCTATTCAATTCTTACAATCCATGTATTTTTAATTTGTAATTGATTTAAAGGATAAATACAAAGTTACATATTCGATGAATATTGAATAACAGAGTGTTATTTAAAAGTGCATTTCTCGGGGCTGGGGAGATGGCTCAGTGGTTAAGAGCACTGACTGCTCTTTCGAAGGTCTTGAGTTCAAATCCCAGCAACCACATGGTGGCTCACAACCATCCATAATGAGATCTGATGCCTTCTTCTGAAGTGTCTGAAGACAGATACAGTGTACTTACATATAATAAATAAATTTTTAAAAAAGTGCATTTCTCAATGAGATTTATGGTATTTAGAAACTAGTTAATAGATACACATTATCTATAGCTACAATACAGCAACATTCTAAGAAAGTATATACATAAAAAGAGAAACTCTGGTTATGTAAATAAATGGAAAGTTTTGTTATAGCAATTCTATGTTCTTACTTGAACAACTTTTTTTTTTCATGTTTGCTTTTTGTTTTTCAAGACAGGGTTTCTCTGTGTAGTCCTGGCTGTCTTAGAATTCATTAATTAGACCATGCTGGCCTTGAACTCACAGACATTTACCTGTCTCTACCTCTTAAATACTGGGATTAAAAGAGCACACCATCTAGGCTGGAGAGATGGCTCAGTGGTCAAGAGCACTGACTGCTCTTCCGTAGATCCCAGAGTTCAAATCCCAGCAACCACATGGTGGCTCACAACCATCTGTAATGAGATCTGATGCCCTCTTCTGGGGTATCTGAAGATAGCTACAGTGTACTTGCATATAATAAATAAATAAATCTTTAAAAAAGAGCACAGCATCACTTGGGCTGGCTGAACAACTTCTAAAGTCATAGCTGAAGTTAGTTTTTAGGTAGTCTAGCTTCTGACTGTTTGGTTCCTTCCACTTTGTTGGGTAGCAGAGTTCGAATCCATCCAACTGGCTAAAGCATTTGTTGCCCAGGTGTGGAGCTATTTGTGTTCTCATTTTCTGGGTTGTGTACCAAAGGCTTTATCCAAACGCATTCTGTTGGTATTAATAAAATCCATTCCTGCACTGGAGAGTTGGCTCAGTGATTAAGAGCATTTGTTGCTGTTGTCCTTATAAAAGGTCCAGGTTCGATTCCCAGCACCCACACGGAGGTTTAGCACCTCCTCAAGCACCAATGTGTGTGGTGCACAGACACACACAAAGGCAAAACACTAATAATACACACAAAATAGTAGCAATAAATCTTAAAAAGAAAAGAAAACCCATTTCTATTCTTTCTAAATAAACTTCTTCAGCATAGCAAAGCTCGAGAAAGTTAAAATATTGTTGACCTCTTAAAACTTTTCTAATAAATAATGTTTTTTGATAAACATTTTAACATCTTTTCGTGTACTTTTGACATATTTTTGTCAAAACTCGAGTCTCCAATTTCATTTGCTTCGTCCGTTGAAAGACAAACCAGTCATCAGACAAGTTCTTTTTCTTGTGAAAGTGCAGGGACACTCCTTATTCGGACTAGGGCAGAGTGGAGTCATCCAAGAGTGAAAGAAGAGACCGCCAATGAGAAATCAGGAACAGGATGACACTGTTTTGATGTCATCAAAAGACAATCTCTCCTTGTCTCCTTTCGGTGGTCGACCGCGGAATTGGGGCGCAGAGGAGAACTAGGCGTCGCAGAGGCACGTGTATCAATATGTTTATCTGCACTGGAGACCAAGCTGGGGTTTTCCTGGTGGACAGTGCCAGACTCAGTAACCCGACTCCCAGAATACCTTTCCCGCAGCAGTCCCTAACGGGGCGTGTCTCGCGGTGGCGTTACACAAGCACGTTCTGAGCAAGGAAGGGCTTTTCTTTTCAGAGTCCCGTTTCCTGAAACAGAAGCTGTTGAGGAGAAACGCTGTATTTCCGGGAGGTTGTACCGGAATTAAGGATCTCCGGAGTCAGGCTGCTGCTGCTCTATAGTGTTTCTCTGGCATAAAAGTGA
Source organism: Mastomys coucha (assembly GCF_008632895.1). Taxonomy (NCBI): domain Eukaryota; kingdom Metazoa; phylum Chordata; class Mammalia; order Rodentia; family Muridae; genus Mastomys; species Mastomys coucha. The sequence continues at coordinate 75,292,277 of NW_022196898.1, read as the reverse complement.
GTATCAGCTTTCAAATGAGAACTTGCAGGAGGTGCGGTGCAGACGCTCGCAGGCTGGGGGCGGCAGAGTTTCCTTAAAGGTGGACTTAGCTGGTGTCACCTCCATCTCTGTTGCTTTTAGGAAACTCTGGAGCCCTAAGAAAGGTTTGCGCTTCTAGAAGTTCCTCAGAAGGGACAGGGGGAGAAGAGAGTAGAGGAAAGGCTACTTACAATAGGAAGCTTCAGCTGTTGTGAAGAGGGGAAAATTATGAACCCTTTTATATATATATATATGTATATATATACATATATATATAATATAGCATAATATGTTAATATATATATACATATATATATTAATAGCAACTTAGTCACAGAGCTTGCCAGACCTGCTAGCCTTATTGCTCACAAAATCAGTGTTTGATGAGGGCATTAGAGGATTGTGGGGATTACTCATTTGAAACTGGGTTTGGAGCACATAGGAAGCCATCAAAGAAGCTACCGCGTGTATGATGGAATTAGTAATTTCTCGCCAGGACACAGCTGTATGAACGTCACTCAACACACTTGGGAAGTAGGGACAGAAATTCTGGGTGTGGACAAGATTTGGTTAAAAAGAAAGCACACATAAAAAATTAAATTCCTTTGGGTGTCTAGGTAAAATGGTCCTATCATTTAAAAAATTTTAACATTTGAAAGTTAGTACTCTAGCCTGGACAATCACAAATGAAAACCTCTGAAGATGTTAGTATCTACAGCAGGTACCAGCACAAAGGGAGGGGCAGAGGAGCGAATACTGTGTCACAACACAATGTCACCTCCATCCTAATACTTGCTTCTTGGCATTTGAAATAACACTCTGTGCTTCTAATACTCCTAAAAACGACAATATTGACCTTTGCCTGACTGCATAGCTAAAAAATATTTCAAAGCTTCCTGTGTCTATTTGTTGCTTCTGCTCCAGTCTGCGCACGTCTCCATGCGCCTTACTTTATCTTCGGTGTTCCTGAGCATTTGAGAGCATTGGTGACTGGAGAAGCTGCAAACCTGCTGTCACACTGTCCCCGAAGCGTAGTACCCATGCTTACCGATCTTACATGACACCTGTCAAGCCCTTACACTAAAGCGTTAGATCACATGCTTAGCTTAACACGCATTATGCATCCTATGGTTAGTTCTGGAGGTGTGGCTCTGGGGGGAAAGGTGCTTCCTATCAAGCCCCGTGACTTGGGCTCAGTCCCTAGGACCTGCATGGGGATGGAGAGATACAATTCTTACATGTCCTCTGGCCTCCATGTGGGCTGTGAAGGGTGGGGGAGGGGTAGACAGCTGAAAACATGGCCTCGCATTGAATGTCCCTGATTTGAAATACTTGTACTTGAAGTGTTTTGGAGTTTGGATACAGAATAAGTTATTTTGGCAAAGGTGGCCAACTAACAAAATCCACTTATATTTCTTCTGTGTGTACATGTAACCTGAAGGTAATTTTATAGACCTGTCTATACCGTGAGGTCAGGTATGGAGTTTTGCACTTGTGGCATTACATCAGGGCTCAAAAAAAAACTTTAGAGTTCTGGATCCTTTTCGATTTTAGGTTCTCACGTTAGGAACTTTCAATCTGTAGTTGTCGTTTTCTTGTGTCTGGCTCTTTGCACAGCAATCCCTTCACAGTTTTCACTGAAGTCTACTTCACATTA
>NW_022196898.1:75238865-75290592 GCF_008632895.1 Mastomys coucha | reverse complement strand
GGGAAGAATAGAAACTTCGCCTGTTATGTGTGCCTACAGTAATAGACTCTGTCCCTCTAGACCTCCATAACCTGGACACATTCATTTGTGAGTGTTAATATTGTGTCTATATTTAATCGTCATATCTTGTATCCCAGAGTGTGCCTTTGGTTCGCCCAGGGAGCCCTGTTTGGGGTTTCCCCTAACCCAGTTTGTCTGTTTACTGTAGAGCCACCCATTGATACATAAGCATCCAGCGTCTGTCAGATTGTTAGAAAATCCTGTCAGCTCACCATTGTCTTATATATACGTATATATATGAAACGTTTTAGAATTTTTAGAACATTTTTATATATATAAACATTTTAGAACTTTAGCATGGTTTGTTTTTCTTCCTCATGGTGTTCTGTTAACATAGCCTGTATTTAAAGTTCAGACACTGCAGACTGTCATTTTCCAAGGTAATCATATCAAGGGACATTTTCTCCCTTGACTCATGTCCTCCAATAATTATAAAGACAGGAGACACTGTGAGTGGGTACTGATGAATCAGGCTTGATGGCTATTTCTGTACGAGTTGCTGGTGGCTTTAATAATTCCTCTGTGTCCAGGTTTTCTATCCCCTCTTCTTTCCTGCTGGGCAAGAGAGACAGGCATGAGGATGTAGTGCTGTGGGGTACCTTGCCAGGCAGGGCGTCTTAGCAGCCATGAGCGAAACCATCGACACTCTCACTTTGTGCTATGTGGTGACAGCCTGTCTGTTGAGGAGACTGGGCACCTCATACTCTGGCTATCTAAGAGCACCTCTCAGTATGTCTCCACTCAATAATATGAGCATTCATCATGTTATGCCCAAGCAGATGTTCTCAGTACCAATGTCATGAAAGACATGGGTACCAATGTGAACATCGCTTCCCAAAGCCACCACTGCTCTTTCCCCTTGTCTCTGTAGACAAGATTTCCTTTGAGTCTTGAGCTTTTCTGCTCCAGAATGTTTCTTCACGCCATCCTCACTTACTTTCTGAATAAGATCCTGGAGTTACTAAGATACACCGTAGCTCTCAATTTTACTCTTTCATACCCATAAATATATAGAAAAACCTTCCTCTTCTTTGTTGGTTATTTGTTTGGTATTGTGTCTGATAAGACCTCTAGGTTCTAGCCAACTTTTCAGAAGGGTTTAATACATGTTATATTTGCAAAAATTGTAATCAATGCTATCAACCTACCACTGTCATTCAACTAATGCTTTGACTGTGTGCATTCGTGTTTGTGTACACACGTGTGTGTGCATGTATATGTAAATGTGTATACTCACATGTGTGTGTGCACGCATGTCTGTAAACACTCATACATGTACCCATGGAGGACAGAAGTAGAATTCAGGTTTCCTACTTTGTCACTGCCCACTGGTCAATGGAATGATTCGATGTCCCCAACTAGGCCAAAGAGGCACAGATTTCATTGCATTATTCACAAGAAGAATTTAAAACCATGCTTGCCTCTTCTTTCTGGAAGTTTCCATTGGATATTGTGAACTACAGCTGACTGTTTAATTTGAGAAATAGAGGTAAAAAGTATCAATCTGTGAATGCTGTGATCATTGTAAGTAGAACGCATGGTTCATATGTGTTGACTATGCCCTGTGGGTCAGACTTTCTACTACAAATAGCACACAATTTATCTTGTTCAATACCAACTCAATTTTATGAGTCAGGCACTCTTATTAGCAGTGCTTGCTCAAGAACCGAAAGGGATTGCTACGCCTTCCTCCTTACTGGCCGTTAGCACCACTCAGTTCCTCTTCCTCGTGTTGTATACTCCATCTGTAAGCACTTGCCACTACTTTGTCAGTTGTCTGCATCTGCTCTATCAGAGCTGGTATTCCCTCCAGACCAGACATTTCCCAGGATAGGAGGCTTCTAACACTGGTCCTGGCCTTAGGCATTCACCCCCTTCCCACCAGCGGCCATGCAGGCTCTGGAGTCAGAGACAAAGGATCTGTTCTAGGGCCAGGCAGTGTGTGTGTGTGTGTGTGTGTGTGTGTGTGTGTGTGTGTGTATTGGGGGAGATATGACACATTTTAAAGAAAATCTGAAAGAAAGATAGAAGTTGGTAACACTCTAAAGTCATCCAAGTCCTTAAGAAGGACACAAATGAGAAGAAGCACCAACCAAATGCAGAGCACCATTCCTACACACCCCAGCATTTTAACTGAGACTGCTTGGGTGCCCTCCATCAGGGAGTACTAATCAAAACTACCCTTCATGAAATCTCCCTATAACTATTGTAGCTATGCTGAGAGCTAAGGATAGAAAAGATTTGTGATGCTTATTTCTTGGTGGAACCATAATTCATTTTTTTATTTTCTTCTTTTTTTTAATGCCAAGCTTTCCATGATAATAGTTTTTGCTCTCAAAAGAATGCAATGTTTAAAATTTTTTTAGATTTATTTATTTTACTTTGATGTGTATAAATATTTGCCTACACATATGCACGTGTGCCACATGTGTGCCTGGGATTGGAGGGTGTCAGAAAAGGACATTGGATCCCTGCAGCTGCAGTGATGGGTGGTTATAAGCCGCTGTGTGGGTGCTGGGAACTGAACATGAGTCCTGTATAAGAGCAGCTGGTGCTCCTAACCACTGTGGCATCTCTCCAGCCCCGAGAATACAATGTTTTAAAAGTCTTTAGTTTAAAATAGGCCAAGGATCACTATGGCTCTTGAAGGCTTTTACGACTTACTTATCCCCTCTTAGCATTCAGTATGTTCTCTTTCCAGGTAGCTACATGTAACTATACAGGTAGTATATGAAAACGGAAGTCAGAGTAAAAGACCAGAGGGGAAAATATAACTATTATGCAACATGTGGCAGAAGTTCCACAGTGTCTTAACACAGCTATTCCTCAATAACTGTAGGTAAGAAAAAGCTCTTCTGATGGGAACTGCACATTCATGAAACAAAGTATCCAACTGTGAATGACAAGGTTGCTGTGATCATTGTAAGTGGAACGCATGGTTCATTGAGACATTATTTGTTAAGTAGGAGCAGGAGTGCATGCAAGATTCCTAGCAGAGCTCTTTGCACAGGGTACAGGGTGTGTCCCTTCAGATGCTTGCATCTATTCCTTAGAGCAGCAGAGGCCACATCATGAGCAGGAAACATTGAGGCCTTCACAGGAGTACAATGTGAACATTTTAAGGACGTCCTGCTTGAGGATGGAGAGACAGCTCCGTGATTAAGAGCACTGGCTGCCCTTCTGGAAGACCTGAGTTCAGTTCTCAGAACCCACATGGTGGCTCACAACCATCCACTCCAGGGGATCTTGGACCTTCTGATACACATACCAGTATACTACACGTTCAGACAAAATACTCATATATAGATAAAATAAATACCAAGGAAAATATACCTATGACATTCAAGAGAGAGGTTTGGGCTGGACATGGGAATCAGAAGTTGTCAGCAAATTTAAAATATGTAAGTTACAGGGTAGATGTAGTGGCATATGCCTTTCATCCTAGCACTTAAGAGGCAGAGGCAGGAGGATATTTGTGAGTTTGAGGCCAGCCTGATCTACATAGCAAGTACCAGGACAGCAAGGGCTACAAAGTGAGACCATATTTTTAAAAAATCAGTAGTTATTATAGAATAAATAAAAAGAAGGGGGTTATCCTTAAAGACTGCTTAGAGGTAAAGACTGCTAACATTGTGTTGTGTTTTCTCTGGATTGTTCCTGAATGATGGAATGAGATCCACTTAGCATACCATGTATCATCCTGACCAGGTTACGCGCACAGTCTGATGTCAGTAAACAATTCATCTCTCACAGAACCCCTTATATCTGCAGCTCAGCTCCCACTTGTGCTGACCTTGTTTCCCTCCTCTGAGGCCCTGGTCATCACTGTCCCACTTCTCGATGATTCTGACTTTTCAAAGAACCTCAAACAAGTGGGCTTAGACAGCCGCTGTCCCTTGGGATTTCTTTCTTTCACTCAGTACATGACACATCTATGTTTATCCGTGCTGTAGCATGAGCCCTTCCTTTTCATGTTCACTGTATGTACACACAGATTTGGTCTATCTGCTGATGATCTGTGGATACACTTTGCTTCTACCTTTGACTAATTGCAAACACCATCGTTGTGAATATGATTATAAAGCGCCATCTTTGAGACACTGCTTTCAATTCTTTGGGGGTGCATATTCACAAGTGGAATTGTTAGATCAGATAGTAATTCTACTTTTAATTTTCTTAAGGAATACAAGGGTTCTAGCTTCTCCACTTCCTCCCCAACGCTTGTGATTTTTCTCCTCATAGTGGATATCCTAACAGATGTGAGATGATAGCTCATTGTGGTTTGGGTTTGGATTCCTCTAATGGTTAATGGCAATGAGGATCTTTTTGTGTTCTTGTTCATTTATGTATCTTCCATGTCTGTTTAAGAACTTACTCAGTATTTTAAAATTAGGTCATTTTTCTTGTGTGTTATTGAGCAGCAGATGCTCTTTATATATTATGGATATTAACTCCTTAACAGAGATATGACTTCTAAACATCTTTCCCATTTTGCAAGTCTTCATTATGCTGATAGTATCTTTTGGCACACAGACAGTTTTAATTTTGAATTTTCCTTTTTCTTCTATTGCTTGTGGTTTTTTTTTTAAGATTTATTTATTTCATATATGTGGTTATACTATTGCTGCCTTCAGACATAGCAGAAGACAGTATCAGATAACTATTACAGATGACTTGTGAGCCACCGTGTGGTTACTGGGAATTGAACTCAGGACCTCTGGAAAAGCAGTCAGTGCTCTTAACCTCTGAGCCATCTCTCCAGCCCTTGTTTGTGCTTTTGATGTCTCACCCATGCAGTGATTTTTCAAGCCCAAAGTCATGAAGCTCCACTCCTATGTTTTTTTTTTTTCCCTAAAAGTTTTGTAGTTGTAATTCCTACATTTGAGCCTTTGCATCATTTTGAGGTAATTTTTTTTGCATAAAGGTAAAGGCCTAACTACATTCTTTCGCCCTGTGGTCATCCGGTTTCCCCAACATCATTTACAGAAAAAGAATTGTACTTTTCTCCCTAAATGTTTGCTTCACACTTGCTGAAATTGCTTAACCACAGATATGGCGGTCTGCTCTGCAGCCTCTCCCCGGTCTGAACATCCACAGATATGGCGGTCTGCTCTGCAGCCTCTCCCCGGTATGAACATCCACAGATATGGCGGTCTGCTCTGCAGCCTCTCCCCAGTCTGAACGTCCACAGATATGGCGGTCTGCTCTGCAGCCTCTCCCCGGTATGAACATCCACAGATATGGCGGTCTGCTCTGCAGCCTCTCCCCGGTCTGAACGTCCACAGATATGGCGGTCTGCTCTGCAGCCTCTCCCCGGTCTGAACGTTTGTCTACTATGATTTTTGATTGCAATAGGTCTGTGGTAAGTTTTATTTATTTTATTATTTCAAGTGTATGAGTTTTTGCCCGCGTGTATGACTATGCACCAAGTGCATGCACTTGCCTCAGTAGGCCAGAAATGGATGTCAGATCCTTTGCAACCGAGTTACAGACTGCTGTGAGGAGCCATGTGGGCATGTGCTGGGGACTGAACCAGCACATGTGAGAGATGCCAAGGCTCTCACCCCCCCACCCCCAGTCATCTGGCCAGCCTCTATAGCAAGTTTTAAAATTAGGAAGTATGAGTCTTCTAATTTTATCCTTCTTTTAAAAGACTGTCTTAGCTGTTCATTCGGGGATACTTCACTTTCTATGTGAATGCTTTGCCGGATTTTTTTTTTATTTCATTAGAGTATTGGTGGTCTTCAATTAATTTTTTAATGTTTTAAATTTAAGCTAACATACAAAGGGATGTGTTTTGCCGTGTCATTCTCATACACATGTATCATGATACATGTTTTAGTTCATTCTTTCTCCCTTTCATTTACTTTAAAAATAGTTGCTTTCACCATATAAGAAATTTCTGTTTACTATATATTTACATATAATATGTATAATATCTTACATTATTTTTACTATTATATTTACTACATATTTATTCCATTTAAACAACAATACAAAAGAATATTTTTCAATGATTAAGCACAGAGCAGTACACAAATGAATGAACAATGACAGGCTTATAAATATTTTATTTCAAATCACATGGTCTTTGTAGACATTAGATGCTACACAAGAGAAATCAGATTGGTGACATGTCAGTTTTGGAGTACAGAATTTATAATAAGAAGGAAAGAACCCAAGAGTTTTATTGAAGTATAGACCTATATTAAGTTTGAGTAAGTATAATAATTCTGGAATTTATTTACTTACTTAGTATTTCTTGAGGTTTTTATACCTGGAGAACATGTATTACATAGAGTCTTTGCTTTTGGAGGAAATAAATACTAAGTAATTCTAAAATTGAATGCACGTCTAAATGTGTCATGAATTTTCTCTCTCATTTGTAATTTTTGTATAAATCAAGGGAGAAGTAGTGTTAGTCCCATTTAGACACTGATAAAACTAGACTTAGGAGTATAGCTTTAGTAGCAGAGTACTTGTCTAGCAAACATGATGCTTAGGTTTGATCCTTAGTACTACCAAATAAATGAGTGAATTTAACAATATATAATAAATAGATATTGATAAAATCGGACCATCTCACTGATGGTGACACAGTTAGTGATAAGGCCGGGGGAGAAGTCCAAGGTTATCTGCTGTCAGCTTTTCACTTGCTACCAGGGGTGGGGTTCTCTGCGCACTTAGGAGGTAACAGTCTCTAAAGTGAACACAGATGTCATGTTTAGCCGTAGATGCCCTGCCCCCCCCCCCATTAGAGGCAATGATAAGGCTGAGAGAAAAGCTGATGGTTTCACTAGATGTGGATGGAGAGAAGACACTCCACTCATTTATCTACTCACAGCCAGGCATTGAGCTTCTTCAGAGCTGGTCACAATATTCCACAGGGAGATACAGAAGAGAACCTGTAGGATGCTGCTGCACCAGCAGGAGGCGCTGTCTCCTGGGAAGCAGGTAGATGACTAACTTCTGGTAGAAGGTGGTGTCAAATCCCGTCACAGAGTTGGAAGCAAAGCATAGGAAGCAAATGGGAAAGGGGGTGGGGAGAATATGAGCAAGGTACAATGATATGTGTAAGAAATATGCTAGGGGCTGGTGAGATGGCTCAGTGGTTAAGAACACCAGCTGCTCTTCCAGAGGTCTCAAGTTCAATTCCCAGCTGCCACAAAGTAGCTCATGATCATATGAAAGGAATCTGATGTCCTCTACTGGCACGCAGATGTACATGCAGACAGAGCACTCATATATAAACGAATAAATACATTTTTGAAAAGTGTAAGAACTATCATGCTGGACTGGAGAGATGGCTCAGTGGTTAAGAGCACTGATTGCTCTTCTGGAGGTCCTGAGTTCAAATCCCAGAAACCACATGGTGGCTCACAACTATCTGTAATGAGATCTGATGCCCTCTTCTGGTGTGTCTGTACCAGCTACAGTGTACTTACATATAATAAGTAAATAAATATCTTTAGACTGGAGCAAGTGGGGTCGGAGTGAGCGGGGCCAAAAAAAAAAAAATCATGCTAAAGCCCATTTATTTAGATTACTACTACTACTACTACTGCTACTGCTACTGCTACTGCTGCTGCTGCTGCTGCTGCTGCTGCTGCTGCTGCTGCTACCATTAGAAAGTAGGTATGAAGGACACATTTCCCAGGCACTAAGGTCAAGTTCAATATGGCAGAAGCCACACAAATGGCAGGTCATGCTAAACCCAGCTGACTGAAGTTGAGAAGCTTGGAATTCATTTGGTAGGCAACACAAGCTTCTTTTAAGTAACAAAGCAACAGTTTCTTCTTCTTCTTTTTTTTTTTTACAAGAAGCTACCCGACAGCCCATGAAGGATGTGCTATAGGAGCTGGCAGAGATGGTAGGAAGGCCAGTTTGGAAGTTAATGGTCCACGCTGGGGATAGACAGAGCCTGGCTCAGGAGACATGAAGAGGGCTTGAGACGCAAAACCACGTTTATGAGGAAGCGCTGGCCAACTCCATCAGCTGTCAGGAGAGAAGGGAGAAAACAGAGACAAAGACCTTGGAGTGTGTTCTGAAGCATCCCAGGGATTTAGAATGTAGATGCTCTCTGGAGCACTTGATAAACATATAAGGCTCTATGCCTTATTGATGTTTTCTTTACATATGCAGCCATTCTAAAATACTCATTTAATAGATAATCACTAACCCCCATGTGCACACACAAATAGTTTAAGCATCCACAGATTTGGTAGCAAACTCTGTCTCCATAGATGGCATAGAATGGCTTTTGTCTTCACCACACTGAAGCTCTATAGATTGTTGAGATAATCGACAGTAAGTTGTTTTCCAAGAGGAAATTGTAGACAGATTAATGCATTGTTTCTAAAATGAATCTCCAAAAGATTATTGATCAAGTTAACAATATACAAGGATATTTTAATGCCGCATACATTTTCCTCTGGGTTTTCAGCTGTCTTGTAAATCACAGGAGCCATTAATGCTCTTTAGAGCGCCCCATTTGCTTTCCTTAGTAAGTAAACGGAGTTCAAGTGTAGGCTGTTATGCTCCACCACTAGAGGGCGGCAGTGGTACTCTAGGAAGAAGAATGGATTCAAGCAGCTCTGAAACTGGCTTTAAAACAGGAAGACCAAGGGTAATTAATGGTCAGGGCACAAATAGCCTGCGCTGGCATCTTAGGTAGTATTCAAAGTGGACTCACTTTCAATTCCAGAAACACATTTGCTAAAATTTCAGAAAATCGTATGAAATACCATTGTGTGAAGAAGTAGCATTTGTGAAGATTTCTGTTAATACTGGTGATATATGTGAAGAGAGGGGGGGAGAGACGGGAGGGAGGGAGGGAGAGAGGGAGGAAGAATGGATAAGGGGCAAATTCTTGAAAATTGAGAAGTATTGATTAATTGTTGTAACAACTTTACCAGCTTACAGAGCTGTTAAACACCCCAAGGCCCCCCTCACCCACCTATCCATGGCTGTCTAAATGAGTCAACTCCAGGTCAGGTGTCACTAACATAACCATAGCTGGAAAACCTTTTCTTAGACCCCTCATTTCAGATTCCCTGATTCTGACCCCTGCCCTAAGGTCTTTTGTTCCCTGTCTTTGCAGGCATCTTCCTCACGTCCCTAATTGCCAGTCTGCTGAGTCTGCCTATATTTTGCTGGCCACGTGGGTTGCTTGTGTTTTTATGAGTTCCGTAGACTTGTTCTGTCTCTTTCTGCCACATCACTTCCTGGACTTGGATTGACTGAGCAATTGGGGTCAAATTGGAGACAGTGCCCAGTTGGTTCTGACTGGTTGTAGATGAGCCACAGCTTGCTTCTCTGTCACACACTTTGGCTTTTTCATTCCCCTTCTCTGGTTGTGTCCTGAACATCTATTTCAAATCCCCAAGCCCTCTATTCTAAGCCTTACTCACTCCTGCTACCTAATGCCCAGATTTCCCTCTCTGAGGTTTGGGATACCTGTTGCTCTAGGAAGAACTCTTGGGTCACCTGGAAATCATCAGTCACTGTTGTATCCTGCTCTCGTCCTGGGGAAACAAATGTTCTGGTTTGTATCCAAGCCCAGTTCTGTGTTCTTAATACAAAAACCTCTTTTATGATTCTTCTCATTGTTTAGTTTCCCTCTTCTATTTTGATTTTATTTTTGCTTTTGGAATCTTAGCCTTAGCAATTGGCCAGATATTGACACACAGGTCAATAATTCTTATGAAAATTTCATTTCTCTTGAGACTGTGAACTCCCATCTTTCTACTTCTTTTTCTCTTCCTCTCCCTCTTCTCCCCCCTCCCCCTCCTCCTCTCTCAACAGAATTGCTTCTAGAAATAGTACCTGTGAGTGTACTTACCCCCTCCCCTTCTTTGACACTCACCCATCAGGCTCTTCCAGTCTGCTTTCAGGGAAATGCTTGCTCAAGTTTCCGTTGCCTGGGCTTCTTGCTTCCCCCTGGACTTCTGTACAGCTTATTGCTACACACAGCATCCTGTCTCCTGTAGTTTGGGGTTTCTAGTATTTCCCGTTTCTAGATCTTGTTCTTGAGTCTGCTTTCGTCCTCTCTCATCTCTGAGTAGAGCCATCCTCTCCAGATCTGGCTCTCTTTCATAGTTTATCTCCCCCAGCCCAATACCAAGGATTGAATCTAGAACGTTACACATGCTATTCGAGTGCTCAGCATCTGAGCTACGCAGAACCTCCGCAGTTCTCAGTTTATCTTTGCCTGTACCAGAAGGCATGCCTTCCCCATGTGGATGATTCCCAAACGTCTCTCGTTTGAATCTCATGCGTTTACTTCACATTTCCTGTCTTCTATGAAACACTTCATCAATCTTCAGGCTACTGAGGGAACTTCCATGGGCCCAAGCCTGGACCCAAGACAGCTGACATGGTCTGTAGAGTCGTGCACCTCTGCCCTCGCTTCCTCACCATCCAGACTCCCTCAGCCTGGTGTGTGCCTCTGCACTGCCACCCATTCCTCGGGGCCATCTTGGCACCCATCACTCACTGGTATCTTCCTGCTCTTCTGTGTATAGACTCCGCTGGCCTTCAGAACAGAGCTCCATGTAAGGAAATCTCTCCTTCCTCACATTCACATCCAACCATCTGCATGTGAAGTTCTAGCCCTGAAAATTCTAATATCTTTTTCAGCCTTATAACCACGCTGGACTCTAGGGCATAGCAAATGCCCAGAAAATTTTTGTTCATTTACATTGGTAGAAAAGAGTTGCCACAGACTTTAATTTTTTCTAATTTCATGAGAATGTATTACACATACAACTTGAACTGAACTATTTATAAACACAATTATTAGGATATTACACTCTCTATGTCCATTACATTTTTATGCTTATCTACCATAAAGAAATTAAAAAAAAAACTATGATAGAATATAAACTAGAAAGTCAGTTATATTCTCTTTTATGATTCGTGTATCCCTTACCTGCAATCCAACCCCCCACCACTTAATAGTACCTTCCTTTGTCTCCTTTTTTTATTGGATATTTTCTTTATTTACATTTCAAATGTTTTTCCCTTTCCAGGTCTCCCCTTCAGGAACCTCCTATCCCATTCCTCCTCCCCCTGCCTCTAGGAGGGTGCTCTCCCACCCACCAACTCCTGTCCTTACGCCCTGGCATTCCCTTACACTGAGGCATTGAACACCCTCAGGCCCAAGGGCCCCTCCTCCCGCTGATGTCCAACAAGGCCATCCTCTGCCACATATGTGGCCACGGGTCCCTCTATGTGTACTCTTTGGTTGGTGGACCATTCTCCAGAGATCCAGGGGGTCTGGTCAGTTGACACTGTTGCTCCCTCCATGGGGCTGCAAACCCCCTTAGCTCTTTCAGTCCCTTCTTCAACTCCTCCATCTGGGACCCCCACACTCAGTCCGCCTTTTTGCCTCTTTGAGCATCCACGTCTGTATTTGTAAGGCTCTGGCAGAGCCTCTCAGGAGTCAGCCATATCAGGCTCCTGTCAGCGAGCACTTGTTGGCATCTGCAATAGCGTCCAGGTTTGGCGTCTGTATGTGGGATGGATCCCCAAGCTGGGGCAGTCTCTGGATGGCCTTTCCTTCAGTCTCTGCTTCATATTTCCTCCTATGAATATTTTGTTCCTCCTTCTAAGAAGCACTGAAGCATCTACACTTTGGTTTTCTTTCTTCTTGGGCTTCATATGGTCTGTGAATTGAATCTTGAGTATTCCGAACTTTTGGGCTAATATCCACTTATCAGTGAGTACATACCATGTGTGTTCTTTTGTTACTGAGTTACCTCACTCAGGATGATATTTTCAAGTTCCATCCATTTGCTTTTGAATTTCATGAAGTCATTGTTTTTAATAGCTGAGTAATATTCCATTGTGTAAATGTACATTTTTTTTGTATCCATTTCTCTGTTGAGGGACATCTGGGTTGTTTCCATCTTCTGGCTATTATAAATATTGCTATTATAAATATAAATATGAACATAGTGGAGCATGTGTCCTTATTACATGTTGGAGCATCTTCTGGGTATATGCCCAAGAGTGGTATAGCTGGGTCCTCCAGTAGTACTATGTCCAGTTTTCTGAAGAACCACCAGACTGATTTCCAGAGAGGCTGTAGCAGCTTGCAATTTCACCAGCAGTGGAGGAGTGTTCCTCTTTCTCCACAACCACACCAGCATCTGCTGTCACCTGAGTTTTTAATCTTAGTCATTCTGACTGGTGTGAGGTGGAATCTCAGAGTTGTTTTGATTTGTACCCCAGTACCCACCTGTGGGCTTCACTTCTGTGCCCATAACTAACTAGCATGGCACCTGGCACATAGTAGGCACTGCGAAACAGGGAAAGACAGATATAGACAGCTTCTCTAACAGCTTGTATCTGTCCAGTAAACACCATTTGTGCCAAAGCTAGTTGGGCGCATTCAGGTGCCCCAACGAAATTAAACCGAAGAATTTGAGAGCCCCATCTTACAATCTCCTGGTTTCCAAGTATACTCTTGAAAACCAGAAATCTTAGTGAGCTGTCTTGAAATCACTGAGTTACAGAGGTGGGCATGCCTCTGTTTTACCTTTGTGAATCTTATCCTTTTGAAACAAAGCATAACTTAAAATTATAAATACGTATGTATGAGTGTATGCACATGTAAATTTATGTATATGTATAATATATATGCATAATAAAGAGATTATGGCCTAAAGTAAATCTTAAAGCTAACCCTTAAAGAAACTGTAACCCAAATCCTAATGTGAGGGTTCATATGCAGACAGGACCTCTGTGCACATAGATCCAGGCACTGTTGATCGAATGTGGCTTCGTTCAGTTCCTACAGGAAGGATCAATCCTGGTCGGGAGGCATTTGCCACCCTGGGCTCTGGAAAGAACAGCCAGGTAGGCTTACACTAGGTTTCTGGCATGCTGGAGAGCAGTGCTTGGTAGGGCCGGGGGCCTTATAGGTTCTGTCTCTCCCCTCAGTTCTTGTGTAGCAGATGGAGATGAGGAATCATTCTTTTTTTGCTCATCAAGAGGGAAGACAGCTTCTCTACCCTGGAGGTCAAAGGTAAACTTGAAAAAGAGAGGGGCTTGGTAGTTTAAAGAGCTGTGGACATCACCATAGGTCTGGAAAAACAGATGAAATACTTGAAGGCAATTAAAAGGTTTCTCACATGTAGGCTCTGAAACCAACTCCACTAAACCTCTAGTAATTGAGAATAATAATACTGCATAGATTTACCCAATCAGATAATGCCTGATGTTTCTTAGTCCGGTGTTAAAAGCTGAGTACTCAGTACTGGGGAGCAGGGAGTATTACATAAGTTGTCGATGCTTTCATGATGCAAACATTCATGAAGAGAAGACTTTTCTGTGAATCAAAAGAAAGGTAGATAGACTTAAGTTGGGAAACGCAGCCGTGAATCTTACGGTTCAGCTTCCTTATGACTCCCATTGTGATGTAACTCCCTAAACAGTAAGAAATAAAATGAGGGCACAATACATGTCTAACAAGGCCAACACTCATCAGTCATGGGTAAATAAGTAAATAAGAAAGAATAAACTTTCCACATAAGAAGCCCTGTGTAAACTCTGAGGTTCCATCTTCTGTAGACCTTAAAAGCAATTTGTAAACCGTGCAACCTGTAGATGGCGAACTTGGATAATGGAAACACTGAGCAGTGCCAACCTCCCGGAGAAAGCTGGGGTTTGTGTTTTGAAAAAAGAAGAAGGAGGAGGAGAAAGAGGGGGAGGAGGAAGGTAGAAGGAGGAGGAGGAGGAGGAGGAGGAGGAGGAGGAGGAGGGAGAGGAAGAGGGAGAAGAAGAAGGAGAAGAAGAAGAAGAAGGAGGAGGAGGAGGAGGAGGAGGAGGAGGAAGAGGAAGAGGAAGAAGAAGAAGAAGAAGAAGAAGAAGAAGAAGAAGAAGAAGAAGAAGAAGAAGGAGAAGAGAAAAAAGAAAGAAGCAGAGAGAGAGAGAGAAAGAAAGAGAGGGGAAAGAAGGAAAGAAAGAAAGAAAGGGAAGGGAAAGAAAGGAAAGGAAAGGAGGAAAGGTACTAAGTAAAATAAAAGGATTTCTTAGGGTGTGAGGGGACCTTCTCTGAAGGGGCCATACATCTGTCTGGGGAAGTGATTTTACTCTGTGACACACACTGTTGAGGGGCTAGGCGGAAGGATCTGGCTGAGAGTCCACACTGGCTGTAGTGTCTGAGGCTACAGAAAGTTTTGTCAAGCAGAGACCATACGCAGCTTTGGCAGCAGTCTCTCCAGTGTATGAACACACCAGTACTAAATAACCCAAATCAAAGCTGTGTTCACAGGGTCTGTGCCTTTTTATCTAGAGAAATAATTATGTACGCCGGAGCTTGCTTGGGGCTGCTGGTGAGTGTTTGTTCTTTCGATTCCCCAAGGTAACCCTTCAGAGACCAATTATCATCCTTTATTGACATGGGTTTTTTGCTGGCTGACAGAGATTTCCTGAGTGACCCACCCGGCATTCAGCACTCCTAAGGGATCTATCTCTTTAGCACTCTCAAACAATCTATTTGTTCTACTTGAGAAACATTTTTCTCACTTAAAAATTCTACCTCAGAGTAAGGTAGAATTTTTTTTTACCATCCTAGGCCACAAAGAAATGTTTGTGAGTTTGGGGGGGCGGGGGAGCCGGTATGACTTTCCAAACTGTGCATGTCCGTGCAGTGGCCTGAGATGTTTTGTTGGTCCTTTCAGTTACGAAAGCCCAGCAACTCCCCCAACATGATAGATGGGTGACCTTTTACTGCATTACGAATCAGGGTCACTGTTTCCAAAGAGCCTCTTGGCTTGTGGGTCAGGTGAAGGGACATCTCTAGGCTTCCATGGTCTGTCTGCCTGGCCATTTATCACAGGGCTGTAGTTATCACACCCCCTTTACCCCCCTCTCGCCCCCACACTGGGCTCCCCACCAATGCGTGCTTCTGGAGTCCACACAACAGCGCCTTAGTTATCCGTCTCCTCTTTGCTTCTGTCAGGCATGTACCCTGGAAAGTGCTATGTGGGTGGAAGAATAAATTCTCGTGCTTGTATACAATAAGAGAGGGAGTAAAGGTGAAGATGCATTTAGAAGGGAAAAACTAAGCCGACTGCTTATGGATATAGCCAAATATACCCAATGTTAGACAATATTATTCCTCAGAAAAAAAAGTAAGTAGGGCGTGTTTAATCTAATTCATTTATTTTTACACGTCAGATGCTCAAGAAGCTGAGCTAGAACTGAGTGCTCCGTGCCTATTTTCCAGGGTGTCTCCAGCTACCGTCATGTTTGCTTGCTTATAGCATTGTCCCTTCCTAAATTTGTGAGTTTCATGTCTTCGAAGTAGAATCCTTAGCGCTCAGCACGAGGTGGTTTTGGTTACAGTTCACCTACGATATGGCAAACCCAGAAACTACCGGAAAAACTTGGAAATGATGCTATGTCATAATGGACTTGGGGGACTGGAGAGAAAGCTCAGCAGTTAAGAGCATGCACTGACCTTACAAATGAGCCGACATCTGCTCTCAGCACCCACTCTAGACAGCACACAACAACCTGGAACTCCAGCACCAGGAGATCTGGTGCCTCTGGCTTCCATAGGCACCTACACCCTTGTGCATATATCCTGACACACACATAAATGAAATGTATGTATATATTTAAAAAGATTGGATTTTAAAATGCCATCAATGAAAGACAGACAGGAAGGGGAGGTAGTTGAGAGGAAATTTAAGAACCCGACTCTTACTGACAAGCCAAATAGAAGTAATGTATATGTCACCCCCAATTAGTGGCCCTAGAGTGGACAGTGGGGTATCCGGCATGAGTCTAGCAGCCAAGGACACAAGGACGCACATATACATACAGAACAGGACTGCAGTGTCTACCTGTAGCAAGCACTCAATAAAGACTAGTAAAACAAGTTGTTGTGTGGCAGAGCCACTAAGTGAACGATGGACCGTCTCGCTAAAGGCAAGGCTTGTTTAGTTGCTTATGTAGTAGTTACATAGGTAGCAGTATAGAGGAATTAGCATGGCATGCACCATTAAAATGTACTTCAACAAGTGGAGGAGAAACTATTGTGAAAGTTTGGATGGTAGGGGCTGGGGAGACAGCTCCGTATTT
The DNA here is from genome assembly GCF_008632895.1 of Mastomys coucha. Lineage (NCBI taxonomy): Eukaryota > Metazoa > Chordata > Mammalia > Rodentia > Muridae > Mastomys > Mastomys coucha. The sequence goes on along the minus strand of NW_022196898.1, from coordinate 75,274,437 downwards.
AAAATATTTGCTGCCCAAGTGTGAGGACCTGGGTTCAGATACTCATAAACAGACCCCACATAAATAGCACAGTGGGTACAGCTGCCCACCCGTAAATCCAGCTCTCAGAAGACAGAGACAAGGCAGAGCAAGCTTACTAGCTGTACTAGAAGAATGGGTGAGCTCTGAGTTCAACTGAGAGACCTTGCCTTGAATAAGGTGAAGAGCAACCAGCACTCACACATCTGTATGCCCACACATCTGTATGTCCACACATCTGTATGTCCACATATCTGTATGCACACACACATGCATGAACACCACACACGCATACACACCAGAGGGAAAGAAACTTGTGCAGTATGCTATTTAGGAAGAAACCAATACCCTAGGAGGGGAGGTGAACGGATCCACACAACAGGAACGGCTAGAAGCGCGGAGCTCTCTGACAAGCAAGGTAAAAAGGAGGCATGCTGGAGCATGCCACTGCTCTCAGCAGCTTGCCAAGGAAGTGTGTCCATTTGTCTGAGATGCACACACCCTCTTAGAAAGGATCTCTAGCAAGAACTAACCTATAACATACTTAAAGAAGGGGGCTGATGAGATGGCTTAGAGGGTAAGAGCGCCGACTGCTCTTCCAAAGGTCCTGAGCTCAAATCCCAGCAACGACATGGTAGCTCACAACCACCTATAATGAGATCTGATGTCCTCTACTGGCTCATCTGAAGATAGCCACAGTGTACTTAGGTATAATAATAAATAAATCTTTGGGCCCGCCCCAAGCAGGGACTGAGTGAGCGGAGTTGACCGGAGCGAGCTGGAGTGAGAGGTCAATTCTCAACAACCACAAGAAGGCTCACAACCATCTGTACAGCATAAAGATAAATAATAAATAAATCTTTAAAAAAGGATACTTAAAGAAGAGGAAATAAGAAGCAGCCCTGTGAACACTATATATATGTCACTATGGGCTAAGCTCTAGAGTTAATAAGTATCAGAGTAACCCATGTAAAGCAACAGACATCAGTGGGGCGGGGAATGGAACTCATGTTGTCAACTACACAGCATTGCATGAGCAAGGAAGTGTGAACGCTGTCAATAGCTCATGACTTTGGAACTTACTGTGAGGCTGGATTTATAACTTACTAAATTACAAGGTATAAAGTGGGACTTCCCTCGGTGGTAGCATGCTTGGCCCTTAGCTGAGACTCCATCACACTCTCTCCACCCCCAGTGAGAAGTCTATTCAATTTAGTCTTCTTGCAAGGAAGAAAAGGGTTTGTACACGCCTCCCCCAACCCTTCCTGCTGCCAGTCTTTCAGTCTCCTTCCTTCCAGCTTCTTTATCCTATCACCAAAGCTTGGGTGTTTGTATGAGTCAGCACTGTGGGTAGTTTCCCTTTGGGGCAAAACGTACAATTGGATGAATGGATCGAAATTCCTGTCTCTGAGAATGTAGCCTCATTTACCTTTCGCTGACAGTACTAGGAAAATCTTTTATACTCCATCAGTTTACTTATGGAAGATATTTTATGTACAGTCACCAGAAAACTCAGTCTAAGATTTTCTCTGACCAGAAAGCAGTCTCTGAGAGGCTATGTGTGTGGGTGGAGTGGCGTTGTTATGAGACGGGGTGCTATGGGAGCTTAAACTCTCATATCTAAGAAACCTCTGCGTGCCTACTAAAGTCTGGGTTTGTATATGTCACTTAGTGTGATGGTGTACAGCTACTGTGTCAAAGATCATCTCATTCAGAGTGGCCTCTCAGCTTCCATGCAAACAGTTCACTGCCCAAGACGGGACCTATCAGGGACCCAGTAACAGACACCAGTGGATTTTTCTCAAGGGAAGCAGTTGTTTTTCAAGGAGATAAGGGTTAACTCTCAATTCTTATGGCTGTACTGGCTTACTTTATATTAGACTGTTGTTAGCTCCATATATGCCCAGGCCCACCACAAGCATTGTGTGCATGCTGCATTTCCTTCCTCACAACCAAGTGGTTTCTCACGTGTATAAAGCTCATGGTTTATTAAACGGGTAGCAGGAGCTATGCAGTATCAGCCCGGCTACATCATTTTGGTAGAAACTCACCAAACCTCTATACCTACTTCTTCCCCAAACTGCATGCAAATTATCTTGCACAACACTTGTCTCAGATCTCTAGACGCACATAACAGGTGGATTTGTAAATCTCTGATCATTTGTGGGGCTCCTCTCTGATCCTGACATATCCTTTATCAATGCATCGTCTGGACCTGACTCACTTCCTGCTAGCATGTTCATTGATTTCATTATTCCCAGTGACAGGATTTCAGAGATGTTGGGTGGAAGAAAAGCGAGATGCTCAGGGTCCTCACATGATCCATGATGTACAGCTGGGGGCTGAAGCAGAGGCTCTGTTTAGATAGGCCACCTATAATTCCACATCTGGATTTGGAAAATAAACACAGCCTGGAGCTGGAATGACCACTCTGAGGTGGATTTGGCCCCCACCTCTACTTATTGACCAACGCTCTACTTTAAGGTTCTGGGCTTGAACATACTAGGCGAGTACCTCCTGGAGTGACGACACCTTCAGCTATGTCTTCAGTCTGGTTGAGTTGTGTAGAAAGGACTCCAATAATAGCTAACAGATCTCACGGTTGTGGGTTTTTTTCCACTTCACATTCACCCCAGAAAATCACCGCATAACTCTCCAAGCTTTCCTCAGCGCTGCCCAGCATGCCAACCGCATGAGCTCTGGAAGAAAGTAAGAGGTTCTGGGACTTCATTGTGTTCACACAAGTCACACTTCTGCCAAATGGGGACTCTTAGCTTGAGGAGACCTTAGTGACGGCCCTTATGTTTAAGCTGAAACAGAAGACCCCTGTCGGTCAAACCACTCTGATTACTGACCTGACTCTGCCACTGCACAGCCCTGTCCTCGTTGCCTCGGGCAGCCTCCTGGCTCCTACCTCTTTGATAGCCTCTGAATTCCAAAGAGGGTCTGTCTGCCGCGTATTACAGTCACAGCATTCATCCATACCAGATTTAAAGTCTCAGCTGCCATCTCGCTTTATGGTGATGGTGGAGACAGAAGGAATGGTAATATAGTGCGTTAGTAAAGGGCTGAGAGAACAGACCATTATAAAAGACATCCATTCTCACATCCGGTCTCATTTGTGTGTGCGTGTATGAATGAGCGTGTGAGTGTTTGTGTGTGTGTGTGTTTCTTCTACGTTCTGCTAAATTTCTAGCATCTTGGCTTCATTAAACGTGGGTCACTGCCAAGTGCAACCTGAGTTATCACAGACTCAGTGATGTATTGGTGTTCACTGTCCATTTGACAGGCTCCAAAGGGCCTCTGAGCATACCTGTTGAGGATTATCTTGATTACATTAATTGCTGTGGGAGGGCCCATCTTAACTATAGGCAAGACTACTGCCTGGGCAGCAGATCCAGGACTGCATCCACAGAGAGGGTAGACTGAGCTCTAGCAAGTGCACATTCTGGTTCTTGATTGTTCATGCAGTGTAAGCCATGGCTTCCAGCTTCTGGCGCCTCAACGACGAGTTACTCCTCGAACTGTGAGTCAGAGAACAATTTGTCACTCAGCTTGCTTTTGTTGAGTTATTTTGTCACAGAAACAGGAAAAAAAATGTGTGATCTAAATGTCTTGGAAATAACATATTTCTAAAACAGGAGGCAGAACCTGACATCACAATAACTCAACAAATGACAAATGAACTCTTTATTAGATTGCAGGTATTTTTCTTCAACCAGTTTTAATAGTCTCTCAAAATCTTCCTAAAAACATACATATACTTCATGAAATTTTTTTTAAAGATTTGTTTTATTTATTTCATGTATATGAGTACACTGTAGCTATACAGATGGCCATGAGCCATCATGTGTGTGACTGCTGTTGAACTCAGGACCTATGCTGGCCCCTCTTGCTCTGGCCCGCTCGCTCTGTGTGTAATTTACTGCAGCTGTCTTCAGATGCACCAGAAGAGGGCATCCAATCTCATTACGGGTGGTTGTGAGCCACCATGTGGTTGCTGGGATCCAAACTCAGGACCTTCAGAAGAGCAGTCAGTGCTCTTAACCCGCTGAGCCATCTCGCAGCCCATACTTCATGAAATTTTAATTAGATTTTTTTTCATAGTATCTTTCCCTCCAACATGGTCTCATGTAGCTCAGGCTGACCCTCCTTGAACATGCTATGTATCCCAGAATGACTTGGAGCCTTTGGTCTTTCTGCCTGCATATCTAAGTACCGGGACTGCAGACCCGCTTATTTATTCAGTTTATTCCGGGCCAGCCCTGGCCTTCCTGCATGCTGGGCTAGCACACCATCATGGAGCTGGGTTCCAGCCCTTGGTAGTTTTGTTTGTCTATTGTTTTATGTTGTTACTTTGTGATCCATTCATGCCCCTGGCTGTTGCCTGTGGTTCTCTTTCTACTGCTTGGCAATGAAGGCTGATTTTAAACTTCTTCACTTTCACTAATAGAGATTATGACTCTCTGACTTTTCATTTGACTAGAGTTTAATTGCCGTGTTTAGTTCAGAAATGTATTGAAGAATGATGAGATGCTGTCTAGGGGATATTGAGATTTCCAACTCACTTAATTATAAAATTTTTGTTCCCTATTAATATCATAATGCTTTTACACATGAGTCCAGATATTTGTCCTCTTGTGAACTCATAAAATTTCCTTTGAGTCTGTTCACAGTTCACTAGTTGCATATTTTAAATACACACACACACACACACACACATATTTATGTTACATTGTAGGGATATACTTAAAAATAATTTTGATTAGTCACCATTTTGTGTCTTTTTTTATTGTTAAATATAACAATAACTATCCTGCTAGGCCCCTTTTTTTTTTAAAGTAACTTTTCTTGAATAGATGCTCAACTGTTCATTTCTTATACTGTGTGTGAAGAAGTTGGCAGAAACACACCCTCCGGCCAAAACCTGAGAGAATGCTGGAGAATGCACCCTTGGAAATGCTGGCTGGTGGCTTTCAGAGCAGCCCAGACTCGGGAGACCCCACCCCCACCCCCAGCAGGGGAAGGGACTTGCTATCTGGGACTCTCTCATAGAACCTCGGGAGTGGGTGTCACGGCAGGGAGTGATTACATCTACTAGAGAAGAGACTTCTACCTCATCGAGCAAGGCAGCTCCCGTGCCCACAAGGCTGGGTTTCTGGTGCATTTCTCAAGTGCAAAGTGGGCTCAAAGATCAGTAATATAGTTATAAGTGCTGTCCTGCCTCATGGTCACCTCAGAGGAGTGGATGACAAGTGTGTGCCTGACAGTGGCTTTTAGTCCCGACTGCTTTCCTGTGCTCCTTGGCACATGCTTATAAAGCAAATGGCCACAATCAATAAAGAATACTATTGGGAAAATGTGCTTGAAGCTGCATATGCTTTTTGTTTGTTGGTTTTCTAGAGACAGGATTTTTTTTTTTTTTATATAGAAGCTAGTTGCATATTTTAAACACACATACACATATACACACATGTGCATATATGTGTATGTGTGTGTCTGTGTGTTTGTATATCTGTATGTTTGTGTGTATGCCCTAGCTGACCTGGAACTGAGGCCTGCTGTAGACCAGGCTGGCCTCAAACTCAGAGATCAGCTTGCCTCTGCCCCCTGAGTGCTGGGATTAAAGATGCCTGCCACCCAGCAAGCTTTCTGCACTTTAACACATATTTGAAATTCCCCTCTCTAGAAGACATGGTTGTGTTCAGTGCTACTGAACAACGGGAAGAATGAAGAGCCAGAGTCAAACGTTTTATACAAGGCTGTCCATGTCAGAAGTGCTTGGAACTGAGCATAAAATCTAAATCTGAGTTTCCTGGGTCTAGAGGCAAGTGTGATAGTGAGTGTTAGTTTATGATCAATTACACTGCTTGGTACCGAAACCGAAGGGTCACTTCTGTTGCAGTCATAGAATTTATGGCGTGGACTTTAAGGAAAATCATATGATTAGTATAACAGACCAGACCTGTGGTATCAATTTTTACCCAGATATTTTCAAAATTGCAAACCAATAATTTTATAACCAATTATATATTTATAAGTTAGTTATCAAAAATAAGGAAAACATAGCCAGCCTTATTTTTGATATAGGACTGTCTTGTTTTTATACAGTCTGAATATTAAGGGAGCACCCCGTGAATTTGTATGTGTATGTGTGTATGTATATGTGTGAGGTGTTGTGGGAACTGTATATGTGGAGTGTGTGTGTGTGTGTGTGTATGTAAGATATGTATGTGGTTTGTGTGTATGTGGTGTATGGTGTATGTTTATATGGTGTGGGTATGTGTATATGAGGGATGTGTATGTGGTGTGTGTGTGTGGTGCATGTGTGTGTTTATGTAAGGTATGTGTGGTGTATGGTATATGGTATGTGTGTGGTATGTGTATATGAGGAATGTGTATGTTGTGTGTGTGTGTATGTGTGTTTGTGCACGAGAGAGTATGTGTGTGCCCGTGTTTAAGTTAGAGGGCATCCTGTGAGAATCCGTTTTCTCCTTTCACTCTCAAGTTTGGCAGCAAATACCTCTTGCTCATCCATCTTACCAGCCTTCTTTCTTTGCTCTCATCTCAATGAACAAACAAGCCAACAAAGAAACTCATGTATTTTCTGCAGTGTTTTACCGTTTCTAATCCGTTTTGTCTGTTGGCTTCCAATCCCTGCATTATTTATCTGCTGCTTACCTAGGTGTTGTCAGCTCAGCTGTCTTGTGGGAAATTGAGCTACTACAAACTGCATAAAAGTTTAATGCTATCCAGTAAAGATGGGAGTCTGGGAGAGGGGCCGGTGACATCACTAAGCTTGGCTCTCCTGCTTATTCCGGAGCAGAATAACTTCCCTAGTTAGAAGATGTGGTTAGCACTTGATCCTAATCAAAGAACTAAAGATCCTAATCAAAATACTTGGATCTAGTTCATTTTAATCTTAGTTGAAAGGAGCGTGGATGGACACTTAGGGGAAAGTGAAGGCGGCATAATATCTCCCCTTCAAGTGCTGTGCAGCCTTCAGAATGTGGTGTGGATTTCGGCCTCGTAATTCTCCTTGAAGCAAACAGAAGGGTCTCACAGCACAGAAAGCAGCGGTTTATGAGGCCGTACAGACAGCCGCACAAGAGGACTCTGTTCATGGTCTTCAAAGTGAGGCAGCGAAGGCATGGCTGCTGCTGTGGCCACATGTAATATCGCCTGTAGCTCTTTAAAGAGGATTAGCCCAGCGTGCTGAGAGCATTCAAAGCTGGATTTCATGTAGAGCCGAATATGCTAATGAAATGGTAATGTGTAAGGCAAACATTTCGTAATATCAAATCCCCTCCAAACTCAGCTTTGTCCCTCCCACAGTGGGAAACCAAACTTTATCATATCAGAGAGACTAGTTTCCCTCCCTTATTTATCTGCTTAGATAAAAGATGAAGATAAATATGTGTACAGTCATATTTAAGATAAATTCAATTCCAGCGTAAGCTGAAAATCAAAGTCTGTTTAAAGACAGTTATTCAAAAAATGACTACATCTATCCGCCCAGAGGGTTGCATGTGAAATAATTTATCCCTGCAGAAAGTAATAGCTGTAACATGGGTTATTTTAAAATTAGGAGCACAAAGGCTAACGGAGAGCAGATTCTTGTCCAACTTCACTTTAGTATTTGTTTGTGCTTCTCCTTTTTGCCTGCCCAGTGTTCCTCTGCTCGGTGTTGGGAAGTGCTACCTCCTGACTTCCCAGATCTTGCCTCTACTCTTTCAGATTAGAGATTTGCAGTTTCTTAAAGGCGACTAAGTGTTAGGCTCAAGACACATCCGTTCCTTTCAATTGGGTATTTCAGTTCCAGGACCTGTTCGGTGGATTCATTGCTAGAATGTGATTACAAGCCACGTAGCCACGTAGCCATGGACACATCATCTTTGCAAACACGCACATGGCTCCTGGAGATTGAAAACCCCCCTGAAGACTTCCTCGCAATGGCTGGGAAATACAGACCCAGCAAACACATGGAGCCCCGGTGCCCCTGGTTCCATTTCTAATGCGTGAGCTTTCATTAGCTATGATCATTTCGCTGCACTTGACTGAGGAGCTTAGACTCCCTTGGCTTTTTGTTGGTTAGAAATGGTGTGTGTGTGTGTGTGTGTGTGTGTGTGTGTGTGTTTATCAGAGTTTTGAAGGGTTTGTCTGTGGACACAGAGGGACGGTGATCCATATTCATGAAGGAACGCACCCTCCACTCCCCGTTAGTGCTGACAAAGCCTTGGCTGTTTCACACAGCAAGCTGATTGGGGTTGTGTGTGTGTGGGGGGGCTGCATGGCCAGATTAGTGCAAACAGCGAGCCCACTCCTCTGTTTGTTAGACCTTCCCTTCCTGACAGTTTCCCCAATTGTCGCTTGTGACAAGGCTGTCACTAGGTGATGGCTTCTTTTGGCCATTTTCAGATAAAGATAATTTCCTTAACTTCCATTTTATTTGACAACAAGCACCGTGGGCGAGGAGAGGAAGTGCTTGCCGGGGGTCAGGGCTCTGCCACTTCAAAGGCGTCTTTGATCTAAAAATATGTGCTGTACCAAATTCATTATGTCTTTCCTTAAAGAGCTTTTAAATTTATTGATCTTCTCCTCAATTCTTCTCCTTTTACATCCAGTAAGGATGTATGAGACACAGTGTTGGGAAGAGCCTAAGGAGGAGTCGGGGGGCTGCAGCCTACTGGCCACCTCTAAGGTCATGCCAAGAACCTAACAACAGGTGCTTTTGTTTCAGGGACTTTCTTCTGGGTCCCTGAGCAACAGAGCCTGTTCCTGCTTGCCAGTGCTCTCAGGGGTACCAGCCTCAGCAGATAACACAGAGCAGTGTTTGATAGTGCAGTTCCATAAGGAAAAAAAAAAGTTCTATACAGAACTTGTGCCACCGGTCATCTCCCATCCCACCCCACTGTGCCTGTGATCAGGAAAGCCAGCTCACAGGGACTGTGCAGGGACGGGGAGACTCCTTTGTGGATGATGAATTTGGCTTCTTCCAGGAACACTCTTCCCTTGAGCTGAAGGTTAGCTTGCATACGTTCACATGATTGCACGGGTGGAAGACTATACAAGGCAGAAAGCAAGGGGATAAAATTTTCTTCCGAAACACATGAAAACATACTTTAAAGTACTTAGCCCAGGGTTGATCTGGGAGGGGCCCTGGGAGGAGTGAGAGGATGATGTGGTCAAAATACTTTGTATGAAATTCTCAAAGAAGGAACAAAAATACCTTTAATGCAAAAGTCATCATTTTATTCATAGAAGAAATATTAGGAATGGTTTAAGAAGAACGTTTTGTGGCATTTTTAACTTAGTTTCAAATAGTTCAAATCTACACACATATATAAGTAAGCATATGTGGCAAAGTGTTATGCACAGGGCAATTAGACTTCATTCTTCTTTGAACTTTACTAAATATTTAAATTTTTCATAATACAAAAAAATTCAAAATAAATTATTCAAGAGGGAGTGAGCAAAAGCTTCCATGTGCGGAACATTCTTTATTTGGGAGCAGGCAGTCTTTCTGAAGGTTTTTGCCACTCCGAATTTCCTTTTGCTGTTCTGAGCCACAATTACATGAAATTGATATTCTAAACAACACACGGAACGAAAGGGGACATAGGTTCTATGAGAAGTATCACAATCAACCATCCACCTCAAAAATTTCACACAGAACAATCAATTTCCAACCAAGCACAGTACCCGTGTTCATTCCTGCATTGAAGAAATGTTCAGACAGCTCAATCCCAGTTTTCTTGTCCCAAGAACACCGTTCCTCACAATTTCAGAATACCTAGGTAGTTTTGATGCTTAGTAAGGTAATTTTGGCAAGCCATAATTTCAAAGTCTTATGCATTAAGGAAATTATGTAATTTCTTCTCCCAATGCTGGAGGTCAATCCTAGGATCTCATATCTTCTAAGTTACATCCCCAGTATGTAAACATATGAAAACAAGGGGCTGGAGAGATAGCTCTGTAGTTAAGAGCACTGGATGCTTTTCCAGAGGTCCTGAGTTCAATTCTCAGCACCCACATGGTCACTCACAACCATTTGTAATGAGATCTGGTGCCCTCTTCTGGTATATGTGAAAACAGCACTCCTATACATGAAATAGACAAATAATAATAAGAAAACACGTTTACCATGTATTGTTAAAACATGTCTTTAGGCTTCTAAAAGTAATGGAAATTGCTTCTTTTGGAAAAATCACTTCCCTGAATTTGTCTTGAAAGAGACCCAGTAGTACCAGACACCATTTCCCTGTGTTACATCAGTTCATCCCGTCTGAGAGGGAGACACTGTGGTTAGCTCAGGTTTACCCATAAGGAAATTGAGGTTCGGAAAGCCCAAGTAATATACCCATTTCTCACACCCAGTCAATGGTACAACCAGAATTCATATTTGGGAGCCTGTTAATGCGGGGCCAGAAGGCACAGGACTTAGGCTCCGCGAACAGCCTCTCCTGTTTGCACTTAACACTGAGCAAGAGCAGGCTGCACCCATCTTCAGCCCCACTTCCTTTAGCTCCTCCCAGCCTCTTTCCCTGCGTGTTTTGGAAAACTAGACTGAGATGTGAAGACAAGGAGAAGGGCCGAAGAGGAACAATGGCCTCTCTCTGGTTTCTCCAGCGTTCTTTCTCCTTCTTGCAGACACAAGAGATAGATTGACCTCTGAGGTCTGCTCAGCGGGACAACAGGATTCAGGAGCCACAGCTCTGTGTCACACACAACCACTCAGCGGTCCCTCTGGTGATGATGGAAAGACTCTGATGTGGTTTCTCTCGATGTCGGTTAAACCCGGAAACCTTGATTTTGCTTTCCTTGTGAAACCGGTGAAAGGAGGAAGCCTTTATTTTAGGGAGGGGCCTCTGCATCGCTACCGCCCCCGCTGCAGAGTTCACCTGCTCTGTGACATGTAAATGAGCGACAGAAGCTGGCAGACAGCAACACCATGAGCCTGCCTCTGAGGAGACAAAAGTAAACACTCTCAAAGAGATTGCGCCGAAATATGATATCAGCTGCAAGAGAGAGCCATCTCCTCCGGTCAAATGAGAAAAATCATATTATCCTCACTGTGGTATACAAATAGCTTGTAAGCCACATTCCCCATTTTGAATGGTGACAATGAAGTGCTAACCTCGAGGCCGCAGGCCAGCCTGATCCCATCTCCAAACACAAACACTTCTGCCTGGGTTTTGGCTTGGGGGCTGTGCGGTGGCCTCCCAACCCCCACCTCCCCCCACCCCCTGTTAATTGGCTGAGACCACCAGAATTCGGAGGACACAGATGTTACTGATAGTTTTCCTAGGGAACACATTCATGCCCATCTGTTGCAGCCGAGAGGGCTGTTCATATATCCACAAGGCCTTCATTTAATTCTTGTCAGAAAGTAATGTAAATCCAGTTTACCTCAGAGGTCGCAGCCGAGATTTATGCCAATGAGCTCCCTGCAATTTACACACACTGTAGTTGTATAGGATGAAAAGAAAGCCTTTCATGTTGGTGCATATTAACAAGAACGTCTGCCTTCCGAAAGGCTTTTTGACTGAGCCTGATTTTAATACAGCCCATGCCAGTTGGTGTACCCAGCTTTAGAGAGGGAAAAAAAGAAGAATTTGAAGAAAAAGGAAAAAAAAAACCCTAATCTTTAAAGTTTCTTCTTTTATAAGAGGTGAAAGCAGAGGAGAGAAAACCTAGCAAGAGGCAGTAACTCATCAGCAATTATCTGTTAGGAGACAGGATGCCCCCGCCCTTTGAGAGAGTCTGACAGGAGAGCTGTTCTGGCTTGAATTATCGGAGTAGAGAGGTCTAGAGAGAATTCAGTTGTGAGCAATTATCTTTCAGTGTGAAAACGGCAGGACTGTCCCATTGAATTAGTCTCCTGACTTTTCAACTGCCTCTTTTTAGTATAGACAGAACGGATGGTGGGATTTGATTACTTTTATTAAGACCAAGGTAGGTAGAAATTGATTCATCGGTAAAGTGGAAGGAGTGTGTATAGAGAGTGATTTTGGTGCAAGTCTGAGAACGATGCAAAGAACTTCTTCAGTGGATCCTGTCTTTCTGGGTATTGATATATTTTGAAATATTCAGGTTTGTGACCGTAGGCTGGTAGGCAAATGGCTTTGAAAATTACATTTGGGATCAAAGTGGCTTTGAGATTCTGAATACAGCCCCTTTAAGCGTGAATGACCTTGGCAAGTTACTTAACCATCATGGCCCTCAATTTTCTCATCTCTAGAGTGGGCATGAAGTCCGTATCTTACAGTTTTGAATCAGAGGTGGACAGCACAGTTTCCACATCACAGCAAGTAGTTAGCCACTGGCAGCTGTCCCTTCTTCCCTGGCCTGGGACAGCAAATTGTATGTTGAAGATGTGAAGACAGTACAAAAGCCTTCATCACTACAAGGCTTTTCCATATCTGAAAAAAAATATATATATGTTAAGGGGAGATAAAATGAGAGATTTTCCCTTTTCACAGTTCATAATTTTTGTTTTCAGTTGTTGAGGTTTTTGTTTGTTTGTTTGTTTGTTTTCATTCAGTTTTGCTTTTCTGCAGAAATGCATACATTTGGGTCAGAGAAAGCCTGACTGCTCTCCTCGTTCAGTTCCAGCCTCCGACTTCCCAGGACAGTGTCACTAGGCAGTGTGCTTCTGGGGAGACCAGGCTCGTTTGCTTATTAACTTTGAAGTATACAGTATGATTATTTTGTGCATTTAACCTTTTGTTTGTATTTTGCTTAAGATAATATCACATCCCAGTGTGATTTCCAAGCACATGCTAATGGGACCTTGGAAACAGAGGAATCTAAGAGCATTCTGGGACAGGGCTGGAGGCACTTGGGCCCTGATTGAAACTACAGTGTGTTGTTCATCACACACAGAGTAGATTGTCCAAGTGTGCACAGTGTGGGTTTAATTGCAGAACTGGATGAAGCGGGAACTGTATTTTGTAGGCGAATAGGCACAGGCTGACGTCCAAGGGTGTTTACCACCAAAACCAGGGACCAGAAAAACCCAATATAATTTCAAAATGGAGGGTAGGGGGTGGCTTACTAAGTAAGAATGCTCCATGCACAAGCAGGAGGGGCTGATTTTGAATCCCCAGCACCCACATGAAAATCCAGGCATGTTTCACTAGAAACTATTATAATAGATTGTGTATATTATTTACTATTAGAAAATATATCATTTTCTAACCCGTCGGCTTCAAATAAAGTTTGATGCAGGAGGGCATTATATATGAAACAGTCAGAAATGAGCCAGCTCCGTGGCTTTGCTGCCAGCCATTCCTCTGATTCGTCTTTCCTCAGGTGGAACATGGAGGTTTTAGAGTGCAACATGCTTTTTATAGATGGACACTTTCCCCATTGTGATGTCAGAACAAGATAAAACTCAGAGGGGAAAATATAAACAAGTAGGCTGAACACTTAGAAGCGTGGATTGAATTATTTGCACACATGTTCAGCTTCCTGTTAAACAAAATGTTTCACTTAAAGTTACAAATGGATTTATCACAATGGGAAAGATCCAGTGTGCTCATAAATAAGGACCCCACTTCTCAGCTCACTATATCGAGGCCTCCTGGGAAGAGATATATTGCCTTCTGTCAGGGTTAATCTATAAACCCCTTCAGTACTTAGACCCCATTAGTCTTTGCTCCCCTTCATTGGTCCCTCTGGAGTCATATTGTCACTTGTATCAGGTGAAAATTAGGATCCTTTCTCCCTGGGAACAATGTACCATTTAGTACTTCAGAGCCGAGTATACACACTTCTGCTTTGAATGGGCCGGGATGTGAATGTGTATAACATAAAGGTCACTAGTCAATTTTTTCTGTTTAGCGGTGGGATTATTACATTCTTCCCAAGAAAAAAATTAGTCACAGGGATCTCATGTTAAGCCATGGACTGGATGTTTAAAAACATGTATCTAGCTCCTGTCCTGTAATCCTCAGGAAGTCTTGTTTAAACTCAAACCATCTTTGAATATTTTAAGGTTTTATTTGTGTGTGCGCATGCGTGCGTGCGGGTGCGCCCTTGCGTTTATGTGTGCCTTTGAGAGGGAGTGCGCATGCGTGAAGAGGTGCCCTAGGATATCACCAGGTCCCCTGGAGGTGGAGTTATGGGTGCTTCTGGTGTTGGGATCTGAACTCTTGTCTGAGCATCCGGTCTCCTTGACGACTGAGCCCTCTCCGGTCTCTAAATTTCCGACTTCTCGATTTTTAAATAAAGGCCATACTTCTTGCTGCCAATGCTATAATGAATTCTAATGAATGCTCTCATCACAATTTTGTAACGGTAGGATTATAAACCCACTTTTTCTGTTTTCTTTGGCAAGATCTAGTGTCTGCACCCTGTCTTCTAAGCCAGGCAATGGTAAGAAGGATGCTGTGTTAGAAGTCTTCTCTCGTTTACACAAACTGACCCTGTGCATCAGACTGTTATCTAGGCAAACTTATTTAGAAGTTGAATTATGGATGTGCCTGTTCCCAGATATGTGTCACTGTGGTTGAAAATGTTTATTTTGATTCTCTGGTAGGTTTCAAAACCATTACATTACCACACACAAGATAATAGTGTGTGTGTGAGTCAGCAAATGCTAAATGTCACTCCAGAGTTTCCAGATAGTCTGTCTGAAACTTCTTAGTTTCAAAGCCAAACAATAAGAAAAATCTAGGAGCCTGAGGCATACCTTGAATTCCACTAATCAGTAGAAGCGGGCAGATTTCTGAGTTCAAGGCCAGCCTGATCTATGGAGTGAGTTTCAGGAAAGTCAGGGCTACACAGAGAAACCCTGTATCCAAAACAAACAAACAAAAAAATAAAAGTAAAAGTCTAGGAAATGAACATTTTCATCAAGCTATATAAAAGTTAATGTTTCATTGTTGGCTTTTATTTACTTACTTTAACATTTTTCTTGTATTCCTGTTAGTATAACACTGCCAAATATTTCTTCATTAATGAAAAAAAAAAAAACCAAATTGGATTCATGCTGTCCAAGATCAGCATTCACTTTATTAGGGAAAAGAGAATATGAAAGTTCTACCCCCTGGATAGCTACCAAGAAAAAAAAAGAGAGAGAGCTTCAAAATCAGGTTCCCCCCAAATCGGAAGTCTGCTGCTTAAAACATACTGTGGAACTGAGAAGCATTTCTGCAGGGACAGAAATCTCACAGGAAACAGAGAAGCCAAAAACCAGGAAGCTGGCTTAGTGGGAACAAGTGCTTCGCCCAAGCATGAGGGCTTGGTTCAGAGCCCACATACAAGTCAAGCCTGGTGGTGGGTGTGTGCCCAGGGCAGAGGGGGAGTGTGGGAGGGCGTGGGGGGAATAAGGACAGAGGATTCCTGTTGGTCACTGGTCAGCCAGTCTAGTTCAACTGTGAGTCCCAGGTTCAGTGAGAGACTGCTTAAAAACTGCTTAGGTGGATGACAATTGAGGGAGACATTCAGTGTATACCTCTGGTGTGTGTGTGTGTGTGTGTGTGTGTGTGTGTGTGTGTGTACACATGCGCAAAAAGATGATTACACCAAGTTAACAAAACACATGTTTCTCTTCAAAGATGTCTAACCACCCATACCATACCTCCCAGTTTGCTAACAGAATCTATAGTTGTTAATCAACTGTGGTCCCATGGAATTGTTTCAAGGATGATTTCATCATCATGTAGCTTAATACTGGTTTTAAAAAATGAAGAACTTAAAGTTTGAATGGATGAGCAATTTTCTTTCTCAAAAACATAAATAAGAATGCAGCCAGCAGGAAGGGATGCCCTGCTTAGGTAAATGTGAGGAAACTGTAGGACTCTTCAGAAAGGTAATGTGGAGCTGAAGGGGCTTGGGGAGTAGGTAGTATCCCAGGAATATGCTGATAGGATAAATGTGGAAAATGGATGACCTTTAAAAAATTTTTAATTATACAACTTTATTCCATGAAATTTTATTGAAAGCTATCATCAGAGTCTACAAAGCATGGTTTACTTACTGAGCAAAAAATTGTATGTTTTTTATATTTATATAATTTATATATTTATATAATTTACATATAATATAAATTATATAATACAAACATTATGTTTATTATTTAAATACATTTCATATATTTAAATATATAGTTATGTAACATATTAATTCAAGTGATTCGTATAAAAATGTGAGATTTATTTTATTATGCTTCTTGCAGATAAATAAGCTGAGATGTGATCTGCCTGAAGCTAGTAAGATTTATTTATTTATTTATTCATTTATTTATTTATTTACTTTTGAGACAGGGTTTCTCTGTGTAGCCCTGGCTGTCCTGGAACTCACTCTGTAGACCAGGCTAGCCTCGAACTCAGAAGTCCACCTGCCTCTGCCTCCCCAGTGCTGGGATCAAAGGCGTGCTCCACCACCGCCTGGTGACAGCTAGTAAGATTTGAACCTTGGTGTCCCGACTGTGATCTGCAGCTACCCATCTTGCTTGGCTGCCTAGCGATGACTAAGAGTGAAATGATCATTTGTTTTCATATCTTTTTATTTTATTTATTTTTTGCCCCTTCAGTGTCAAAGCCTCCTTATCCCCTGTCTCCTTAAACTTCCTTGGTGAGCTACTGCTCATATCAAAATCTATATGTTCTATGAAAAATTAATGAACTATGCTGACCGTGAGACTTATAATCACAGACTTGGAAGGGTTTTGTTTTTTGTTTTGTTTTTGTTTGTTTGTTTTTGTATACTAAACGTTAATTTCCACATTGATTGCTCTCATTGAAAATGTTCACTCCTGGGCTGGAGAGATGGCTCGACAATGAAAAGCACTTGGTGCTATTCCACAAGACTCAGTTCCTGGGACTGGGTGGCTACTAACACCTCCATGCCGTCTTCTGGCCTTGGTAGGTACTGCAGGCAAATGGTGCATATGCATTCTTCAGACACACATAGTAAACCATTTAAAAGTGTGCATTATTGCACACCTGACAAATTCACACCAGAGTACCCTGTGTGCCATCTTGATAGATGCATAACACCATCACCTGGCTCTCCTTCTCCAGCCCCCATAGAGACACAGCATTTTGCCACTTAACTGTTAACGTAAGCTGGGGATTTCCCCCCCTCACCCACCACAGCACACACTATATAATCAGGCCACGTCATTTCTTCTCCTGAAAATTAACTATCTCCCATCAAGTTATTCTTGCTGAGTTTTTTTCCTGGTACTGTTTTAACAGGAAGCGAAGTAGCCATGCGCCTTGAGGTCTGAGTCCTAAACTTTTATCAGGACCTTCTCCGCTTTCTCTGCTCAGCCTTCTCTTCAAGGGTCTTAGCTAGAGCTTGGGTAGATGGTGCCTGCCTCTCAGAGAGCAAACCTCAAATGAAATCTCTTCAAGGTTTCCTGCATCATGACTGCGCCTCATCTCATGGAGTCCCTGGATTAGGAGACTATGGAGTACGCCTCTAGCTGTGCTCTCCTGTCAGGGTGCGAGTACGCAGAGGCAGAGCTACTAGGAGGACCATTGCTAAGCCATCATCAGCTCAGGAGCCTGGAGCCAGGACCAGATGGCAGGCTTGGCTCACCTTGACCTGAGATGTGGCTCTTCAGCCATGGGGACAGGCTGATAATTCTTCAGATGTCACCATGGCTGATGGAGCAGGTAACTATAGCCGGGAGCAGCCCCAGCAGCCCCGGCACTGTGGTCTTTTCTTCCTCCTCTTCCTTCCTGGGGCCACTGCCTAACCCATTTGTGACCCAGAACACTCTTATTACATTTTGTGCACAGTCAAGTTTGGTAAACATGCCCAGTGGCAGGGAACTGGAGAGGGCGGGCAGGAGACAAGAGAGGAGAGGGAGAAGCATGAGGCAGCTTTGCCAGGCAGCCTCCTGTCTCCACAAGGTATGGCCCATAGGCTGGAAGTGGATAGAAGGAGATGTAAAAACAAGTTATTTTCACTCACAGAGTTTGATGAAATCTATTTGTCTTTTTAAAAAAAAAAAATCAAAACACACCTTTGTTGTTGTTGTTGTTGTTGTTTTTTTTTTTCCATCCGGAAGAGAAAGCCAGGATGTTTGAAGCATCCTGGGACTTTAGAGTTTGTTTACCTAGTGGTTGAACTGCCCATCAAGGCTTTCCGGAACTTACTTATTGTCTGTCACTTGAGAGTCTTTGTTCAAGTCAGCATCCAAACCCCACCCCTACCACAGTTCCCTGCCCAGAGCTCCCACAGGCTGCATCTCTACCCACGGCTGCCTGGAGTCATCATCTCCAACCCTCAGGGCAGTAACTGGTATTTATTAGCTGTTCTGTACCCCTAAACTTCAGTACAACCTTATACTTTTGGGATTTTAATTGTCAAATAGACATATAGACTTCTCAGACTGGCACGACATGTGTGGAACACAACCAGTGCAGAAGCAATTCAGGTTAAGCAAAAGAGTGTAGTCCTACGTGGTTACTATTACGTCTCCTGTGCTCAACTCAATCTCGTCCCCTTGCCCCTCATAGTCCCCCTAAAAACCCATGGTTCTAGATTTCTACTCTATCATCCCTTCCTTTAAAAGCTTTAAATTACTTTAATTAAACACATTTGCAGTGCAGAGTGTTGATTTTGTGAGTGTAGATGATTTCTTGTTTTTCTTTGTGACTTGGAGGCATATATCTGTACCCCTCCACAATGCATTACTTAGACACCAGAGTTCATTAGATGTACGTCCGTCCGTACCCACATGTGACTGAGTCGCTGTTTATTTTTCTGAGCTCCACTGTGGTGTTTCCCAGAACAGTTCAGTGTGCTCTTGATCATGCTATTCCAGTGTGAGGATGTTATGTCTCCTGGCCGATAGAGATTGCAACGCTGAGGGCATTGTTGTGTTTGTCAGCAAGGCTCACTCAGATTGGAGAGTTTCTCTAAGCTGGAGTTCATACCTGAGCGTGGGCAGTATAGATAATGTCTATTTATGATTAATTACACCAGATAAAGCCAAACTGGAAGTCTGGCTGTGGTGCACGGCGTAAGCAACACGGAGCTCCTCAACAATACCTATGGTAGCTTTTCTTAAAAAGTGTTTTCTGATCAAGGAGTAAATAGTTTTTCGTGGGACAGAAACTTATCTTTCCTGGTGGAGAGTGAAGATAAGCCCTTTCCATGTTTATTAGCGGATGTGCTTCCTTTTGTGTGTGAAGTTCCCAGGTCCTCTACATAGTCTTTCCTCAGTACACAGCAAGTTCTTTTCTTGTTGGCTAATGGGAACTCTTTATATATTCTGGGTAGAAATCTTTTGTCGGTTCCCAGACTTACAACTTCTTCCTTTCGCCAGGCATAGTGGTGCACGCCTTTAATCCCAGCACTCAGGAAGCAGGCAGGTGAATCTCTGAGTTCAAGGCCAGCCTGGTCTACATAGGTGTACCTAGCTGGATCCTGTCTCAAAAACAAACAAACACTTTTTTTCTACTTTGTGATTCCTCGTTTTATTTGCTTTAGGTTGTGGTTTTATAAATCAGAAATTTGTCTTTTGTAATTTAATTAAATATATACTTTTTCTTATAATTTTCCTCTCTATTTTTGCAAGTATTTAAAAATTCTTCCTTAATCAAAGATGATTTTAAAAAAACAAATCAAATCAAAACAAAACAAAACAACTCTTAGATTTGACATCTTACCCACAGTAGTGTGAATACCAACCACATTCACAATAGAAACATGAAGTCAATCAAAATGTGATCAATGCATGAACAAGGTGGTTACTCGGCCATGAAAGGAAACAAATTGCTGGGCTAGGGATGTAGCTCAATTGGTAAGGTGACTAATGTGCACGAAACTCTGGATTTGATCTATCTATCTATCTATCTATCTATCTATCTATCTATCTATCTACCTACCTATCTAACTAACTATCTATCTATTCCAGGAATGGTATAGGCACCTGGGAAGTAGAAGCAGGAGCAGCAGAGGTTCAAGGTTATCCTGGGCTGCAAATGGAGTTACACATCATCCTGAAATACAAGAAGTGCTGTCTAAGTACATAAATACAACACCAATAACCCGAAAAAGTGAAATACTGATTCATGCTACAGCACTAACATGGTAATAGCATGATACTGTCTGAGAGAAGGGGAGTGGTGTGGTGTGACTCCATTTCCACAAATGACCAGAACAGGAACATCCATGGATCTAGAGAGCAGATTGGTGGATGCCGGGAGGCGAGGAAGGGATGCACAGTGATTCCTAACTATGTATGAAGTTCTTTTTTGACGCTGTAGAATATTCTGGGGTTAGGTAGTAGAGATGGCTGTACTATAAACCACTGAATTGTAAACAACACAACGGCAGTGTTTGATATGTGAATTTTATCATGAAAAATTGTCTTCACTTTGGAATTAAATAAAAGTTTTAAGCGCACCTCAATTCTTCAGAAGCACAATTTTACTTTTCACATTGAAGCTTTTAGTACTGCTTTTTAGAAAGTAACATTTCAGTCCAGAGCCACACATTGCTCTGTAATAATCAAGCCTCTGTTACAGGTGGCTTTATGTTGAGCTCCTTGTGTATTTACTAGGTTGATTTCTCTAAGTGCCGATAATAATTTGTATAATAATTTATATAATCTAATATCATTTAATATTAACTATTGGTATTTGGTATTGCAATTTTCTCCCCTCCTCTACATTCTGTTTTAATGGGTTAACCTAGCACACTCTACCACAGAGCCACATGCCTAGCCCTTCGTTATTCTTCCATATAAATTTTAGGATGACCTCTGAGGTCAGACATGGATACACATACAGAGATGTTGAGATTTTTATTGGCATTGCCTTAAAGTTTGGGAAGATTTGATGTCTTAACAATATTGACTTTTTCGGGACAAATGTAGACTACCTTCCCATGAACCTGGGATACCTTTCAATTAAGTTTTATAACTTCTCTTCTAAGAGCCCTGCACATTTGTTACTTAAAGTATCCTAGACACTATCTATATAGATAGATACAGATATAGAGATATAAGTATATGATTTTTATGATACTACATTGTATATTTTATGCCATGGCATCTGTTTACTTTTATTAAATTTTATTTTTAATAACTTAGTGCTTTTAGGATTGGATCTTTGGTTTGTTCACTGTATGGTGGTCCTATTGTTCTCTTCATAGGAAAAATTTTAGGTTACTAAATTTCTTTAAGATTATAGAATCATATAAATTTATATTTCTTCTTGATTTATTTTGACTTACATTTATAAAAATCACTATTTTGTTGATGTTTTCAAAATTACTTACATACAGTATTTCTAATATTTTAAAATTTATTATTTTATTTCACATACATTGATGTTTTGTCTCCCTGAGAATGTCAGATCCCCTAGAACTGGAGTTACAGACAGCTGTGATCTGCCATGTGGGTGCTGGGAATTGAACCTGCATCCTCTGGAAGAGCACTCATTTTTAACCACTGAGTCATCTCTTCAGCTCCATTTCTAATACTTTATTAGCTTTAGAAAAGATTCTACAATATTCTCTCTCCAGATTTTTTCTTCCTCGTCTAGTTTTTTGTCTCTGATTTCTCAAACAACTTTGTCAGCAGTTGGTCAATGTTATTCTTCCTTTGAAAGAGTCAGGTGGTCTTCCTGTTGAATTTTTAAAATCTGTGTCTCTGTGCGTGTGTGTGTGTGTGTGTGTGTGTGTGTGTGCGTGTGTGTATGTGTGTGTATGTGTCTCTGTGCATGTGTGTGTGTATGTGTGGGTGTGTATGTGTGTGTATGTGTATGCGTGTGTGTGTATGTGTGTATGAGGTATGTATGCGTGTGCGTGTGTGTGTGCGCATGCACACACACACACACACACACACACACACACACGCATGTTTGTATGCGTGAGAGCCAGCACATGCCTGCTGTGGCACACTTGAGGAGGTCAGAGGACAAACTCAGATGTCTGCCCTCAACTTAGACTTTGTTTGAGATTTGGCCCCTTTTACCACTGTGTGCTGGGTTAGGGGACTCTCAGCTCACTGCAGGAGTACGGTGGTTCTAGCTTCTGTGGGTTCTGGGAATCTTACTGACCTCAAGCCCCCATGCTTGTACAGCAAGCGCTGTACCTTTCAGCAACCCCCAGCCCCAAAGTGAGTATTTTTATGTAAATGTCTGCTGTTTATCTTGTTCTTTTCAGACTTTTCGGATTTAACCAGTAAATGCAGTGCTGGGGATTGAACCTGGGGTTTCATGCATGCTAAGAAAACACTGTACCAACTGGGCTATACCCAGCCTTCTCTTTGAGGCTGTGTGCGTGCGTGCGTGCGTGCGTGCGTGCGTGCGTGCGTGCGTGCGTGCGTGCGTGCGTGCGTGCGATGTGATGCTGGGGATAGAATCAACTCAAAGCTTGTGTATGCTGAGTGAACACCCTAGCACTAAGCTGTATACCCAGCCCCCAGCTCGGGCACTTTTTGGCTCACATGTATTAAGACTATGAATCATGCATACAAGGTTAGAAGTGCTGTGGACTCCTGGTAACCCGACTGTGAATCTAATGAAGTGATCTTTTTATCTGATCACTGTATTTATCAGTGTATTTTATCTGATATTTTGTATGGCTGCATTGGCTTCCTCTTTGTTATTTTTCCAATATATCTTTCCCTGTCTTTCTGTGTTCTTTCTATATTTTTCTGCACTCTTAGAAAAATGCAGATAACTACTTTAAAATTTTTAAATTAATATTTATTTCACATGTACGGGTGCTTTGCCTGAATGTATGTATGTACTTAGAAGTCATAACACTGAGTCCTGTGCTCCCTGGATTTTCAGGTTTTTTAGGAACCACCGTGGTCATTTCCATAGTAACTGGAGGGCTCCAGTCCTCCATCCTCAATGGAGTTTGTTTTCATTAATTGTCTTGAGAACAGCCATTCTACTTGGGGCTAGAAAGAATATTAAACAGTTTTAATTCACATTTCCCTGATGGCTAATGATTCTGCACAGTTTTTAAAACATTTACTGGTCATCTGTGGTCCCTTTTTTGAGAACTATCTATTCAGCTCACTAGCCTGTTTATAGACTCGAGGATTGGTTCATTGGTGTTTAAATATCTCCAGTCCAAGGAATTATTTTGGCGAAGACTTTCCCAGTGTGTAGACTGACTTTTTTACTCTGGTAATTGTTTCCTTTGCTGTGCAAAAAGCCTTTTACTTTCATACCATCTGATTTTTCAGTTTTTGAACTTATCTCTTGTAATATTGGAAGCTCTTGCCTATGCCTTTATCTTGAACATTTTACTCGAGCTGTCCTCTAGCAACCTCAAATTTTCTGTTCGGGCACTAAGATTTTGGTCTATTTTGAATGGATTTTTATGAAAGACGAGAGATAAAATCTAGTTTCCTTTGTCTGTGTGTGGCTATCGAGGGTCTTAGCATCATTGGTTGGAGAAGCTATCCTTTTTTGCAGTGTGTGGATTTTTTAAATTACATTTTTATATATGGTGTGTGTGTGTGTGTGTGTGTGTGTGTGTGTGTGTGTGTGTTAGTGCATGTGTGGAAGACAGAAGAAAACTTAACAAGAGTCAGCTCTTTCCTTCTTTCCACAATGCCAGTCCCAAAGATCAAACAGGTTGTCAGGCTTAGTGGCAGGTGGCCGTACCCATTGATCCAGCTTGTCATTGTAGGTGACACTTTGCTTGTGGCTGTAACTGTGTGGGCTTATTTCTGGATCTCCTAGTCTATTGCATTGGTCTACCTGTCTGATTTTGTGCCAGGACTGTGAAATCTTTGTTATTATGGCTCTTAGTTTAAGATCAGGTTTCTCGATGCCTCTAGTATACTTTTGATTTAGGATTTCCTTGGATAAATTTGGGTTCCTTTGCCTGCCTCTGTGCGAATTTTAGCTCTAGGTCTGTGAGGAATGTGATTAAAATTGGTGGGGACTTCACTGAATCTCTAGATGTTTCATCAACACCATCAATTTTCTACAGTGTTGATGCTGCTAAACCCATGAACATGGGAGGTTTTTCCAGCTTCCAGTGTCATCTTCAATTTCTGTCTTCAGTGATTTGAAGTTTCTTTATATATATATATCAATCAACTCCTCAGTTAGGCTTACTGCTAGGTATTTCACTTATTTATTTAAGCTATTAGGAGTGGGAGAGCTCACCCCTCCTCATTTTTTCTTGACAAATTCATTATTAGTATCTAGAAAATATTCTGACTTGTGCATGTTGATTTTGTATCCCGCTAATTTCCTGAAGATGTTTACCAGATTTAAGAGTTTTTGGTTAAGTAATTGAGGTTTTTTTTTTTCCAATATAAATTCACTGTCACTGTCTTTAGACACACCAGAAGAGAGCATCAGAGTCCATCACCGGTGGGTGTGAGCCACCACACCATGTGGTTGCTGGTAATTGAACTCAGGACCTCTGGAAGTGCAGTCAATGCTATTAACCACTGAGCCATCTTTCCAGCCTGCCATTGGGGTTTTGAAGTATAGGATCCTATTGTAATACAATTATCTTTCTTCATGACAGACTAGTTCTCCACATTCCATTGTTATGTAGCCCTGTCCCCTGAAAAAGTGATTCTAGGAAAGATCGTCTGCTTCTTACTTTAATTTGGGACTTGAACAGAAGTGGATGCCCGACTCACCTGCAGCTCAGAACCAGCAGTTTGCTCTTTCCTTTCGGAACTGCCCAATGTCTGTGTCAGTCTCTGAACATAAGTCCCCATTGTAGCCAATACCTTCCTCTTTAGTAGATGGTAGTGATGTGACCTTGCTGGTTGCAAGGTCCCCTGCCCACTCTAGTCCACTAATTAACTCTTGTTTGCTAATTACTCAGAGGGGATGAGCAGATCTTCATTCGTTTGTAACAGAAGTCTGAGGATAAAATTCTGACTAGCCTTGAGGCCTGTTCTCTTTATAGCCAGACACAGTCATGGCCATCTGATCCCACAAAACATCATGACTTATAGACACTTGATTTAAAAGGGGACTTCAGGCACCGTTTATGGCAACAGCATCCTCATTTGTGCAGAGATCCTTTCTGAAACACGTGAAAGAGAGAGTAAATTTACACTCAGGCTTAGATAATTCCAGTAGCCAATTCCTCACTCACTTGCTTGCGTGAGTGCTCTTGGAATGTGATAACATTTTAACTTGAGAACTCTGCCTGTGTTTATTCATAACTACTTGATTATTTTGAGTGAAATAAGCCTCTGATACCCTGAAGGTTTACTTTGATTTAAACAAAGGTAATGGGATAGAAGGTCACATTTAATACTAACTCAGAAATTCTGCTTTAACATGATTTCTTCATTTTTTAATAGATATTTTCTTTATTTGCATGTCATACGATTTCTCCTTTCCCAGTTTCCCCTCCAACAAACAAACAAATGAAAACAACAAGAACAAACCCCTGTTCCCTCCCCCCTCCCCATGCTTGCCACCCCACCCTCTCCCACTTATTGGCCCTGGCATTCCCCTACACTGGGGCACAGAATCTTCACAAGGCCAAGGGCCTCTCCTCCCATTGATGATCGACTTTGCAATCCTCTACTATACACATGCTACCAGAACAATCAGTCCTACCATGTGTACTCTTTGGTTGGTGGTTTAGTCCCTGGAAGCTCTGAGGGTACTAGTTAGTTCATATTGTTGTTCATCCTAAGGGGCTGCAAACCCCTCAGCTCTTTTGGTCCTTTCTCTAACTCCTTCACTGGGGACCCTGTACTCAGTTCAATGGATGGCTGTGAGTCTCTACAACATGATTTCTTCATTACATGAATGAGCTGAGTATCGCCATCCTTGTCACTGGCACCACCTTCCCTTTCAGACTCTGCTCTGGTAATATACTTCTATATGCTCCCCCCAGAAACCCTCAAGTGTCTAAACCAGGGAAATAGCATTCCTAGTTCTGGGCAAAGAAGATAATTTCTTTTGTTTGTAAGACACTACATCAACAAAAGGAAGACAGACCAAAGTACGTATTAGCCAAGTATTGTTTCTATCCATTGGCTAGACATTTCCACAGTGCTAGTAAATTATTTTGTCTTCAGAATTACCTTGACTGCCATAGGTCCTTCTATCTCCTTCACATTCTGCATAAGGAGTCTATTGCTTACCTGTTATCTGGCAACGTCAGTCAATCCATCCATCTACATGATGGATCCATCCACATCAGAGCTCCGGGAAATTGGGTTTTCTGGACTACCACATCTCTGCTTCACTCAGCAGTGTGCCTGGCAGTGAAGAGCTTTAAATTTGGCATCTGTCATTGCCTATCTTGGTCCAAGTGATACCGTGCTAAATACCATGAAGAATATCGCACAGGGCAAATCAGTAGTGGCTTGTGAGATTGGTGAACTTCGTATTTCTATGTGCTTCCGTGGGGGCTATTAGGACTACTAGCCAGGTGCTTCCTGTAGACTTCAAGACAGGGGAAAGCTCAGGGCTACTGGAACCCAGAGGCACTGAGTGAAAGATGCAGAAAGTGCATAAACCACAGGGCGCATTCATTTCATTCGGCCGTGTGAGTTCACCAACCTCTCCGTGGGTGACCAAGCTCTGTAGCTAGCCTCTCTCCCTTCTGCACTCTGTGCCTTCGAGGTGCTGCCATCATTTCACACACTCCCCTAACAACATCCTCAGGACCCATCATGTATTTTCATGTGTTTGCTCTATTATCCCTCCCTGCTTGAGACTCGCAGATAATTGATGATGCTTTAGTTAATCATCCTTCCCCCTCTTTTGTTCGCCAGGTACCTCAGCCTTCAAGGGCCTTCTTTATTGAGAATCAATGCCTCTCCTAGGTAATTGATCACCCTAGACCCAGGGAGACTCAATTCATCCCGGAGGGTGGGTAATCGTCATGAATAATCAAGATGCCGTGGCTTCAATACTGCATGAGTGCAAGCAAGTGCTGGATCGTCTCTTGTTGGAAGCGCCAGATGTGTCTACAGAGGACAAGAGTGAGGACCAGCGGTGCAGAGGTGAGGTTCTGATGGGAGACACTAGGGCTTGAGCTCGCAGGTTCAATGCCTGCACCCTTGCCTGAGCGACATATTCTCCTCTCTGCCCTATTTTTCTTCTCCTGGCAGATGACCACCGAGAGATGAGTGGATTTCTAGGGCATGAATGGGAAGGGCTGCAGGCTGACGGGCAGGGAAGAAGCCCACTTTGTTACAGAGAATTGCTGTCAGTTCTAATTTTAGGCTTCAGTAAACATGAGGCTACAAGAAACAGTTTAGTTCAGGAAAGAACAAAAGGGTCCAAGTTGGCCGGTGCACGCAAATTTCAATTATTAAAAAAATTGAAGCAACTTCTGAATGGTGGCACGCACTCTTTCTCAAACAAGGATTTTGTGCTTCATCAGTTTCCATAGACTTCTGTGGCTTCCATAAATATGTCACTTCACCACTGTGGACAGTCTCTGTTTTCTTGGTCCCCAACAAATTCCTCATCTCATTTGTCAAAAAAAAAAAAAAAAAAAAAAAAAATTCATTGATCTCAAGAATGACTCTTTACATCATAACTGTGATCTGGAATTTTGCCTGCTTTCTGGTTTATGCTGTCTACAATTACAGATATTGCTTGAGAAGTTTCAATCACAAAATCTAGAAAGCTCAAAAGACTCATTTCTTCTTCAGCCAGCTTTAAATATTAGAACCCTCCTTATTTAGGTTCTTTTTAATCATTTGAATAATTTCCTTTTCATTTGTTTAAGCATATTCTTTTTGTTTTGTTTCGTTTTTTGTTTTTTCGAGACATGGTTTCTCTGTATAGCCCTAGCTGTCCTGGAACTTACTCTGTAGACCAGGCTGGCCTTGAACTCAGAAATCTACCTGTCTTTGCCTCCCAAGTGCTGGGATTAAAGGTGCGTACCATCACTGCCCGGCCATATGTGCTTTTAATATTTTTTCTTGTGTACTTTAAAGTACACAAAGTACTAAAGTGTTTGGGTATTGCATTTAAGAATAAGATTGTTGGAGTAAAATAGTCTATAACAGAAAGGTTGAGAGGAGCGTTCCCTCAGTTGTGGTACATAGGCACATACATGTCTGACACGCCATTTTAGGTAGCTATGGGCGGTCTCAGCTATGTGGGCTTCTGGATGAAGCCCTGTACATATAATCAGTCCCCAAACCAAACCTCGGCGGCGTGTGCTTCCGTTATTTACTAGCTGAACCAACAAGTACGTGATTGCCTGCTCGATGCATGTGCTAGTCAGCCTGAGATCACAGACCCCCCTCATGTCAGCGCCTGGTCCTCAACCACAGTTTCTAGGCCCCTGGCCAATAAGGGATAGCTGGTTCACTGTCTCCCTGGGGCTATGTGTCAGGTTGGGTTGTTTTTCTTGTTTCTCCGAAAATTTTCTTAGTGGCCTCTTCCTGTGACTCAGTGTGTGCCCTCATTTAAGCCTCACATTCTCCCTGTGGACGTGCAAGGCCTCAGTTCAGGTGCCATTTTCTTCCCAAGTGACACAGAATAGGAGAAAAATCAATTTAGTTTCAGATAAGGCAAATCAAGGCTGTAAAATAATTCAGTCAGACACGGCCTTTCAGATAAGCTTCTAGGACTAGAGCCAGATAGCCGGTGAGAAAGGAATCCTCACACACAGAGTGTTATACTTGACCAATACCCACTGTTCTGGGGCCTGCGTCTGCGCAGAACCACCCCTGCTCCGGTGGGCTGATGGCGGTGAATGGCTTTGGTCCACTGCTGGTGACATTACCGTTGTTAACTGCCTGGGATCAGAGAGAAAGACACTAATACAGGGTCACTTGATGTGCTCAGCAGCTAGTAGACTTGGGAACACTGACACAGCATATTCCCGTGTCTCTCCCCTGAAGCCCATCTTCTTCCTCCTTCCTGCCAGCCTGGTGAGCTTCTTCTAGCTAGCATCTGGGAGGTGGAGAAAGAACTGGAATGAGAACAGAAAGACCGTGCAGTTTGAAAGCCTTTACTTTAGAGGTGTCTTGTACTTCAGTGCGCTCCACTGGCCTGTTTATGGTTTGGCACGGAGAGGGGGTGTAGGGGAGACTAAAACTATTGGCAAAGAGTAAGTTTTCTATAGGCTGGGCATGGTGGTGTGTGCTTGTCATCCCCGCATGGGAAGATCAGGAGTTTGAGGACAGCCTAGGCTGCACAGCCATACTGTGTCCTATTAATAGTCATAGAAGAAGGCAAAAGAAGCATCCTCCGGTGCTATGAAGAAAGAGCTCAATCCACAGCACAATAGAAGTCTATGAACCCAGAAATGGGATTTCCGTTGTCAAGGGACTGTTCTCTGTGTCTCAACGATTGGCAGTCCAGTTTGAGACCCTGAGAATGGAAAGAGACATCATCCTAAGTCCACTTGGACATCTCTCCAACAGTCACCTTACTCGTTGACATTTAGAAGCACTCTTGAGGAAACTGTGCTCTGCATATACATTGCAATTTTCAGAAATGGAACACTGTTCACCAGCAGGAACACACAGCTTTTGCAGCCAGGTGTGATCACATAGGTCCTCACTTCTAGGGCTCTGCTTCCATGGGGATGTTCCTGCAGAGGAAGGGTCCAGGAACTGATAGTCTGGGAGTCACAATTTCAAAGGGATGTGAGAGGATCATCTCTGATCATCAACACTGGTCACTCATTGGCATGGTGCTCTCAAAGACAAGGTGTCTTTCCCTATCTAGAGGCATCCTTATCTCTGCTCATTGGGTGGCAAGTTCACATAAAGGCATCTAGGACAGAGACAGGCTTTCTTCCTTCTTTCTGATTTTGCTCTTCTGTCGTGTCTGTTTTCTCTACTGAGTGTGTCTCATGCATATGTAATGCTATCTTGGTCTTTTAACCCTTACAGTATGCCACCACTGTGATGTGATTTACAAAAAGGGATGAGCTAGGAAACAGGATAGCTGTGTTGAGGATGCTCCCAGCCTAGGAAGACAGGGAGATGTGATTACAGGACATTGGGATGCAGCCTAAAGGGAGCAGGCACCTGTGGGTTTGGAAGTATGTGGAAGAGGCATCTCAATTCCACTGGAAGGCCATGACAAACTAACAGGAGTGAGGCAGAAATGTCTGTTAGGAATGCCAAAGGCAGTGGGCCTGAGTTTGGTCGTCAGGCTTTGGGGGGTAGAGCAATTACAAAACAGAACAGAGTGTAAAAAAAAATAAAAACTAAAAATCATTATGAAAAATAATGGCCTAGTCTACTTTGTTAGAGAGGGGAGGAGGGGCTCAGCAACAAAAAAGATTGTGAGGGTGAGCTGAAAATATCAAGAAGAAAGGAAAGAGGAGATGAGGTTTAGGATCTGTGGGATTTGGCAGTTAACTCGATTCAGGGAGGGAGAGAAAGCAAACAGCTAGAAGGGTAGGCTTCAGATATGGGTGGCACAATGTGTGGCACTCCCATGCATCAATGGAGAACATAGAGGGAGATGGAATTAGAGCAGAGATGATTGGAGGGACTCTAGCCAGCTCACAAACACGGCTCTGGAGGGCCTGGCCCTTCTCGCCAATTTCTTCTGCCTTGCTCAAAACCATTAGATTACATTCCTGATGCTAACCTCGAAGGTCTAATCCCTTATCTGGCCAGTTTTCTGAGACTACCAAGGCTCAGCTAAAGTATTAAAGTCCAGCAATCAAAAGCCTCACTTAATTAACATGACCAATTAAAATCAAACACCTCACCCTGACACAGTTTACCCCACTTTGCCTTGATAAGCTACTATTTTCTTCTGTGTCTGTGTGTCTGTCTCCTCTCGGTACACAGACTGTCCTTCGTTGCCTTCCAGGACAGAGATATGCCTGCCCCCTCTCCCTTGTTCCCTTCCTCCTTCTCCCTTCCCCCCTGTCTCCTTCTTTGTCTGTATTCCCTGCCCTCCCTCCGGGTCAAATCCATCTCCTTTGTGCTCAGAACTTGGTCTTGGGCATCCTGAACCATTGCTGGTCCTTCCACTGATGAATTCAGTTAGGGGTGTGTTGTCTAAGAGACACAACACAGAAGAAAGTCTGTGGATACCCTTGTTCAGAACCCTGCTATCACGTGCACTTCTGACCTGAGATGGTTTGAGGAAGGTCCTGTGGAGCATGTACCGCATATTACGATCTTAGTAAAGCAAACGGCGGGCCTCGTGTGTACAAATATAGAACTATTTGCTGTGAAAGTTTGAGTGTCAAGTAAGGCAGTAATTCCTACTCAATGCTGCGGGGGTGGGGGGGTTGGTTGTCAAAACTAGAGGGAACACTTCCAGTTTCCGGGTCTCTTTTGTGTTTCTAAAGTTTGGACAGGAGACTGTCAACCAGAATAATTAGGGTTGGTACTCTCAGAGATTTAACACAGTCGCTAATATGAAATGGGGCCATTTCACAATGAACTGGTATCACTAAAATTCCCATTTGGTGGGGTTGTACTTTCGGTGTGTGCTGAAGCATCCTCAGTAGTGAAAGGCTGAGATGGGCCTGGGTCTCAGAGAAGCAAAACAAGGCTGAGCAAATTGATTGCCTTCTCAGATGCCACAAGCTCCAAATGTCCTCGTCCACTTGAGCCCTGTTCTCACCTTACAAGGAAGAGAATATTTCCTCGGTGCCTTTCTCTGATTCTTCATGCAGAGACAGTCACTCAAGTGCTCTACTTCCCGTTAAAAACCTTTCTTAATGCCTGACTACCCCAATTTACCTGTAGGGCAGAGTAGACTCAGGCCACCCCTGACAGATAGCTCCCTGCTATTATTCTTCAAGGCAGCCCCAACAGCTTGGACCAGCCAGCGACAGATAGGAAAAGTGTTTTAGCCACTGAGGTGCTTCATCATAACATGGGGAGCTCAGCAGCCCTTTCTTTGATTGCAATTTCCTTAACTGAACTCTGACCTTTTCAGCCTCACTCCCCAGCGAGTTAAGGACCCTGATCCAGGAGGCGAAGGAAATGAAGTGGCCCTTCGTGCCTGAAAGGTGGCAATACAAACAAGCCATGAGCCCAGAGGACAAAACAAACCTGCAAGATGTGATTGGCGCCGGACTGCAACAGTTACTGGTAGGGAGAATCCCACCACCTGTCCCTCCGACACCCCCAAGGGAGCCATTTAGAGTCTAAGAGGTCTAACAGATTAAATTTCTCCGAGGTACAAGATAGCTCCTGCTCTTATGGTCAGCTCTGCCAGATTGACTAATGTGGGGGAGATGGCTATTTAAAAAGTGTCATCTTCCTGTAACCGCCTGTGTTAGAGAGACGAACCTAATGTGAATGATGAAAAGTGGGTGGAGGGTACAGAATGAAACCTGTCACCTTGAAATAGTCCCATCTTCCTGGCGAGCCTGACTTGCTTTGGTTCTACCATGCCTCAAGACATTTTTATTTTTAAATGGTACTTTCTAGATGTTGGATAAATAATAATAATAATAATAATAATAATAATAATAATAATAATAATAATAATAATAGGCTTTGCTTATCTCATCTTGATTTCTAAGCTATTGGTCCATGTCATGTTCATCCTGCCTACCTCTTTTGACCCTGTTCACTCTCTTAGCTCCTCATGATTAAGTCTATTCTGAGACCATCAAGTCAAGGTCACAGATGTGCTTATTTTTCACCTATATAATAGAAACCCAACTAAACCAATGGTTCTCACCCTGTGGCTCTCGACTACCTTGGGGATCGTATATCAGATATCCCACATATCACATATTTACATTACAATTCAAAATTATAGTTATGAAGTAGCAATGAAGTAATTTTATGGTTGGGGAGAGGGTCACCACAACATGAGGAACTGTATTAAAGGGTCGCAGCATTAGGAAGGTTGAGGACCACTGAACTAAACTGATAACCTCCATCCTGCATAGGACAGTGTAGGGGTTGTTGTAAGAGAAACAAAGCATGAGGTTGAGACATCTGGGAGGAGCAGTGGAGAGAGATGGGGAGGTGAATATATGCTCAAAGTCTAATCTATGCATTAGTTTTCAAAAAACTATTTTAAAAGTTACATTTTGTAAGAATAGCATAAGAAGCCAGGTAAAGCTGAAGACCCAGGCCTGAGTTCTAGGGCACTTCAAAAGGAGTACCATTTTCCTTTGTAGCAGCATTATGTTAAAAAAGATTTATGGGCTGGAGAGATGGCTTAGCGATGAAGATCACTCACTGCTCTTCCAGAGGTCGTGAGTTCAAATCCCAGCAACCACATGGTGGCTCACAACCATCCATAATGAGATCTGATGCCCTCTTCTGGAGTGTCTGAAGACAGCTACAGTGTACTTACATATAATAAATGCATAAATCTTTTTAAAAAAACATTTATTTAAAAGATTTATCTACTTTTCTTTTATGTGTATGGATGTTTGCTTGTATGTATGTATGTGTACCACATGCATGCCTAGTGCCCGAAGAGGCCAGAAGAAAGTGTGATCCCCTAGAACTGAAGTTAAATATCATTGTGAGATACCATGTGGGTGTTGGTAACAGAACCCAGGTCCTGCATAAGAGCAGTGAATACTCTTAGCCACCAAGCCATCTCTCTAGCCGTGTGGTAACATTATTTGTTACCTTTAGTTTCTCAGTTGATCATCAAGGAAATTTACTAACTCAAATGTATATTTCCTATCATAAAGATCAAATTGTATGGAGGTCAGGCATAAAAGCAATGACAGCAGCCCAGGATTCTCACTTTGCTTACGTGGTTTTACGTTGAGGGATTATTCCCATTGAAGGCATAGATACAGTTTTTTTTTCTTGTTGAAGGAAAAACTCTCATAAAGATCCCTTAATCTATGAACACACAAGAACATCTTAGGAAATTCTCAGCAAGGGGAACATAGGTTAAATAGACTGGAGATTATTGGCAGAGGAAAGCAAATCCTTATAAAGAATTAAGTGCTGACCTCTGGGTTTTAGTTTGTTTGGTAGCCCAGGCTGGCCCCGAACTCTAGATCCTCCTTCTTCATTTTCCCACAATGGAGATTAAAGGCGTGTGCCATCAAACCCATCTTATGTGGGGGATTTTAATAAGTGTGATTGCTATCAGTGTAAAAGTAGAATGAGGTAATAACTAATAATTTGTATATTGTAGAATTTACATAGGCATCAGATCTTGCTTATCAAAATAACCCAATAGCAAGTATCCCGTGAGCATCTTCTTGGTCAGGGGAGCAGAGAGGACTCCTCTGTTTTGCTTTGGTCTTCTGCCAGCAAGTCTACAGTGAAGAATCAGAAAGCCAAAGTCCATGCTCAGGCTGTTATTTGTGAAGGCAGCGACTACAAGCCGTACACAGAACTCTTGGCAGAGATGGAAGCCTTCAGCATTTGTGCTTTCCAGTACAGCAGCCCCTAGCCACACAGCAGGTCTTGACACCTGAAATGGCCTGTGCGGCTGAAGAAATATATTTGTAGTTTTTTGTTGGCTTCTTATACATTTCTCTGTGCATAGGATGTCAACAGACATTAGGTTTACCTGTGGAAGTTAAGTGACCTTAATATATGAGAACCCAAGAACATCTCAGGCAAGCACCAGAATTGTCAGTGCTGTCATTGTCATTCACTGGCTAATAATATATCCCTCTACAAGGCACAGTACTGTATTAGAATCATGCAGCTAATACATGCCTAAAGCCCTGGTTCTTACAGTGAGATGCCCCAATCCCACCAACATCCATCATGTGGGAACTTGGGGGGGATTTAAATTCTTGACCCCCAATCAAAACTCTTTAGTGGATCCAGCGGCAGGATGCAGTTGCCCTCCCTGTATCCAAAGCTGATGGTGGCAATGGGGAGAAAACTGAAGCTGCTGGGATTAAAGTTCCAGTCTCTGGGTTCGGATTTGCCATGGTGAGTTGGGAGGGAAGCTGTTCAGGGTTGTCCAACCCATTTCAAAAGTACACATATCCTTCCTCCTACTGTACTCTGTAATCCACAGAACTCTCTACGTTATACAGATTCCCAGCTGTGGAAAGAGACGCAGCAAGAATAGGAGTTTGTTCCCTTCACAAGGTCACCTAAGGTCTTCCTAAGAATCAGCCTGTGGGGCCACCTCTAGACCCCAACGCATTTAATCTGGGAGCTTTCTGAACTCTGAGCATTTTCTTTAGCTTCCCAGCAAGCTATAAATGAAGCCACCACACGTCCTCAGATGTTTAGGATGTTTTCCGGTTGTGCCAGACCTCAAGTGCACAATTGATCAGCCACTCTGTTTCTACATAGAGAGAACCATAACTCTCCATGGGCCATGCTCTCTATAACTTTCTGCTTTTGAGACTGCTGCTTGCTATGAGTGGCTCCAGTAAATCCTGTGGCTTGTTTTGGTCAAGTACGCTATCCATTTCAGGGTGGTAGTTCAAGGGAGGGGCCAAGTGCTCCTATTTTAATAACCATTGAGCCTTCAGACGCTGCTCTCACAGGAAATGTATTTAAACATCCCACTCTGCCTTTTTCCATTATCATTTCTTCTTACATTTCCTATATAATATTAACATGAATCCTCCCCGTAAAAATCTCCCCCCCCATCTCCAAAAGAAGCGTTTTGCTTAGAGTGTAAGTATTTTGTCTTTCCATTAATCCCACAACCAAGAGAGCCAAGCAAAATATAAAATGCTGGAGGAAAAAAGTAAACCACAGATAGTTCTTTTG
>NW_022196898.1:75219514-75238855 GCF_008632895.1 Mastomys coucha | reverse complement strand
GTGTATCTTGTGCTCTGCTCTCTCTGGACACCCGCCGACACCGCCCCTCCCTCCTCACCCTTTCTATCCCTTCTCCCCGAGTCTCCTTTCCCCTTTGGTGTGTGGCCACCGACAGAAATTTATGACAGGGGCCAAGCCTCCTTTGCGGTCTACACAAAGCTGGCTCACTTGAGAGACTTTGTCAGCGCTCTCCCAGAAGAAACACCTGCAGGATGCTCTCCGAGAAACCTGGAGAGATGGGAGATTAATGTGGCTGTAATAGCCGGGCAGGGGTGTGGGTATTATACCCTCTCCCCAGGTAGATGGGTCTTTTCTGAGATGATACCAATTATTTATAGCTGAAACATCTGTTGATAACTGCAGCTGCCCTTGTAAAACAAAGGATATCACGAGGTCACAGGCGACGGGGACCTAAAACCCTACCTCATGCTAGCTTTGGTCTATTCAGTACCACCCCAAGTCCATGGGTTACCGTCATCTTTAATGTCTCATCGTGCCACGGCAAACACTTTGTAAACACCGCGCCGCCCTGCCCCGTGGGCTTTGAAGCATTATTTCTTCTTCATCGGTAATTTATATTCCAGCGCCATTGTGCTGTGGGAAAGAGAAGGGGGAGCCCTTTTTGTTTTCCATTTAATTGTATATTGCCTGACACTTTGACCTGTATTATTAGTATCAGTCAGAAAAAGGATTTTCTCCCCCTCTTATTTAAAAATGAAATTTCAAGGGAAAGTCAGCACTCCTTCGGCTCCTTTCACTCAAAACAATGTTTACACTCCAAGAGGAGAGTGAAAAGCGGCAGCAACTCTTTTTCAAGTGCCTGAGCAGGGCAGCGCGGTTTCTGAAAGAGAACAGTAGAGCCCTTATAGATATCATTCAGGGAAACCTTTGATGGAGTTTTCAAAACGCAGTGAAGGCATTTGGCTCTGGCTTCTGTGGAGCTCCACTCCGGTCCCAGCGGCTGGCACAGACTAGGAAAGCCCGTCTTAGTCCTGAAGCGCGGGAGGAAGATGGGTCCAAGCTGCTCTGTAGATGCCTCTCTGGGGGATGTTTCCAGGAACCTTCGTTTTTCTAAAAGTAACAGTCGCTACTTAATCAAAGAGGAATCTGGAAATCAAGCTTTTTTTAGAAGGAGGGGGAGAGAGGGCTGGATTTTGCACGTCTGTGGCAGTGGGGAACGGAGTTGATTGCTCGACCCTGACTTTGAAATCCCCTGCCTTGAGTTGGAGTCCAGTGGATGGTACTAGACAGGAAAAACCCACTTGTCTTGGAGAGAGGGGAACCTGGCCTTAGTCATTCCTGTCTTTAGTATAGCTCTCCAGCGTAGGAGACAGGCTTGAAGTTCATGGTTTGACACAAAATTACAGTCAGAGAAGACAAAGCAGGCTCAGGGTAGATTCTTTTTTCCCCGTATTTATTTGTGTACTCCAGTATGTGTAGTCTGTAGCCATTTTGCTGAAGAAAAAATTTTTTTGAAAGATTCATGCTGTGTAGGAGTGATTTCAAAAAAATGTTTGAGTGTTTCCAAATGTTAATTTTGAATTAAAAAAAAATTTCTGGATAGTACATTTAGCAGCCAGAATATTTTTCCAAGATATTTCCAAGATAAAGTTACTTGAGGTAACCTTAGTGCCTTTAACTTGTGGTCTGTAATTTTTAACTACTTGAGATACTGAAGGAACAAGAGTTAAAGCACAAAGAGGAATAAATCTACATTGGTCATTTTGAGATCATAGGGAAATACTTGTAAAATGTCGGCTGTGGGTTAGGCAAGGTGGTACTGGGTCAGGGTTCTTGTCACTGTACCTTGAGTTTGAGTTCCTTTCCTAGAACCTAACTGAAGGAGATACCCAGCTCCTGAAAGCTGTCCTCTGATCTCCATGTACCTAATGTGGCAGCCACATGCTGAAACCCTACACACACACACACACACACACACACACACACACAAATATGTGTAAAAAAAAAAAATCTCTGTTGTAACCAATATGAGCCAAGGAGGACGAAGGTGAATATTTAGAAAAGAGGTGGGTAAAAGATATTAAACTATAAATTGATTAGAAAATGAAATGTCAGGTACAAGAAAGGCAGGGTAAGGCTCAGTCAGCAGCTTAAAGGGCCAGATACCTCCTGTGAGAACAAGAAAGCCTCACCCGCAAACACACTCATGTTTAAAAGATATTCTTTCTCTCTCTCTCTCTCTCTCTCTCTCTCTCTCTCTCTCTCTCTCTTTCTTTCTTTCTTTCTCTTTCTTCTTTTTTATTTTTACCTATTTTCTTTATTTACATGTCATATGATATCTCGAGTTTCCCCTCTGAAAAAAAGAAAAATAAATAAATAAAAATAAAAATAAAAACAAAACAAAACCAAAAACAAACCCCTGTTCCCTGCCCACCTCCCCCTGCTCGCCACCCCACCCTCTCCTGCTTACTGGCCCTGGCATTCCCCTACACTGGGGCATAGAACCTTCACAGGGCCAATTCTTAAAACTAACTCGTTTGTTCCTGTCGCCAGCTTTCCTATTAAAAGGTAATATTTAGATTATTGTCCATTCGGCAATGATTTTCTCAAACTAGTTTTCCAACTTCAACTATGTGGTTTGGGCTTTAATGATGAAAAGCTTTTTCATTTGTACAGGGGGGATATGTGGTAATAAACTACAACTTTACCCACCTTCTCTATTAAACCTCAGAGTGTCGCCATGTGCTAGACACTTGGTATCAAACACAAGGTGAAAGTGCGGGGCTGGAGAGACAGTTTACTGGTTAGGAGCACTGGATACTCCTCCGGAGGTCCCAGGAACACTCAGCACTCACATGGCCACTCACACCTATCTCGAACTCCAGTTCCATGGTCCTGACGCCCTCACATGGACATACAAAACACCAATGAACATTAAATAGAAATAAATTACATATTAAGTAAATTATTAATATATTAAGTAAATTATATTAAATAATTTTTATATATAAATTAATTTATATATTAAAAAATAAAAGTGAAAGTTGGAGAAAAGCCAAGTAGTTCTTCTATTGGAATGAAGTGAGAGAGTGGCCCTTGTCCAAAGCATGCAGGTTGAAATGGTTACTTCCCCTTACCAAATACCTGCTCTGTAAAAAGACCAAGAGATAGTCTTTTATCTATCACATTTGTTTCATTAATCTCTTTCACAGTTAAGAAAATTAACACTCAGACAAGTTTCATAACACAGTCAAAATGATGACTTGCCCTCACCATATGAACATCTCTGCTCTTTCCATTCGTGGTTTACTGGAGATCCAGGCTGCCCTTTTAGATACTGAGGTACCAGAGGCTAGAAGTAGCCATGACCCAGAACCTCCCATGCTACACGCCCTCACTGACTCAGGCCCTCCTGGTCATCTCCATGATCTGAAAATGAAAGGGTAAACTCCAAATGAACCCACTCCAGTCAAGTGATGTGCCCAAGATTTCAACAAATGTTAAATATTGATAAGTCTGATAGGGAGGGCACACATCTCAGAAGTAGAGTTAGATGTGGGGTTCATGCTGGCAGGGCTTTATAGCTGGGTGGTAGGCCACTTGCCTAGGATGCAGAAGGCCCTGGGCCTAACCCTCAAAATTGCAATATTTCAACAAAACGACATATACAGAAGTATAAAGAATAACTGTATCATTAGTCAGGGTTCAGTAGAGTAATAGAACTTACTTAACAGAAATCTAAACATGTACGTATGTGTGTATACACATATGTTTCTTCTACACACATATATATGGGATATGCATACATATATGTGTGTATATATATATATATATATACATATATGGGATTTATTATTAGAATGACTTATAGGCGGTGGTGCAACTAGTCTAATGCTGGCTGCCTACGAACATAAGGTCCAAGAATCCAGTAGTTGTTCAGTACACGAGGCTGGATGTCTCAGCTGGTCTTCAGCATATGCTGGAATCTGGAAGAAATGGACTCTAATACCGTTAAAGAAATGAATGGACTTGCTATTGTGTTTTATAAAAAGAAGCCAGGATATGTTTGGTAGAGCACAGTATGGTGAGGTGGGAGGGGTGCCTCCATGGGCCCATGGTAAGGCACCCCTTCCCACTGTGGTACCAACCATACAAGGGGTTTATAGAATAGAGTTTATTTAGGGCATGGGAAGGGAAATTGAGAGGAGAGGAGAGGAGAGGAGAGAGAGAGAGAGAGAGAGAGAGAGAGAGAGAGAGAGAGAGAGAAGAGGGAGAAGGAGAGGAGAGGGAGAGAGAGAGGAGAGGGAGAAGGAGAGGAGAGGGAGAGGGAGAGGAGAGGGAGAGGGAGAGGAGAGGGAGAAGGAGAGGGAGAGGAGAGGGAGAGGGAGATGAGGACAGGACGAGAAGGAGGAGGAGGAAGGAAGGAGGAGAGGAGAGACTGGCCAGGATCATGTGGAGATAGAGAGGGGAGGGGAAGGGGAGAGAGGAAGAAAGTGGTCAAGGAGAGAGGAGAGGAAGTAAGGGAAGGGCCAGAGAGAGTAAGAGAGTAAGGAGGAGCCAATCAGCCCTCTTTATAGAAAGCCAGACCTACTTGTCTGTTGTCAGGTAACTGTTGGGCGGAGCTTAGAAGGAATGCCAATACTTACTAGCAAGGCAAGAACAAGTAAGCCCAGAATGAGAGCTTCCTTCTTCCATGTCCTTTCACAGGCTTCCAGCAGAAAGCATGGCCCATCAGAGATGGCTTCCCCACCTCAAAAGATCTGGATTAAGGGTGCGTCTTTTCATCTCAAAGATCCAGATTAAAGGTGTGCCTTCCCACCTCGAAGTGGATCTTCCTTCTTCAAATTAAGCAAAAGTACCTCAAGGCATGCCACTCCATGTTTGAGTTTTAGTTAATTCCAGATTCAGTGAAGGTGACAACCACGAATAGTCATCATCATAGCCTGTGCTATCCAGTTGTATGTGGGTGGCAAGCCCCATGACAGGTTTCCAGCCTCAAGCACGAAGGTCTTGGCGTGATTTCCTAGTGAAAGGGCACTGGAGACAGCTGTGTGTGTTTCCTTGACTTCTTGGGCATCTTCTAGACATCTCAGCCTCACAGGCCTCCTCTGATCAGCTTTCAGATAGAGTCCTCGTCTGGACTCCACTCAGTGGCACTGCCAGCCACTCAGTAACACACTGGAAACTTCAGTCATTTTCTGCTCTCTTGCCGGCCAGTAGCTTTTGCTTATAAATATCTTGATAATTCGCTTCTACTGCTATTATTATCTAAGTCTGCTTTGTGCTATTGTAATACAATGGATTCCTCCCTGAGGTTGGATAGTTCATAAAGAACAGGGATCTACTTGACTCAGAGCTCTGGAAGCTGGGATACCCATGAGCATAGCATCTACACAGGGCCTTCATGCTGTTACCTCTTGGCCGAAGTGAAAGAGTAAGAGACGTTGGAAGTGAGAAGGTAAATCCACTCCTGTTATAGCTAATTTATTGCCTCGGGGGTAATCAAGTCCTCTTGGCCCAGTTACTTCCCATTAGGCCCCACATCTGGACATCATTGCACTGAGAATAGCCATCACACACAAAATTAAAGGGAATTGTTCCAATTCTAGCACCTCCCTGCCCAAGCTGCACTCATACTGATGGGGGGCCCCCTGACACTGTTTCCTGAGTTGCCCCTGGTGTCTCTGGTTCCACACTCTTTCCCATGAAGAGAGCAACATGCAGGATAAAAACCTGGTTATACCACCTCAGTCTACCTAGGGACTAACCAGCAGTCCAACAAGGCCTGCAGCCCACCAGATGCAAGCCTCGTCTCTGCTGTGGCTGCCCACAGGCCTCCTCTCATCCCGCACTCTTACAGTGGTTATTGCACACGCACAGCTGTTCTCCGTTCCTGCAATGCTCTCTGCCTTCAATGTGCGTCTGTATAGGCCTCGTGGGTCATCCTTGAGTTTATTCGTCAGGGAAGCTGTCTCTCACTTTCATGACTGCATTAACACTCTCGGGTCTCATAATCCACTGCTGTGCCACTGCGTGCTTATATTTGTTAGAGGAACTTCTTTTATTGTTATCTCTCTCTCTCTCCTACTGTCAGTCAGCTCCATGACAACTGGAGCCATGTTTGTCATGCCTTGCTTTACCTGACATTTACATCTCTGATATTTTCACAATAAACGCCGTTGATTCTCTTCTTCCATCCTGTGGAATCTATAGGTGGAACTTGGGGCTTTAACCTCTAAGCCATCTCATTAGCTCTTGAATATAAACACTGAATGGACGAGTGAATGAGTGAATGAACGAATGAAAGAAAGAGAAGAAAGATGTATGCTACACATAAGACTCACATGGAATGGTATTTGACATGCATGTATGTGGCATACAAATGAGGTTATCCTGTGTGTGGCCTCCACAGAATTGCCTGGACAGCGGACAAGGGTACACTAGCAACATCTCTCCTCAGAAATGGAAAGTATTTGAATGAATGCTTTTGTTACAGGCTTCCTGATAGGAAGTAAATAGCTGAAGAAAGTAGTTATATTTCTGTGTACATTATAAATTGAAATGGGGGGCAGTTTTTGTTTGTGCGTGGGAATACACATGAGAAAAATCTTCTAAAGACATACAAATGGACATTTCATTTCCACAATGGGGTTCACGGTTACTTATAATGACTCGCTTCCCACAAAAAGTGTAAAAAATAGAAAGAGAAGTGGGGATAAAGGGGGATGAGGACTTGTTAATCTTTAAATCCAGGCAGGCTCAAATATACATAAACACACTTCTCCCATTTATTTAGCAGGTACACACATACTCTTGTGAATAAATATGGGTGTGAAACACTTTTATCAGCCATTTCCTTATCAAGAAAGTGGTCAGGGGATGGAGAGATGGCTCAGTGGTTAAGAGCACTAACTGCTCTTCCAGAGGTCCTGAGTTCAATTCCCATCAACCACGTGGTGGGTCACAACCATCTGTAATGGGATCTGATGCCCTCTTCTGGTATATCTGAAGAGAGCAACAGTGTACTCATGTATATATAATAAATAATACTTTAAAAGAAGGAGGAGGAGGAGGAGGAGGAGGAAGAGGAGAAGAAGGAGGAGGAGGAGGAGAAGGAGAAGGAGGAGAAGAAGAAGAAGAAGAAGAAGAAGAAGAAGAAGAAGAAGAAGAAGAAGAAGAAGAAGAAGAAGAAGAAGAAGAAGAAGAAGAAGAAGTGAGTTGGATATCCGCTAGTTTAAGTCCTTTGTTGGATCACTGCGGGAAGTAAAACACAGAACGATTAAATGCCCACATTGACAGGGCAGCAATGACATCAGACTTTCTACCTGCCCCGGGCAGTTCCCTGTCTACACAGAGCTGTTATTGGGCCTGGGACAGACTGTTTTTTTAATGTAATCCAGTTCTTTCTGCTGACAGTAACAAGGCCTTCTGTCTTCTGGTTTTAGAACAGAATTAATTTTAAAAGAAATTTATAAAAGCTAACCACCAGCATTTAAAGCTATAATTTCTGGGCCAATGAGATGGCTCGTCCTATTTAAAAAAAAAAAAAAGAGAGAGAGACTCTTAGGGGACAAGGCTGATGACCTGAGTTTTTGATGCAGACTACTCCTACGAGTTGCCCTATGACCTCCACACATGTACAGTAGCATGTGCTTGCCAGTGTGTTCTTTCTGCATATGCACAGTGGTATGTGCTTACCAAGACTCGTGTGTACTCACGCGCATGTGCGCGTGCGCGCACACACACATACACATACACAAGAATAAATCAAATTTAAATTTTTGACCTTTAATTTTTTTTCTACTGAATATTCTAGTTCTTGCTGTGAAAAGAATTCAGAGATGAACTAAATGTAATTTAATAGTAAAAAGGCGCTACCAAGGGAATGAGACTATGAAAGAGAAGTAGCAGTCTGAAGGCCTGTGTATTTTCAGAACTTAAAAAAAAAGAGTATGACGAAATCCACTGAGGATTTAAAGCCTGCTCTAAAACTCTGCCAAGGGGTGGGGGGTGGGCTTTTAATAAAGTGCTCTCAAGTTTCAATGGAAGGTAAATTAAAATGGTGTGGCTTGTCTTTAATATTCTACCAGTGAAACTCTGGTTGCCACAGAATCAGGCATGCAAGTTATCCCTTTGATGAGGAGGGCTCACCCTACAGTGTGAATTTCATGTCCTCATAATGAGGGCAGAAACTGAGCCAAGTCCTGGAGGGATTGATACAGCCCAGACGTGTGGGCAGAGCAGCACAGTGCTAAGTGCTAGCAGAAAATGAGCAAGGTCCAGTGTCGCACAAAGAGGCGACCTTCTGAAAATACATCATCCGAGGAGTGCGTCCACCCACCCTTGTAGGCAAGCCAAGCAACGTTACCTCTCAAAGTCGCTGTGGTGAGGAGCAGGATGAGCAGCTTAAGCAATGACAGCATCTCCGTTGACCTAGCATGTTTACGCAGGCTGAGGCAAACGAGAATGTCTCCTTTGTGCATCAACACCAACACTGGATTTCATATGAACAAGCTGACAGTCTTTATGACGGATTTTCCCGATGGTGGCTCTGCAGAGTGGGGATTTCTTAGGCCTGTTTTGCAGATGAGGTGAGGCATTTGGCTTCATGAGCTAGAAAGATGCTCCAAGATGCTCCAAGCAAAATGTCAAGCGCAATAAAGATGGAAATGCATCCTATTTCTCCCTTGGTACCCTGTTCCTGCATCCCCACCCATCATGCCCTGTTACCTGTGTGCTCATAGAGCAAGCTTGTTCACACACAGAAGAAAACAAATGTTCTCCCCCCCCCCTTTTTTTTGGAAGTTTATACAGTGTAACAGGGATTTCCATGTTCCCATTCAGGGACTCATGATGAATTAATTATCTGTACTTTTTATTTCTCACCCTATGAGTAAACATATTTCTCTTTCACTACCAACCCATCTCCCGGTTATGTGTGTGTGTGTGTGTGTGTGTGCGCGCGCGCGCGCGTGCGCACGAATGCACATGCGTGCGTGCATGTGTGTGATTTGAGTTTTGAGGTGAAATCTCACAATAATGTCTACAGTTGATGGAATTCTAGGCTTCCACTGCTGTGTCTCATGTCCATCAGTAAAAAGTTTTGAATAAGCACCATGACAAAAAC
This sequence comes from Mastomys coucha, assembly GCF_008632895.1. Classification (NCBI taxonomy): domain Eukaryota; kingdom Metazoa; phylum Chordata; class Mammalia; order Rodentia; family Muridae; genus Mastomys; species Mastomys coucha. The sequence continues at coordinate 75,229,767 of NW_022196898.1, read as the reverse complement.
TCCAATTATATGATATATTTATAATATGTACATTTTGAGAGAAAAAAATGCCCTCTATCTACACACACTGGCTTTTTAAACTTATGACCCTCCTACCTCTCGGATAGTGAGTAATTGGCTCACTTACTTAAGTGCCTTCATGCCCTATTTGTTTTATTATGTAGATTTCTATAAACTACAAAGTTAAAGCTGAAACAAAGACTAAACTGATAGCTAAAAATAATCTTTTGTGGTTGTGTTACTGACACAAGCATCTTTTCGTTCGTGTCAACATTGTGGTTGGCTACATTTAGTTACAAAAATCTTGATTAGCACTCTGTAGAACATGTAGCTAGGACAATTTATTTTGGTGTGTATTTAACTTTAATTGCTATCATTATTGAAAAATTACATCCAGCCGGGCTGTGGTGGTGCACACCTTGAATCCCAGCACTTGGGAGGCAGAGGCAGGCAGATTTCTGAGTTCTACAGAGTGAGTTCCAGGACAGTCAGGGCTACACAGAGAAACCCTGTCTCGAAAAATCAAAAAAAAAAAAAAATTACATCCAAAGATAGGTAGAGCCAGCTATGCTCAGCTATGCTCAATCCATCCAACAGCAGTGAGAAATTAATCTGCAGCACCATAAACATTGGAAGAACAGCCACAACAAGGAGTTCTAAGGGAAGACATAGCACTTTTGTTGTGTTATATATCTACCACTGTGCTTGCGTATGTGTAAGGTAACAGGGACAAAGCTGGTCTGGATAATTTATGATGGTGGAGTGGACTGGGGACTTTGACTACCAACACTTGAATCTGGCGCTGCATGAAAGATACTGTGGGTCCACTTCCTTCATCTGTAAGAACAACAGAAGCACTCTGCAGGGTTTTTTTTTTTCGGTTTGGTTTGGTTTGGTTTGGTTTTAGATTAAACAAGTGGCTAAACAAGCACCCCACACTCCAGGAATGGAATCACCACTAGCTGATTGACAAGAAGACATATCTTGGAATCAAATAGAAATTTTTCTTTTTTTTCATTTGTACATATATGGGTGCTTTGCCTGCATGTGCGTCTGGCTACCGTGTGCGTGCAGTACCTGCTGAGCACAGAAGGTGTCAGATTCCCTGGAACTAGGGTTACATACTCTGGCGTGGGTGCTGGGAATTAATCACGGTCCTCTAGAAAAGCAGCCAGCACTGTACTCTGCTGAGCATCCCTCTGGCCCCATAGATAGGACTTTGGTAGTCAAGAGTGAAGACATACAGAGGCCAAGATGGGAGCAACCAATCATCCCACAGAATAATACTGCAAGGGGTGAAAATACGTCTGTGACATCCATGTGATATCGCAATGACAGATCCGAGCATGCAGGGCTGTCTCCTAAAGACTGCAAGCAACTGACTGAGCACTCAGCATCGTGTCTGTAAAACCTGACAGCGTGAGGGCATAGGCCTTTCAGTCAGTACCATTCCTTTTAGGGTTTCTCTGAGTAACAGCCCTGGCTGTCCTGAAACTTGCTCCACAGATCGGGCTGGCCTCAGACTTACAGAGATTTACCTGCCTCTGCCTCTCTAATACTGGTATTAAAGGTGTGTGCCACCATAGCCTAGCACTTTATTATTATTATTATTATTATTATTATTATTATTATTATTATTATTACTATTACTATTTAGGAAGCATGTATCACTAATGTACTAACCTATCTATGGGGGGACCTCAGGTGGCAGGATTCGCACTAGTCGACTGACCCTTCCACAGCAGTGCACTAACAGGCGCTAAGCTAGCTGAGTCTGTTTGGTCTAGTGCCCTGGATTAGCTGCTAGACTGTCTATGAGGAAAGCCTGACATTTCCTTGTCTTGACCCTGATATTTACTCTTCATGTGGGATAGATGTAGTTCCCAGGAGATAAAACAAAACAAAACAATAACAAAATATGCCACCATCCCTTCGTCAGTCACACTGGATTATATATTAGATAGGAAGTTTCTTTCCTTTTGATCTGTCTCCATTCATCTTCTTGGAGTCAGGGGGAGAGATGGGGTTCTGGGAGAGAAAGACATCATCTTCATTAGGAAACTCTCTCTTGGGAATCTTCCTATTGGCTTACAGCCAACATTAAGTCACAATCCTAAATATTAGTCAAGATATTAGATTATTGTTTGAAACTCTGGCATCTGTCCATTTTTCCTTGCCTCAAGTTTATTTGTAAGAACAGCATAGGACACTGGTCATCTGCAAATAGTGCGTGGGTAGGTGTGTCACAGCAGTCCATCTGTCTTCACACTGGCAGGAGCCTTTTCTATAGGGCCTTCACAGCCTGAGCACCTTTATGAGCCTGAGCTGGAACTGAAGCCTGAGCCTTAGCTGGAGCCGTGGCCTCTGCCTTGGTTTGAACCTTGGGCTTTGGTGGTCAGAGCCTACGACCCCTGCCATGGAACTTTGAATCCACTTCCCAAGCTTGGGGTGAGCGATAAAAGCAAGATGGCTGAGTTTGCGGCTGGGGCCCTTTAGTATCTCGGGCTTGATGGCCTGAGGCTTCACCAGGGCCTTGGTGGCCTCTGCGCGTGCACTCACCGTCTTTGCATTGTTGGCCTGCATCTTCTCCAGGCTTTTTTTGTTGTACCTCTCGGCAAAGCACATGTTCCTCAGGAACTGGGGATCAATCTCTTAAGAGTTTTGTATCTTTGTGACCAGAGCTTCTTAACGCCATTTCTGTGCCATTTGAGAGACTGGTGTGTGTGGTGTGATTCTTGGACTTGGCCATGGCTGCATGGTAACCCGCAGCCCTTGCAGTGCCTGGGACTGGTGTGTGTGTGTGTGTGTGTGTACACCAGACAACAGACAGGAATTTTCATCCTCAAAATGCTCCTAAGTAAGGTAACACCATGTCCTTCTCCATTACTAATGCACCTCCAGTGTCTGTCACCTAATGCTTGGTGGCAGGATGAATGAACCGTCGGAATCTTCTGCCAAACCTCGCTGGGGAGGTACCTGGGCGTCGGTAATGGAGTACCTGTGACAAGGAGCTCTTCCTCGTGGTTGAGATTTCAGCTCATCACCTGCTCTGCTTTGCTTTCTGCTGCTGTGATTAAAAACACTCTAGCCAAAATCGACATGGAGAGAGATGTATTTCGTTGTCTTGTACCTCAGAGTCCATTCTAGGGAGAAGCCAGGGCAAGCGATCAAGACAAAAACTGAAGCACTGAGCATGGATGAAAGACGCTTAGGAGCTTCCTTCCCCTGGCTTGCTAGGCTAGCTTTCTTCTACAACCCAGGCCATCCATTGCCATGCCTACGGAGAGTACCACCCATAGTGAGATGAGCCCTCCTATATTAATCTGCAATCAAGAAAATGCCCCACAGACAAGCCCAAGGGCCCATCTGAAGGAGGCAAATCTGTAACTGCAGCTGACTCTTCCCTGGGAAGGCAAGCTGATTTCAGAAGCTAACTATGGTCCTACCCAAGTCAATTCTGTTCTCAGCAAAGCATTTTTTGTTAACTGAAATGGATCTTGGATTTTACTTTCTATATGGGTATTTCCAGTGGTGAGATCTCTGAGTAAAATTTTCCTGAGGACTGGATGGGATACTCATGGTTAGGAACCCCACATTAACATAATAAATAAACACTTTGGGGACTTCCTAACCAATGATGAAAGCCAGGACTTTTAGGGTTAGCTTTCTTTCTTTTTTTTTCTGACAAAAACTAGAATGGAAGTCAAGCCCAGGTGCTGCCCCCTGTTTCTTATTTACTTACTTCTCTGTTTATTGTGTGTTGATTATACCTGGGTCTCACACTGAACCCATATCCCTAGCCCTCAAAAGCCTATTTTTGTAGGTGCCTACCTTGAAAAAAAAAAAAACCAAATATCTTTTGTCTTCCTTGTTGTATGCTTCCATCTTCATTAATTTGCAAGTTTCATCCTATTTCCCAAATGTTTGATATTTTTTACTTTCATCTGACATTAATACAGAAATTGTGGCCTAAAACCTGAGGTTTCCATGGCTAGCCATTCATGCATATGTGAAAATAACCAAGTCAGCAGAACAGCCAGAGAGCTGTGAGCCAAGTCACCTTTCACACTTAGAGCTTCTCTTCAAACACTGACAATGCAAACATGAACAACCAAAATGCCTACCGTTACATTCTGTGAGATTTAGGAGCTGTGGGAAGATAGGAAAGAGATAAATGCTATAAATGATGTTACTCATAATTGATAATAGTAATAAGTGATAGTACTAACGCTCTATTACTGAATAGTGGGGAGCGGTCAGGGCTGTGAAATGTCAAAACAGCAGAGTCATGGGGCAGTGGGTGCTGTGGATGTTTCTAAGAGGAGCTTTAGGGAAGCCTTTCTAGAAAGAATGTCTGGAGTTGAGGCTTGAATTGGGAGCTGTGCTGACAATCAGAGCAGCAGCCGTGCAGATGAGGAGCAGCCAGTGCAACTGCTCAGAGCTCACAGTTGGCTTGTTCTAGAGGCAAAGCAGGGAGGCTGGAGAAGAGAAAGAAATAATGGGAGTCAGAGGATCTAGGTTACTGAAACAGTAACATTAGAACACCCTATTCAAATTTATAGTTTAAATTCTACTTTTTCCATTTATTTGTGTGTGTGTGTGTGTGCATGTACCCACCCACCTCTAGGAGCGTGAATGAAATGAAGATCAGTAGGTGTCCTTTGGACTTGGACTTTATTAGCAACCTTAAGAGAATTTGTTTAATAGAGAGTATTGAAGATGGGAGCTATGGGAAAAAGAAAGTTGGGAAATGAGGAAAGAAAGAGAAAGAAGTGAGATGACTCTTGAATTTGGTACCACGGAAAGAACCTGAAAAACGGCCAGAAAGCACCTTCTCTATAGCCATTAGGCACCTCACTGTCAAAATGGCAAGTTTGTTTCAGTATATTTTGTTACTGTAACTAAAGACTGCATACTGGGTAATATATAAAGAGTAAAGGTTATAAGGAGCCACAACCAAGGCATTGAATGCAAAAGCTTTTTTTGAGAGTGAAGACTTGGTATAGAGTCCCAAGTTGACATAAAACAAGGTCATCAAAGACCAAGAGGTTGTGGGCAAGTGAGACCAGTGTACCAGATAACCATCAATGTGGTCATTGCAGTGGCCACAATTCATATCCGGATTCAAAACACCTAGCATCCAGAGACAAACTGTGCTTGGGCAGTTCTCATAAGACACAGGTGGTAACAAGGTTGCCTATTTTGAGACTTTGGTTTTCCCTTTAATGATCAACCAAAGCCATCTACAGCAGATCCAAGCAGAGGAAATGGGAGGCAGGGGGCAAACCATGTGTCCTCTCTAGGTCCTGAAATGTAGATCTCACAACTGCTGCCCGTGAATCTGCATCTTCTATTGGTAAAATGGAGAATTCGGGAACAGTGACTGTTGACAGGACCTGGGCATAAATCTTAAGCTGTGCCTGTTTTTTTTTTTTTTTTTGTCTTCCATTTAGTAAGTGGACGAACATGGAGCATGCCACGTTTGGTCTTCACTTGACCTTCAGTAGTCTGCTTTGGTGGGTTCTTCGCTTATCTATTACTGTTGCCTGCATCAGTATACACTCCCATGCCGGCATCCATCACTTTTCATTTGTTTATTTTGCCAAGTCCTCGCTTCAGAACTGGCCCCTGCCCACTTACATCTCCTCCTTCCCTTTTTTCTCCATCCTCCAAATTGTTATGCCACAATAATTTCCCTTCACATTGCTCCAGCCAATTGCAGTGCCAGATGGCATGGAGACCCCTTGCCCAGCCCCTTGAGAACAGCTGCCATTGTCGTTGCTGTGAACACATCGTGGCTTTGAACTTGTAGCTGGGACCCGAATTTGAGGCTCAGAACCGGGAGGAGGGGCTGCTCTTACAGCCTCAGCCCATAAAAAGACAGGGCTCGTTAGCATTTTTTCAATCTTCTGTGTATTGAAATCTCATTGTGGAGTTTAATTCCTTCGCCACCTGACTCGGCTTCCTAGCCATGAAGTCCCCTTTGTGCCTAAAACTCAATTAGAATCCCGTATTTCCCATCCCACAAACAGATGTGGAAACACAACTCTATGTTTGTGGGCTGTCGGCACGTGTATCTTTGTGTGCGCAAGTGTGCGCCTTTCCCCGTAGGAATCTAGTAAATTCTCTTCGCCGTCTCTAAGTACCGTATTTAAACATGGTCACTCAGCAAGAAGAATACAGTTGCTGTCTGTTCTGTCTTCCCGGGGAAGACAGCCTATGAGGGAAGATAAAGGGGTAAGATTCATTTGTTTCTTAGCATAAGATTGCTGGGGTTGCAGCAACACAGAAATTCTGATGCTATAGCATATATTGTATGATCATAATTTTGAGTCCCCAGAGATGGCAGGTCAGTCATAGGTCTAAAAACCCAAACTACCACCACCACCACCACCACCATAACACCAAAGATTCATATGTGTGAACCAATATCCATTTCAAAAGTACTATTCTATTGTAAGCCATGAGGGTGTGTGTGTGTGTGTGTGTGTGTGTGTGTGTGTGTTTCTTTCATTTGGGGGTGGGGTGGGGAGGGCAAGGGGTTCCCTTTCATTTTAATCTAATTGTGCACAGCCCAGGGACATTTTGCCATGCAGGGAGATTCCTTAATGCCCCTTGCCTACCACACACTCCGGCCTCTTTCATTGCCCCCTTCTCAGGTCAGAGAATACCCCTCACCCTCCTGCCTCCAGCCTAGACGGTGGGGAGCTTCCCAGAAGGCTGATGTATTCTGCCTCGCTGCTGAGGAATGTACTGTCCCCTCACTTGGCAGCAAATGAAAGTGGGTATTAATTTCTCGAAGAGCAGAGAGAAGCAGAGAGCGGAGCTAGCTGCAAGAACCGCACCACCCAAATCTGCACGGAGGACGCAGCACGCTGCCACTTCAAAGGCGAGAGGCTGAGGAAAAGAAAGCGAAGAGGAGTCTCCTGACTTGACGTCCTTGTACTTTGCATCATAGGTTTTGGATAGAGATGCGAGAGGTTCGGGGCCCCGAACGGAGCTAAATTATGCAGCTGCAGGGACGCCAGGGCCTCCAGAATAGGATGCTTCGTTTAGATTTTGCACAATGCTATTGAAGTGCTTATTTTCCTCCTGAAGAGACACAAACAGATGCAAACTTCTGTAAACACTTTAGAAATGAATTCAGTGAGTTTGGCCTCTCAGCAGTGCTCAATAGCTGACAGAAAAATGTCTAATTAGTGCAAGTGGAAATAATAGGGCCACTTGGATTCCTTCCATCGTCCTCCAAGTCTCCTTCTCCAAGAAACTCAAAGGCCCTTTTGTCTGGCAGGTCACCCTCTCTCGGGCTTTTGTGCTCCAATCTATTAAGAGTAGAAGGGGAGAAAATAGATTAGGCAGTGTTCCCTGCTCAAATATATGGCGCGTTCGTGCGGGATGCAGAATGTGCCTACAGGTGCTGGGGGAGGGGTTCCCGGGCTAGTGACAGCAAAAAATAATGCGCATGCGCACGAGAGAGTGCTGGAAGGGTCCCTTGGAAGAGCTAGCTTCCTACTTACTTCATGAACACAGGCTGCACAGCTTTCTTTTTCTTTCCCGGTCTCAGAGAGATTAGTCCTCAGGGTCGGTGAAGGGACGAAAAAGATGAAACAGACATGTGAGGTTTTACCATGTTCCCAGAGAAAACTTATAGATTCAATTTGTCATTTCTCCACTGCAACTTACACCAGGATTTCTTTGGGGGGAGGTGGTTGGGGGGGCTTTTCTATGGTTTATATTTTGCCACACAAGAGAGTGGGTGAGTGACAGACTTGGTTGGCTGGTTGATTTTCCCTCATGGTGTCTGTCTTCTCATTTATTAAGCAGCCACACCATGCTGAACACTCGAAGGAGAGTTTTCATTAGCTCTGAAACAGCACTGCAAGTAGCAACGATCCACGTTTCCAAGAGATCGGATTGGAGAGGTTACATCAATTGCCAGGGCAACCCGGGAGGAGCTAGAATACAAAGGCACATAGAGAGACACCTCCGTTGGCGCCCGGCTCACCTTGTGTGCATGAGACGCTACCTTTCATTCCCAACACCGGTGACAACAAACAAATGAGCCACAGATAGCTGTGGGCTTCCTCTCAGGAATTATATCTTTTAACCTTTGCTTTAAATGATGTTTTTACAGCTTACATTTTGCACACCTAGTTTTTACTCCACTCTCTGGAACACTATCAAATAAACCTGAGATAACTGCCTGTCCCTTGGGGATTACTCTCTGTTGATTGTATAGAACGTGCTTCTTTTGCAACTGGTAACTTCATTTCGTATCGGTCTTGTAAATTGGCTTCCTGAGATGGTGAGTGTTTTGTGGATTTCTTGACTTTTGTTCTGTGGAGCAGCTCATTTCTCAGGAAGCTAGCTTATAAGCATCCAGACTCTGACTTTGTCTCATCTCTAACGGCAGACCTTCCCGAACACGCTGTCCCATGCTCTGTGAAGGGACAAAGGGACAAGACTTACAGAAAGACAAGCTACTTGAGACCCAAAGAGAACTCGAGTTTTGATCCCCGGCACCCATGTCAAAAGGCAGACACAGAAGTGCGGTGCCTACAGTCTCAGCACTAGGGAGGAAGTCTGCGGGAAGGAGCAGGAACCCTGGCCCTTACTGGCCAATGCACCTAACCAGTCATTGAGCTCCTAATTCAGTGGGAGATCCTGCCTCAGAAAATAAAGTTGTGAGCAAGGGGGAAGATAACTGGTCTAGGATGTTGACCTCTGACCTTCACACAAACACATGGATGCCTGCACACCTGTACACACATAAACATATACACATGAAAAAACACATGTGTAAATATGTGCAGATGAATACATGAGCACACAAAGAGATACTGTACATCTGTGCTGACGTCGGCGCAGCCACAATAGCAGGAACTAATCTAGATAGATGTGTCGATGTACAAATGGATAAACAGCATGTGTTATGTGCATACATATAGTAACACAATACTCACCCTCATCAGGGGAGGGAATTTGCCCTATCCAATGAGGATGAAATCTAAAGGACTCACACAAAATAGGATGTCACAAATAGGCCAATGCTGTGTGATCCTACTGGATATCTAAACCAACGTATTTCTTAGAAACAGGGAAAAGAATGGTGCTTTTCAGCAATGGAAGAGTTGTTTAATTTGTTCTCTCAAATTCTCGTGGTTAAAACAATAAATGTGTCTTTAGCATAACTGAAATTTGCACTTTTAAGATTGTGAGTGTAAGTGTTGAGAGAGATTGAAACTGAGACTGGTTCCTATCGGCTCTGATGCATTTCATTTGTAACCTAAAAACAAAACAACCCCCCCCAAGCAAACAAACAAACAAAAAAACAGTTAACCTCTCATCTCCCTTTTTAATATCAATTTTAAGGCCACTGCAGAGTTCTGGTGGGAATGGTACATGAGGATTTCTCAGAAAATAGATGTTGCCACTAAGATGAGACCCAGTATTACTGGTCAGGAAAGAGTGGGAACCACATCTGGAAAGTAGCTTGCCCTCAACCTGGGTTCTGGGGGCTGCTGCAACTGCCTGAAGCAAATGGATCCAAGGAAAAGGGCAGAACTATGGGACAGCATGTACTGGAGTGCCATGTCAGAGCACGTCACTGAGGACCCTCTAAGGTACGGGGAAATCTGCAAGCTGACAGGGAGAGAGTGGTTCTGAGCAAACTACGAGGGGCTCGCAGTAAGAGAAAGTTCAGCCCCTGCCCCCTATAGATGGTAGCTGAAGTTGCCAACCAGAGGACAGTATTTACCTGGTGCCCACAGGAAGGGCTTGTAGCCAGACACTGGCCTTATCAGACAGACCTGGGCACATACATGTAAAGCTGTCTTCTTGCTTTTCTATCTTGTGAACGTGCGCTTTAGGACATTTAGATAACTGAACTCATTGTGACATTCCTTTCTCAGAGTGAGGCTTACTTGAGAAAGAAAAGGCTCAATGATATTTTATATTTGCTTGCTATTGTCGTTGGAAGGAACAAGGCCCAGTCAAGTAAACACACAATAGAGTGTGCATAATCCTGAAACGAAGATAGGCTGATAAAGGAGAAATGTGGCTTCGAGATTGCACTCAGGGAGGGGAGGAGCTGGAGCGATGGAGCATCCATAGGAGTGAGCTCTGCTCCTGCAGAGAACCTGGGTTTGGTTGCCAGCACCCACATCAGGTGCCTCACGAGTGTAGCCAGTTCCAAGGGACCTGATGATCTCTTCTAACTTTCATGGCCACCTGCATGTGTGTAGTACACACAC
>NW_022196898.1:75206488-75219380 GCF_008632895.1 Mastomys coucha | reverse complement strand
ACAGGCACACGCACACACACAGGCACACGCGCACACACACACACACACACACACACACACACACACACGCACGCACACGCACACCGAAATATGCTCTTCTTTTTGTCCTGCAGCAATAGGCGATGTCTCTCTAACATGTCTTAGTTATACATTGAGAGGTTCGTCTTCCCGTGGTCAAAGCCATGTGCCGCATGGCTACTCGCAGGCACTCTGGTGGGACCAGGGGTGGAGGATATCAAGTAGCAAAATACATGGCTGCCTCAAAGACAGGATCATGTACTATGGTGACTTTTAAAAGAAAGGGAGTAGTATTACTGTCATGATCTTCGAAAATATCCAATAAATAATCTCTCTTCCTTTCCTGGATTCTAAAAAAAAAAAGGAAAATAACACAAAAGTGTGGCCAACAAGATATTAAATATTGTCCTGTGCATGCATGTGCTTGTGATTTATATGTGTATAGAAAGTATGGGTACCCTGTCCCTTATTCCGTTGAGACAGAGACCTCTTATTAAAGAAAGGTGAGGGTGGCTCCCACCATCTTCCTTGGGGACACGCCTCCAATACCAGGACCACCTCCCACTAAGCCCTACCTCCAGAAAGTATTCTAACAATTTCCAGTACCCCCACCTGGGAACCAAACCTTTTCCACATGAGGGAAAGTTTTAACATGTAGACTACAGCACACTGTTGAAACTCTGCAGAGAGTGTTTTCTTACTGTTGACAAGAGAAAAATTCTGAGATATTCTAAATGTAAAGACTTATTTTTATTTTTATGTTGTGTGAACATGTGGTGTGTGTGTGTGAGAGAGAGAGAGACAGACAGAGACAGAGACGGGGAGAGAGACAGAGAGAGAGAGAGAGGCAGAGATAGGGAGAGAGACAGAGAGAGACAGATGAGAGAGAGAGAGAGAGAGAGAGAGAGAGAGAGAGAGAGAGAGAGAGAGAGAGAGAGAGAGCAGGCACTGGATCTCCAACTGTCGTTAAAGGCTGATGTGAGAGCTGTCTACTGTGGTAATGGGAACCAACCCTGGGTAGTCTGTGAGATCAGTACATGCTCTAACTGCTAGGCCATCTCTCAGCCCTGATATGGCCTAAATTTAATTAAAAGGACTCAAGGATGGACAGAAAGGGGAGCAGAGGAGATTTACTAGTCTACAAGTTCAGGCCAGGAGGAACAAAAGTCATTCTGAAAAAAAAGTCATTCTTTAAATATCCTTTAAAATCTTAACTAAAATTCTGTCATCACTGCTAGGTTACACCATTTCTCACTTATGGCCCGACCAAGCAGGACCGTGGGTCTCTGCTCCCATAGGGTCCCTGTGCTTTCCCACACTTTTTCTTTATAGCTAACATGTAAGCACCATGTGAATAACACATGCCTTGCTTCCCCAGGTTTTCATATAGAAAGTTGTCTTAGCCCATGTCCCACTGAACACTCTGCATTTGTTACCTAGACTTCCTGGTGAAAGGCGGTGAACCTGGCCAAAGAGTTGGTCCTTCTATTTTGCTAGAGTCTATAACTGCTACTAAGATCCTCCAAGATGCCCAACTCTCTGAGTTTGGGTTGAACTCTTTCAGTGTGTTGAGTTGCATCCTGCTTAGATCAGCAACTTCAGCAATCTTGACTACATCGATGGTACTGACAAGCATGACTATCAAGTAATTGACATCTGTCAGACCCCTCTAAGCTTTCTTACGGCTAAACCGCAGGAACTCAGTTGATCTTCCCCTTGGCTTTCCTGTACCAAGCTCAGCTCCTGGGCCCAGGTCTTGTAAAAGTAACTTCTGTGAGCCTCCTGGTTTCCCTGTTGTAAATGGGAATGATAAAGGAAGCAGCCTGGGTGTGGGGGGTGGGGTTGCTGTGGCAATTGGGCAAGTTATTCACAGAATGTACTTAGTGCTGTGCCCAATGCCTCGTTTAGGGCTAAGGCTTAGAATGTGGTTGTGAAGCAAGCACTGCTGAGTGTGTAGCTTGATGAAGTCAGAAATCACTTCCAGTGCTTTCCAGCCTTCATCTGGGAGCAAAACTGCCTAGAAAAGACCCAGGTGGATTCAGTTCAGAGCTCTCAGAAACTGGTGATACCCTCACTTACACTGACATATTCTCAGCCTTTCTAATGCTGCTCTCATACAGTTTATGTCGTGGTGACCCCCTCCCCAACCATAAAGCTATTTTCATTGCTACTTCATAATTGTAATTTTGCCATTGTTATGAATTGTCTTGGTGAGGGTTTTACTGCTGTGAACAGACACCGTGACCAAAGCAACTCCCAAAAAAGAACATTTAACTGGAGCTGTCTTCCAGGTTCAGAGGTTCAGTCCATTATCATTAGGGTGGGAACACGGCAGCATCCAGGCAGGCACGGTGCAGGAGGAGCTGAGAGTTCTACATCTTCATCTGAAGGCTGCTAGCAGAATACTGACTTCCAGACAGCTAGGACTAGGATATTAAAGGCCAGGCCCACAATGACACACCTATTCTAACAAGGCCACACCTTCTAATAGTGCCAGTCTCTGGGCCAAGCATATACAAACCATCACATGAATCATAATGAATCTGTGTTTTATAATGATCTTAGCTGACCACGGTAAACAAATTGTGGGGTCGTGACCCACAGGTTGAGAAGTGCTGCCCTAACAGATGACAGTGTTTTCTATAGAAATTCACCTTTTTAGTTTTACTTGTCTTTCCTTTTATTTTTATTTTTTCAAAGAGAGTCTCTGGCCCATATCAACCTCTAACTTAACATGTAGCCAAAGGTGACATTCTTCGTTGGCTACCACATCTGGTTTATGAGATGTGGAGATTCAAACCCAGGGCTTCATGTGTACTAAGCAAGCATGCTGACAACTGAGCCCAGCCTTTGTTTTCACTTCTCTCTCATGTTCTACTTCCAAGACATAGTTGTTTTCCTCCTTTGTTTTTCTTCTCCCCCCCCTTTGTCTATAAACATTTATATGTGATTTATAGTAACAGGATAATGAAAATTAAATTTAAATTTTGAGCTAATATATTGTCTCTTAATTAAAATATATAGAATAAGGGCGAGTGTGATGACACATATCAGTAATCAAAACACTTAGAAAGTTGAAGTGGGAGGGAGGATCAGGAATTCACGCCAGCTTATGTCAAATACATGTGTATAGTCTGCCTAGACTCTTTCTGTTGTACTGACTCCTGCCGAAGATCAATCAGTGCAGGCTCATTCCTTCTCATTAGGAAGGCTTCTTTCTGAAGTAAAGGTCAGTTGAAATGAACGCCAGGTCAACGTGTTCGGCCCTAAAAATGGGGCAGCTACCACCAAGCTCAGGGATCATTTCAGAAGGACTGTAGGAGCCAGAACAGTGGACATCTGCAGTGAAACAGTGTTTGCTGGGCACAGCAGTGCTGTTGCCCGTATGAGCTCACAGCAGCGGTGACTACATACACAATACCTGCACGTGACCAGGCTAGCCATAATCCCAGCATGGATGAGGAGGTGGATCATGATGTTCCATCGCCGGCTGAGGAGCTATTGGCAATGGATGGCAGGCAGTTGGGGGGGGCAGAGGCTTTTCTTCAGGGATGGGGTCCCTGGCCATGCTCCAGTGGATTGCCTTGTGCCCAAGCACACTAAGTGGACTCAGTGACTTAAAAAGAGTTCATGAAGGAAGATTGGAGACGGGGAGAAACAGGAGAAGGGCGAAGGGGTGGATCGATCAAAACACATTATATTCATATATAAAATTCTCAATCTCTCCTCTCTCTCTCCCCCCCCCCGCTCTCTCTCTCTCTCTCTCTCTCTCTGTGTGTGTGTGTGTGTGTGTGTGTGTGTGTGCCGCGCGCGCATGCACACATCCACATCCAATAAATGAAGGTAGGTGTTAAGAAATGGATGTGAAAAGCTCCCACTGGTATAATGATGCCTAAAACTAAGAAGGTCAGGAGTGGTACAGTCTGGTATGAGTGATCTCATTAATGAGAGAGAAGGGAAGAGTACTCGAGAGACTGAGCATCAGTTCATGTCCATGTATGCATAAAAGGAGCACACACCCGGAGATCTCACCTGAATTGTTGTCAGGGAGAAGGGAAGTGAGAGAGGTCAGAGGGGAGAACAGAAAGAAATCTAGTAAGGATTTGGGAAATGGCATACTTTAACTCTACGCCCACTTCTGCATTGTTTTAAAAAGCAATACGCACTTCCCACTGGTATGGTTTTAGATGTAAGAGGAAAATCCTATGAAGACGATTATTTTATCAAGCGAATTGAACTTTTTCCCTGGTTGTTGTTCCCTTCTTAGGATTTTATCGCTTACTAAAGTATGCTTCTCCCATTAGCTACAAACTTGGTTCTTGTTTTAATGAGAAGTACCTAGATGGCTAGGCTTGGTGCACGGCGGCCTCCTTTTGGGGGGCCTGCGGTGTTCTCTGGTTCATTATGTCCTGTGGCTGCTTCTGCAGGCGGCCTTGCGAGCCTCCATCCTTGTCCAGGACTGCGCTGCCGCCTCCGCTATTGTCTTCTTGATGGACCGGTTCCTGTACGGACTCGACGTCTCAGGAAAACTCCTGCAGGTCGCCAAAGGCTTGCACAAGCTGCAGCCCGCAACGCCCATCGCCCCGCAGGTGGTCATCCGCCAAGCCCGGGTCTCCGTCAACTCAGGTGGGCTCCATCGCTTGGCGCCGGCTGGTCCCCAGCCCGCTTGCTCCCGGCTACTTGACCTTCTACGGGCGCCCACGGGCGCCTGCGGGCACCGGCGGGTGCCACCTCGGCCGCCCCAGCCCGCGCTGCCCCTGCACCCGCCTCTCGGCAGGCACAAAGGCCTGGCGTAAAGGGTTTCAGAGCCAAAAGCAGTAGAGAAAATTGTGAAAGGGTGTGGAAAATACTAATTGGGGCCTTTGTCTGCTAACAAATCTGTCCCGCTGCTTTCAAACAGGGGCATCTGAATTGCTATACTTCTGACCAAGAGCTTTTAAAAAGCAGATTAGAAATCGACTCCTTTCTCTTAGCGCTCCTGTCTCCTTTCTGTAGGGCCACTTGACTAAGCCAACAATGGAGCTGACAGCCCAGTGAAGCAATTTGAGGGGTTTTCATCATTGAGAACACCGGTACAGTACCTGATTAGGGTTGAAAGTATCTTTTTTCCCCCTGTCACTTTGAATGAAATGAAAACTGAGGCTGACAGGCCAACTTAAGACGTAGAAGGGGACTATGGGTGGGGTGGGGGCTGGGTGTGCGGCAGCACAGGCTGCTCCCACACAGGTCTGGAATTATTTGAATTACTTACAATCTGTAAATTTAGAGTATGAAAACAGAAGTCAAATCACCCCTCTCAGAAATGACCAGCCCCCACCCTCCCACCCCCAACCTTTTTTTTTCTTAACTTCAGCTATTGCTATTATTTTAGTAATCTCTTCTGTAAGAGGCTAGTTTCTTTCCTTCCTTTCTTTTGAAAGGGAGCTGCAGTAACTGTACTATAATTAGTTATGCAGTAACTAAATGGGACAACTGTCTGATGCAGAAGGGACAGAGATAAGATAGCACCAGAGAAAGTGGGCCTGTGGAAATTGTTATTTCAAAGGCCCAGGTTCAGCTCCTTGTAGAGCCACTTGCCTAGCGTAGGTAAAGCCCTGAGTCAAGTCCACTCTGGCAAGTTCTAACTGCATGGAAATGGTGCTTGTGTCTTATTCTTGACTTTCCGAGAGTAACTCTATAGAAAGCTGAACACTGGGAAAATGTCTACTTCCAGATGTCCCTGAGGCATTAAATGGTGGTTGGTGCATGAGGGAAACCTAACAATAAACGTAGTTTCTGGTGGTTTCCAAGGACAGTGGTGTGTGAAGAGCTTGCTGTGGGGGACAGGCCAGTGATGCTACATGCAACAGCAGAGTTCTAATGTCGGCTCCCATCGAGTTATCCTTGCAAGAGAGCAATGGCTCATATTTTGTATACACAGATATGATATGAAAACAGAGGTCAAATGATAGGCAGGTGTGTCTACGGCTTTGCCTTTTTGTATGTTTTTACATTTTTTATTATTTTAATTTGTTTTATTCTTCCTATATGCTACACCCAGACTCTACACACACACACACACACACACACACACACACACACACACACACACGCACACGTGTGTGTACACATTTCAAAATACATTCTAGATATGAAAATAACAGGTGTCAGGGAGACAAGTGAAAAGTTCTTGGGCCTGCTGCTCAGCTCGCTCTGAATCAGGAAGCAAACATTTCAAACTACAGTGCCAAAGAAAGTCACAGACTTCTGGTTCCACAGAGATGGAGGGCTGAGCCAGTGCAGAACCTTCTCCCATTACAAACATGTATACTATGAAGTAAAGATTTTTAAGCGCCTGTGATATAGTGGGCGTTCAGGGTCAGAACCCTAGACTATGGCTCACAACACACATCCAAAGACATTTGTGTGGAACATAGTCCTAAGGAAAGAGGTTGTGGTTTGAATCCCTACTCAAAGACCAAAGACTGGACCCTGACTCACCCAGGTTAAAAACAAAACAAAACAAAAACAGATGCAGAAAGGTGGAATTCCTAAGGCTTTGCACCGGCTGTGAAAGGAGCAATGGTGGCTCTCCCAGCCACTGGAGAAGTTACAAAGAAGGTTGCTCTCTGCCCAAGCTTTGTGCTGAGACAAAACACATAAACTTTCCAAAATAAATTAAAATCCAAGTCTGTGCTGAATGTAAGAGAGGAGTTTGAATTTATCTGAACCACAAAGCTAGAAATCTCCACCAGGAATAACAATAACAACAACAACAATAATAATAATGACTCAAGAATGAGGTCCATACTTCTGAAGTCCATGAGAAAACTAAGTATAAACTGTGCTGTGGAGAAACAACCACACACGAAGGCATGAGAATCCCACAGCAAAGTATCCTTGGTGAATTAAAATTCACAAGGAGAAGAAGAAAGAAAGAAAGGAAAGAAGGAAGGAAGGAAAAAAAGAGAGAAAGAAAGGAAGGAAGAAAAGGAGTAATCAACACTATATACAATAAAGAGAAAGTAAGGTTCATAAGTGAAAGAAAACATACAGAATAAGGAGAAAGGCTCAGTCTTAAAATTAGCATGCTCAAAAAAATATGATGTCATAACAAAAGAAAACAAATTTACTAATTTGAAAAAAAAAAAACTAAGTAAATCAGACATGCATGTTGACTGAATCAGCCAGTGGTACTATATACTTGAAGGTAGAAGGATCAGTTTATTGCCAGTTTGGGCTATGAGATCCTGTCTCAAAAACAACAAACAAACAAACAAAAAATAGCTGGTGAATTTACAAGTCAATGTAGTTATCAGCCATCAGTTACAGGGGGAGAACAACCCACAAACAAGCAGATTATTCATGTCCTGTTGGTTTTTGTTTTATTTGCTCCCTAGATAAAGAGTAAAGAATTTAATTGTAAAACAGTGTCTGGAGCCATGGCTCTCAACCTGTGGGCAGTGGGGTCATATCTCAGATATCCTGCATATCAATATGTACATTACAATTCATAACAGTAGCAAATTACAGTTATGAAGTAGCAATGAAATAATTTCATGGTTGAGGGTCACCATAACGTGAGGAACTGTATTAAAGGGTTGCAGCATTAGGAAGGTTGAGAGCCACTGGTCAAGAGAACTGGTGAGCCCAGAGGCTCTCTCCATGGATGGACCAGGCTTCTAGCATCTCATGCCTAAGAAGGATGCCCAACTGCTGAAAACTGTTGTTTGGGTCATGGCAAGCCAAGTGAAGTAAAAGGGAAACAGGTTTTAAAAAATAAACTTTCAAAAGTTATGTACTTGCTAGGTGAGTGATGATCAAGTCTTTCGGTCTCCTTTCAATCCATTCATAAAAAGGAGCAGCTACTGGGGCTCTGAAACAGTGCTGCCTGACTGCTATGTGTCTGTGATATTCTGGGGATGTGATGAAATGGCATCAGATTAGAGTTCTGCCTCCGAAGGTCTAGGGCTGATGCTGCTCACTGGGGGAGCCAGGGACCAGTTGATATCATGTGCCCGCTGAGCCCCCAGGGACCAGCTGACATCATGTGCCCACTGTACCCCCTTACTATGTAACTGGTTACAGCCTGGAAAGGAAGTTGCAGGTTACCTGGGTGCTCCAACCCTGGCCTCATCTCCTGTGTTCCTGCAACAGCTCCAACAGCAGGAGGGAAAGACACAGAACTAAGCATGAAACGTAAAGGACATCCTGAGAATTAAGAAGGGAGGTGCAAATGTGAAGAAGTCTGAAAGCTAAAAGAGAATTTAAAAAACAAAACGATAACATATAAGCATGAAAGGATTTACAGAAGGATCAAGTAGATCTAGAAGAGGGACGAAACTGAATGCAGTGTGGCAAAACTACACAAAAATCAACTATGAGAAAATTTTAAAGGAAACAGGAAGAAAAGACAAATCATTAACATGGAAAACAAAATTAGACATGACTAAAAGCATTGTATCAGGAATAGCCCATAGTGGCCTGGAAGAATGGCTTAATAGTTAAAACTTCATACTGCTCTTGCAGAGGACCTGGGTTCAGTTCCCAACACCCATGGTAGGTGGCTCACACCACCTATAACTCTAGCTCCAGGGTATCTGATGCCCCCTTCTGGTTTATGTGGGCACCTGTCCAAACACACGTATACCCTGCCCACTCCCACCCTCTCCCCAAACACACACACACATACACACACACACACACACACACACACACACACACACTCAACATAATTATAAATAAAATAAATCTTTCACAGGCATGGTGACACATACACTAATCTCAGCACTCAGGAGGCAGAGACAAACAGATCCCTGAGTTTGAAGCCAGCCTGGTGTATGATCAGAGATCCAGGCCAGCCAGGGCTACTTAGTAAAATCCATTCCAAAACAACAGCAACACAAATCAAAACAAACAAACAAAAATATAAAAAGCAGTCTAGAGAAGAAGAAAGAGAAGGAGATCAAGAACAAGAATAAGAACAAGAAATACTCCAGAAAGCATTGGAATCAACAGAAATCTAAGACAAAATAACTTGAACCTAGAATTTTATAACCAGCAAAATTATCATTTAAAAGTGTGGGCAAGTTTTAGAAGATGGTTTTCCTAAGGAGAAAATCAAACACAGAAAGATGGACCATTCACTGTGCCAACTAGTAAGATGCGCAGTGTCTATTTGACCAGGTGTCACTGCTAAAACAGATCACAAGGCCAGATCATGGTCAGGAAGAGAGGAAATGAACTCTGTGATCTACTGGTTAGTAGGGGGACAGGGATGAGGATGGAAGATAATACTGCAATCTTTAGAAACACAACCGACACAACCAATCTGTGATCAGGTAAAGCTGTAGGAGACAATGACATTTGGAGGGCTTTTTTGTTTTTCTTTTTTGTTGGTGTTTTTTTGTTTTGTTTTGTTTTTGTTTTTTAAATGTATGTGTATGAGTGCAGGTACACAAGGAGGCCAGAATTGGACATCACATCCCCCTGGAGCTGAAGTTACAGGAGACTGTGAGCCACCCAGCATGGGTCTGGGACCCGAAATCTGCAATGCTTTTACCTCAGTGGTTCTCGGCCTGTGGGTCACCTAAGACCATCAGAAAATACAGATATTGACATTGCATAACATAGCAAAATTAGTTATGGAACATCAATGAAAATGATTTTTATGGTTGGGGTCACCACAGCATGAGGAACTGTAATTACTATTACTACATAAATACAATTTTATGGGAGGCTGAAGATTTCATCTTCATTTACATTTTATGTAGAGAGGCATAAATGACTCACCTATCTTACATTTTGCATAGCACCTGATGTATGCAATCCATGGCATGATTGTAGAGTTGGAAATGGTGGCAGATCCACGGTACATAGATTTAAATTCTTCAATGATGAGGAACTGCATTAGAGTCCCAGCGTTAGGAAGATTGAGAACCACTGTTTTAACTGGTGAATCGTGACCTCAGTCCCTCTGACGGTTACATTCAAAGGAAGAGTAAGAGAAAGAGGAAGGGAAGAGCAAGCCTTGGAGACATTAGGAATAATGACTTTCCAGGCCCAAGGAGTTGTGAGTCTGATGACCTAGATGTGAAAGCTAGGCGTAGAGATCACAGAAGCCACAGGGTAGCAACTGTGACAGAGCAAGATGAGAGAGAGAAGAGCGAACTTGAGCCTGAGCACAAAGCGGGAGGAGAGTCCAGGCTGGGAGGGGCTTCAAGTTAGGTGGAAGGGGGGGATTAATGAACGAGCTGTTGAGTTTCCTGCTCATGAAAAATAGCAACCTGTAGATAAGATCCATGTGGTAGTAACCAAAACAAACAAAACAACTTGAAAAATAATAAAATGAAGGTAACTCCAAATCTGGAGGATTAAGGGGGGATATTGTATGTAAATTGGACTCTTCTTGGGCAGCTATAATCTTTTGTAGTACAAGCTTTCACAGAGAGAAGACATGTCACCTTTGACCTTGGTTTGCCTCTGCCATTCAGCATCTCTGTATCGATAAAGTAAGTGTGTGTGTGCGCGAGAGTGCGTGCATGCGTGTGTGTGTGTGTGTGTGTGTGTGTGTGTATCTGATTACCTCTTCAGATACTATAACTTCCCAGTTTACCAATCCTAGAAACTTATCTTTCTTTCTTGGTTTTATATATGATGTAGTTATTGATTGAAATGTTAAATCTGAGTGTTCCCAGAAGAGGGCAGAGTCCCTGTAACAGAGCATCAGTCCTAGAGCAGAGCTATAATTAACTACAGGGATGTCTGAAACCAATTCTGTGCTGTGTGCTTGCTTATTCTCAGGGAAGCTGTTGAAGGCAGAGTACATCCTGAGCAGCCTGATAAGCAACAACGGAGCGACTGGTAAGCGTTGGGAGTTCGAAGTTGGCACATTTTCCAAAGCACGTTGAACACGGCTCTAAGAAAACTTTGAGCTCAATGGGCTCACATACATTTTTGGCTTTTGGTTCTTGAAATGTGTGAACAGCTACAAGAGGAAGACAGGATGGGATGTAGATACGTCCTTTCATTTGTGGCCCTCAACACTAAGTCAGTGTCTGCATATTCTGTCTTCTACACCATACACACACCAGACAAAGCCACATACGCACACAAACACATACCCTATACAACTCTCCCACACAACAAACACACACCCCAAATACATACATACATACATAAATACTCACATACATACATACATACACACATTCCCTTCACAGTTCCCCCACACATACACACATACACGCACCACACAACAACACACATCTGCATATGCACACCCTATACACACACAGAGGAATTAGAAAGAGAACTGTGCAGTTCGTCAGAACACTTAAGAGCCTGATTCTGTTTCCTACCATTGACACCATCCATTTGCCACCGACTGGGCCAGCTGACAAAATAAAACAAAATGAATAATGGAGTACATAATACAGTATATTGTATATGCTAATACAAAAATTGAAAACCTAACCTGCTTGCCCACAGACTGCAGCTCAACGTCTCAGAACTTTACTCACCTCACACAATGACCACCATTAAAAAAATGTCATAGCCACTCACTGCTCCGTTTACTCAGCCAATGGCCAGCCTGAGTGTCAGCCTGACCCTCCCTGTCAAGTCTCATGACATGGGTAATGAATTTTTTCCTAAGATTTTCATCTCTGTGGAGTCATCACCTTCAGTATGGAACTGGCCCTGAAGCCTTTGAGACAGACACAAATGGTGGGTTCACTTTGGGCCGGGCAACCTGGGGTTAGAAACCTTGAGAGCCTTCGAGACAAATAGCACTGAATCTGGGACCTGAGAAAGATGAGGAACTCTTAAGAATCCAGAGAAGAGGATCCCAGGTAAGGACAAGGAGAGTACAGGTGCTTGAAGCAGGAGACACAGATGAAGGCCCTAGAGACAGAGAACTGTTGATAAGACAGCAGCTGAGCGTCGGGTCACGGGAAGTGGAGCTGTCTCTCAAATCTAAGTCATGTGTGTTAATGAAGACATCTATGAAAATAGGTTTCTCTTACCAGGCTGTTTCCTTACTGACTGTAGGCTATGTATTCCTTTCATTGCAGGTACCTGGTTATATAGGAATGAGAGTGACAAGATCCTGGTACAGTCGGTCTGCATACAGATCAGAGGGCAAATTCTGCAGAAGCTAGGTACTGGCTGACGTCAATCGCTATCCCTCTTGGGGCTCACGGCAGAGGTCGGCTACAAGAACTTACTGCAGAGTTTTCTTATTATATCTGGCTAAAGCTGTCACATCCCCCTTCCCTTAGCAGTCCCCTTGAGAAGAGAATGACATTAGGATACCCGGAGCTTAACTGAGTGTGCCTGTGCACACTTGTGTAGCCTGCTGGGTAGACTGAGGATAGAGAAGAGCTTGAGGCTGGAGGTTAGGGCTAGCCTGGGCAGCATAGTGAGACCTCATGTTTAAAAAAAATCCTGTAATTGTGTAAGATTAGTAAGAGAAAATATATTTCTGTTTTGTTAATGAAATTTACAGTTAGGAATCGGAGCTATTCACTGACTTTCATTACTCATCCATTCCTTGGGATACTTGCAAAAATTTTTTTGAGCAGTTTAAAACCCTAATTAGACTAAAGGATAAACCAAAGCATTTGAAATGTTTAATAAAAGATGGAAAATATTATTCTTATAGTGGAAATGACTGTAAATTGTGTGTGTGTATGTGTGTATGTGTGTATGTGTGTGTATGTGTGTGTGTATGTATATGTGTGTGTATGTGTGTGTGTATGTGTGTGTATGTGTATATGTGTGTGTATGTGTGTGTGTGTATGTGTGTGTATGTGTGTGTGTATGTATGTGTGTATGTGTATATGTGTGTGTATGTGTGTGTGTGTATGTGTGTGTATGTGTGTGTGTATGTGTG
>NW_022196898.1:75203873-75205906 GCF_008632895.1 Mastomys coucha | reverse complement strand
AAAAAAAAAAAGAAAAAGAAAATGCCACCATAAGATCAAGTTGTAGGCAAGCCTATAGCTCCTTCTCTTAATTAGTGATTGATGGGGGAGGGCCCAGCCCACTGTGGTACCCATAGGCTGGCAATCCTAGGTGCTGTAAGAAGGGCTGAGCAAGCCATGAGGAGCAAGCCAGTAAGCAGCAGCCTCCCATGGCCTCTGCATCAGTGCCTGAGTTCCTGTTGTGACTTCCTGCGGTGATAGACTGACATGCAAGTGTAGCGAAGTTGCTTTGTTCATGATGTTTGATCAGAGAAATGGTAACTCTAATTAAGACACATGCCAAAAGTAGGATAACTCTCAGTTTCTTGGTGACAATTGGCTTTGTTAGTCCTAATCTAACCAGAGTCTTCCTCATTTCTTCCTACTTATTATTTATAAATGTAAATGATTCTTAATTATTTACTTATCTTTACACTGAGGCACAGATACTAACAGTCCATCCCTATTCTCCCTTTGTTTTTTAGGCATGTGGTATGAAGCAGCAGAATTGATATGGGCCTCAGTCATAGGATATTTGACACTCCCTCGGCCAGATAAGAAGGTTTTGTGTCTACATGCAGTGTCTCCTCTCCCCATTTGTCTTTGGATAATTGTCTTCTTACAGTACAGTTAACTCCATCATTTATCGATTCTGTCTGCACTATCTAATTTATTCTACAAAAGCTCAACAGGAACGTTTAGGAACCTCCTACTGTGTTGTGGTTAGACTCTACCTATGATGGGCTTCTGTAATAATTTCTAATTATCCAATTATAAATTTAGGTCCCTGGTCCACTGTGTGTATCCTGTCACATGATATAGCCTTCACTTGATTCTGTGACAAATTTTGAAATGGCCACAATACTATGTGTAAAACTGTTTTCCAAGTGTCTATTGAGGAGAAATTGTTAATGTTAATTGTTAATGCAGTAGCATCTTTAGGAAACTAAGAATCAACCTTTGCTTCGATGATGGTGTTTCATCCTCTATACTTTTAGGACTGTTCCCTCATTAATCAAACCCTCCGTTTTCCAGAGATCTGTCACTGATGTGAGGCCTATCCTTCTTTACAACACAGACAGAGAGTACTATGAGATCTCTTCTTGTGCCAATTGTTCAGGCCTAGTATTTAAATAAATTAACCCCGATGACCCAGTAGAGCCCCACTTCAAAGCAGCCATGTTTCCATTCATCCTCAAGCCTTGAGATATGATGCTCTTTCAGTTCTGGTGATGTTCAGCATCTCCAACATCACAGTCACAAAATAATAGCAAGCAGATCGTCCCCGTGGCATGGAATCATCAACTGTAGGCCTCGAGATGAGAGAACTTCAGTCTGATTTGTTTGTTTTCCTTACAGGGCATTTCTACATCACTGGGCATACTGGCAGACATCTTTGTGTCCATGAGCAAAACCGATTATGAGAAGTTTAAGAAGAGCCCAAAGGTTAACTTGG
This sequence comes from Mastomys coucha, assembly GCF_008632895.1. Taxonomy (NCBI): domain Eukaryota; kingdom Metazoa; phylum Chordata; class Mammalia; order Rodentia; family Muridae; genus Mastomys; species Mastomys coucha. Next base: position 75,204,432 of record NW_022196898.1, on the reverse strand, counting down.
TAATTGTCATTTGTCAAAAGCAAATGAGTGGCTCCGAGCAGTGTGCCTGCACACCTGTCAAGGCTGTTATGGGGCTGGTTATCCTGTCTTTCCCAGCAGAGTGAGGGTTGGGAGCAGAGTCCTCCTAGATTAATGGGAGCAGCTCTAGTGGGTCTTATTTATCTTGGTCATCCCAGCCTCTCATGATGAATCAGATATATAAAGGGCATTGAAAATTCTCAAGCGAAAGAATGAGAGAATATTGTCAGAGTGATTTTTGGTCCCACTTATTTCCTTTCAACGTGTACAAAGTTCAGTATCTAAACTTGGCAATAAAAGGGTAATAAGTTAAAAACATAAAATATTGTGACAATGATACAGGGAACGTGACTCAGTTGGCAGAGTGTTTTGTACATAAGGGTGAGGACCTGAATTTGGTCCCCTAACACCCACACAAGAGCTAGGCATGAAGGCACGTCCTTGTAATCCCAATCCTGGAGGCATAGGAGGAACCTTGGAGTTGCTTGTCAGCCACTGTAGCTAATCTGTGAGCTCCAGGTCTCACTAAAAGACTTGTCTC
>NW_022196898.1:75193476-75203854 GCF_008632895.1 Mastomys coucha | reverse complement strand
AAAAGAAAAGAAAAAGAGAAAAGAAAAGAAAGAAAGAAAAGAAAAGGAAAGAAAAAAGAAAAAGAAGGTGGACATGTCCTGAGGATGACACCCATTCACACGTGCACTGTAAACATGTGAACAAACACTAAAAGAAAAAATGAATGGGTTTTGTTGTGCAAATCAAATAATTGAGGACTGGCTCCATATTCTTAGCCTAATATTACTGCTCTTTGTAATAACTGTACTGGTCATTTCTTCAACCCAATAGAAAATAAGCTCCTTGCAAGCTTTCAGTCACTTCCCCTTCAGGTCTAGAACTGTGTCTGACCCACGGTGGTGCCTAGTATATTTTTCCAGAATGAATGGATGAATCCTCATTGGTGTGATACCATAGAGAGCTCTTTGTCAAGAGCAACACAGAGATTATCGATCAGTCTACATGCAAAGAGTGCAGTTTCCATGGAAAAGGAACTGTCATGTCTCCCCATCCTCCAGGGAGGCCCGTCTGGTTTACTTTACCTCACTGTTGTACATGCTACATTCTCTGGGCTATGGATGCAGGCTAGGGATGTGGGATGGGAGGGGTGGCTAGGGGAAAGGAAACCCTATGCTCTCGGGTCTTCAGACCCACTCGGCACCACCCTGGTAGGGTTCATGCAGGTTCATAATGAAAAGAAGGAGTCCCTCTGAATCTTGAAAGAAAAGCAATGGAATGTCACAGGTTTTATTTACTAGTGGAGACATAGCAACTACTGCTTTACTTTTCCCCACAGGCCTTGCTCAAGGAGTTTGACCACCATTTGTTGTCAGCCGCGGAAGCCTGCAAACTGGCAGCTGCCTTCAGTGCCTACACGCCCCTGTTTGTGCTCACGGCTGTGGTAAATACAGGTTCTCCCATGCAGCCAACGGGAGGGAAAAGTCTGTCCTTGAAATAGGTGCTGGCTCTTCCTTGGCAATTATGATGAGACTCCACTCGGGGGAAAGCGCTATGAGTTAGAATGACCATATCCTGACTGCAGCTAAGTGATTTCAGTCCAAGCGTATAAAGCTGACTGTTTCAGAAGGGTTCCAAAGGCTGGCAGCAGATCAGAATCACCCATGGAGCCTTCCCAAAAACACATGTACCCTGGGATCTACTCTATGCCCATTAAACACGCATCTCTTGGATTAACATTACAAAAAACTTTCATTTTGAAATAGAGTTAACTTTGGGATTGACAAGATGGCTCAGCAGTTAAGAGCAAGTACTGCTCCTGCAGAGCACCTGAGTCAGGTTCCTAGCACCTACATCAGGTGGCTTGCAAGAAGCCTGTAACTCCAGCTCCAGGGGATTCACCATCCTCTCCTGGACTCCATGAGCATAAGCATGTAAACAGACATGCATACACATAACTTTTAACAGTTAATTAATTAAAGAGTATATATGGTCAACTCTATACCTGCAAGTTCTACACCCTTGCGTTTCATCAACGTTGGATCAGAGTTTTTTGCTTCTGTACGGAACACATGCAGACTCTCTGTTCTTGTCCTTCCTAGATAGTGCAGTATTGACACTGTGTTTGGGAAGTGATCTGCAGGTGTTGTGTGTGCATGGTCTATATGCATACCATTTTATGCAAAGGGCTTGAGCAGCTACAGATTGGGTGTCCGTAGGAGATAAGGAACTGACTCTTAGCCAGCTGATTCCACACACACATTTAAAGCCCACTGCTCTGTTGTTTGGATTATAATTAATTTAATGCATTGAAAAATTAACTATGTCTAAGTCCTGGGTGTAGACTGTTTGTGAGACTTGTCACCTCCCAATACAAGAACTGTGAGAAGCAATGGAAAGGATGGGAAGAGTTGTTCTCCTTGTCGTCATCGTTGTTGTTGTTGTTTAGCTTTGATGTTCTTGTTTCCCTTTTTGCTAGTAGTTCCAGAGGCTTCCATCTGTGGTTCACTGGCTCTATTACTTTGGCCCCCATCTAGGATAAACTATTACAGTAGCAGGAGCTATTAAGAACAGAAAGTTCGCCGGGCAGTGGTGGCACACGCCTTTAATCCCAGCACTTGGGAGGCAGAGGCTGGCAGATTTCTGAGTTCGAGGCCAGCCTGGTCTACAGAGTGAGTTCCAGGACAGCCAAGGCTACACAGAGAAACCCTGTCTCGAAAAACCAAAAATAAATAAATAAATAAATAATAAATAAAATAAAATAAAAATAAAAGAAGAACAGAAAGTTTAGCCTCAGTGCTAGCAGGCATCTGACCTCCCCTTTCCCCTTTATTTCAAACTCATTCCTGTTCATTGGATTGTGAATCCCACCTTAAAGGTGCTTCTTCCACCCCGTAGGTGATTGTCCCCGGTAAGTCTTCACAGAGTTCTCAAGCCAAGCAAATGGACAACCAAACCATCATAAACCATTTGCTAAAGTAATGAACAACAGCAGGATCTGCCATGGCAGGATGGAAAACAAAGTTAATAATGTCTTACTCCCCATCTCAGTCAATGGCTCAAGGCTCCATCCCTTCTCAGCCGCCAAAAGCAAACAAACAAAAGACACAACCCTCGCAGCCTCCATTAAACGTTCATGAGCCTCCTTTAGAATTTCTGTGTGGTGCATTTCTTTATCTGTAGTATTTTAAATGATTGTCCTCTGGGAATAAAAAGGTTTGCTGGGTGTGGTGGTGCACGCCTTTAATCTGCACTTGGGAGGCAGAGACAAGTGTGTGAGAGAGTTTGAGGCCAGCCTGGTCTACATTGTGAGTTCTGAAATAGCTAGGGCTACCTAGAGAGACCCTGTCTCCAGAAAGGAAATAAAATAAAGAAGTTGGGGGGGGGAGTTTGTCCTAATTCACATCTAGTACCCAATGCAATATCTGATCTGCATTTGCTGGCTTCCACAGAATATCCGTGGCACCTGTTTGTTGTCATATAGCTGTTCTGCTGACTGCCCTCCAGGAATGAAAAGTATGTATCTATGTGAAGCCAAAGAAGCTTTTGAGATTGGCCTCCTGACCAAGAAGGATGGCGAGCTGGTTAGTGGAAAGCAGGAGCTGCATAGCTTCATCAAAGCTGCGTTTGGCCTCACCACAGTGCACTGCAGACTCCACGGGGAGACAGATGCAGTTAGAGCAGCAAGACAGCTGTGCAGTGACGCTATGGGCAAGCTCTACACCTTCAGCATTTCCCCCACAAGCCAAGACAGGGAAGCCCTGTCTCGGGAAATCATGTCTCTCATCAGCCAGGTGAAGGGATATCTACAAGTTCAAAGCTTCCCAAATGGAGATGATAGGTCTTATGTCCCAGAGAGTTTCAAGTGTGGCTTAGATCGGCCTATCTTGCATGGGCACGTGGATTTCCAACAAATTCTTGAAACCTATTCCCAGCACCATACTTCCGTGTGCGAGGTCTTTGAAAGCACTTGTGGGAACAGCAAAAGCAACCAGAGAGACACAAAAACAGACGTCTGCATCACCACTCTGAAGACAGAAACAAACACCGCAGAGACTGTGGGTGCTTCTCTAGAGAAAGTGGGCTCCCAAGACAGCAAGAGTACAGCTTCTTCCAAGATGTCTAAGAAAGATCAGGAGACATCCCAAAGTGAAAGGAGGAGAAGCTGGATCCATTCTGAGGCATTTCGAGCCTCCCTGGATCAAGGCATGGGGACTGAGACTGAGCCACCAAACCACGGCAACGGCAGGGTAGGTGTTCCCAGCAAGTCCCTGAGAGACGGCTCTAGCTCCAGTTCTTGGAGCAGGCTGTCAGGGCTCAGCTCTTCTGCAAGCTGGGAGGAAGTGAACTGTGCTGTTCAGGATACAGTAAGGGAGGGGTCTGGCCAAGAAGAACACCTTGTGGACACTCAGTGCTCCACGGCAGTATCTGAGGAGCCCAAGAGGGACAGAAGCTGCGGCGCTACGTATTTGTTGTTTTCAAAGCTCCACGGTGTCTCTCTTCAGACAACTGAAGATCACAACTTAGAGTCTTCACAAAGTCAGTTACACAGTCAGGCGCCCATCCTTCCTCTCGACACAACAGACGCTTGTTTGGCCTCAGGTGCAGGGCTGGTAGAAACCCCTGGAGGGTCTAACAGTGCTTCTCTTCAGTCCAGTCATTCGTGTGGTTCTGATTCCTGGTCCTTGTCTAGTTCAGGCAGGTCCAAGGATATGACCACGAATCCTTCAGTTCAAGAAGAAGAACCCTCTGGAATTTCTGGTGATTTCCCAGAATCCAAGTATGACTTTAAAAACTGGCACAGAGAAAAGAATGGGGGGAAACTCACTGAAATATGCACGGGGCCTGAATTAACATTTGCCCCCTCCTCGGTCGACCCGGAAGGAGAGACAGCAGAAAGCACAAATGTTGGACCTTCACCCTCTCAGGTAGCCCTAGGATGTTTAGAAGGCAGCCATTCAGTGTCTGCATGTAGGACTTCATTTCCGGATGGGTCTGTTCAAAATGCTGACTCAGCAAAAACTGGCTGCTCCGGCAAGGACCAGACTGTTGACCCTGATGCCTCTACGGTGGGTGAGGAGGGCCAAATGCTCGACAGCACAGAGGTCCACTCCATTAGCCAAGGTGGCGCTCACAGACCATGTGCTTTGAGGTCCGGTCAGAGCAATGAGGGACCCAAGTCCTTTGTAAACGGCTACGGTCCCTCCCCAATCTTTGATGAGGACCTCAGCACCACAGAGGATGGAAAGGAGCTCGGGAGCATGCTGAAGAGCAGCCAGAACTCAAGCTCATGCTCACCATGGTGGCTAAAATCACCGGCCTTGTCCCGCAGTTCTTCTGAGGGGGAAAGCTCTTGGTCTCTGCTGAACTCCAGCAGAAGTTCCTTCGTCTCACTGACAGGACAGGACAGGCAAGAGATCCTTGAGGCTCGAACCCTACAACCTGATGACCTTGAAAAACTTCTAGCGGGTGTGAGGCATGATTGGCTGCTTCAGAGGCTGGAGAATACAGGAGTTTTGAAGTCCAATCAACTCCAACAGGCCCACAGTGAGTACAACCCTCTTAGTCTCTAGCTCCGGGCTTTAGGATAGAGGTGCCACTCATCATAAAGGATGAACTTTGTGAATTGACGGGAAAATTACTTTTCTAGTCATGGAATTTCCTGACTGTGAGAAGTGAGATTTCAGGACCACAGTTTTGTTTTGGTTGGTTGGTTGGTTGGGTTTTTTTTTTTTTATTATTAATTTGAATAAAAAGTCAAGAGGGGTGGAATAGGACCAAAGTTTCAGACTATGTTCTCCTTCTGTTCTCTCCTCTTGATTCTTCACCTCTAAGTCATCCATCCCCAAATGTGAGCAGATACTTCGCCTTCTCTTTCCATCCCAGCAAGCCAACTCCCATCACCCACTTGACTATCGGGAAGACATTCCCTTCTCTCACCTGTGGATTTCTTTTAAATATTTTCTTCTGTTTACCCCTCCCAAGTCACCACACAGACACGGGAGGTCCTTGGTCACTCAGGTTTGTTTTTGTTGTTGTTGTTGGGGTTTTTTTTTTTTGTTTTGTTTTTTTGTTTTTGTTTGTTTGAGACAGGGTTTCTCTGTGTAGCCCTGGCTGTCCTGGTACTCACTCTGTAGACCAGGGTAGCCTTGAACTCAGAAATTCGCTTGCTTCTACCTCCCAAGTGCTGGGATTAAAGGTGTGTGCCACCACCGCCTGGCTGTTGTTTTTGTTTTTAATGTACACTGTCACTGTCTTCAGACACCCAGAAGAGAGCATCAGATCCCATTACAGATGGTTGTGAGCCACCATGTGGTTGCTGGGAATTGAACTCAGGACCTCTGGAAGAGTAGTCAGTGTTAACTGCTGAGCCATCTCTTCAGCTCTGGTCACTAAGTTTTAATTTGAATATCAAAATGTCTTCTGTGGGGTTCATGTTGGCCTTTTCCTTGTAAGGAATGCTTTCTCATGTTTTTCTTTCTTGGTTTAGAATGAAGATAGTGTTACTCTTTCCCCCCTTCACCATCTTCTTCAATAAAGTTGGCATCTTTGTATATAGTAAAAGTATACACTTTCTGATGTGGTTTCTCTATCCTTCCTGTCCCCAATTCAGAACAACTAAGAGAAAGTGAGGGCACACTGCAATATGCAATCTGGAATCCCTGATATCTCTGGGAGCACATGAAGCAATATTATTTTATGTTTGTGTGATCTACCCAAGGTGGTAAACTTTGTCCTCTGCTGTTTCCAGATGTTAAGAAGTTGCAATCATATACTACACTCACCAGCATGGTCTATAAGCCTTCATTTTCAAATTTTATGCAGAAGCTCATCTTAACTTATTCTCTTGCCATATTTAACCAGGCAAATCAAAAACTATTCTTTATTGACACGTATAAAATGTCACATTTTCTTTTTTTGTTTTGTTTTGTTTTTTCAAGACAGGGTTTTTCTGTGTAGCCCTGGCTGTCCTGGAACTCACTCTGTAGACCAGGCTGGCCTTGAACTCAGAAATCCACTTGCCTCTGCCTCCCAAGTGCTGGGATTAAAGGCGTGCGCCACCACAGCCTGGCTAAAGTATCACATTTTCATTGAACTAACTTTTTAATAGGAGTTATTTTTTTAAAAAGGGCAAAATATGAAGGGATATAATTTGGACATTTCTGATGAGGCAGTTTAGGACTTGTGTTCATTCAGCATTACCCATGATACCGGTTTGAATCCCTGGAGTTGCCAGGACCCTACAGAGAACACACAAAGTGTGCTTACTGGTTCGAAATGGTTTAAAGAAGCCTTCCTTTTTTCCCCAGGTGCCCTTCTGCTAAAATATTCCAAAAAGTCCGAGTTGTGGACAGCCCAGGAAACCGTGGTGTATCTGGGAGACTACCTGAAAGTGAAGAAGAAGGGCAAACAGCGAAATGCATTTTGGGTCCACTATCTCCATCAAGAGGAGACCCTCGGGAGGTAGTACTGGAAAACATGTTTGTCATCAGCATAAACCAGGCTAAGTTTCTTTTCCGTGAAGGAGTCACTCATGAGATTTTGAAAGGATTGAAATGTGGCCCAGATATATGATTTTAGATACTGACTTCTCCATCATTAGTCAACTGATAACAGTTTCCATACATCACAGAATAATGCTAAATGAGTGTCTGGATGCTGTATATACATGATCTCAAGCCCACCAGGGAAAAAGTTTTAAACTCACTGAATAGACAAGAAAATTAGATGTCTTAGCCATATGGTTGTTTGCCATACTATTTGTATCTTATTTAAAACCCATGAAAAATAATGGATATGCCCAAACTTTTAAAGTTGACCCTGCTTGTCATCTAAACCCTAATAATGTATGAAATCAGGAAGAAAAAAAAAGAGAGAGAGAAATTGGGTAAATCCAAGCAGTTCGAGAACAGCTGAAGGTTACAATAATATGTGCCTCAGGCTCTGTTTGAAATGACTTATACAGATTCAGCCAGTCTTCAAACACCCTGTAAAGTAGCATTACGACTCTTTGTTTTGATTTTTACAGAGATGGAAATTAAGCCACAGTAATGTCAAGAACTTGTCCAAAGTCATATAAATGATAGAATGTAATGTTAGGAATTGAACTGTGTCACCTCAAATCCATATGTGGATGTTTTGGTATTCATACTAGGGAAATGAGAGCTGTTCCAACTGTATGCATACTAGAGTCATACTAGAGTAAGGTGAATCCATAACCTAGGACAGCCAGGTCTTAGTCACCGTTTATTAGTTATAAAGTTAACTGAAATCAGGACAACATATACAAAAGAAAACTTTTTTTTTAAGATTTATTTTATTTATTTATTTTATGTGTATGTGTACAGATGGCTGTGAGCCATCATGTGTGTGGCTGCTGGGAATTGGACTCAGGACCTCTGCCGGCCCCCTGCCGTGTAATTCTCTCCAGTGTAATTCACTGTAGCTGTCTTCAGATGCACCAGAAGAGGGCTTCACATCTCATTACGGGTGGTTGTGAGCCACCATGTGGTTGCTGGGATACGAACTTAGTACCTTTGGAAGAGCAGTCAGTGCTCTTACCTGCTGAGCCATCTTGCCAGCCCCCAAAAGAAAACATTTAAATGAAGGTTTGCTTACAGTTCAATAGTGTCAGTCCATTATCATCATAGCAAGAAGCATGGCAGCGTGCAGGCAGGCATGGTCCTGGAGCTGAGAGCTTTACATCCTGATTCACAGGGTGTAAAGAGGGGTGAAGAGAGGGAAGGAGGGAGGAAGGGGAGGAGGGAGGGAGGGGAGGAGGGAAGGAGGGGAGGAGGGAGGGAGCCTGCCTACCATGGGTTCTTGAAAACTCAAAGCCCACCACCAGTGACACACTTACTCCAACAAGGCCACACCTCACAATCCTTCTAATCCTTTCAAACAGCTCTACACCTCCCCCCCCAACTAAGAATTCTAATACCTGAGCTTATGAAGGTCATTCTTATTCAGACCACCACAGCTGTGTCCTTTAGAAAAAAGAAGCTTGGAGGGAGGTCTGCACACAGTGAGAGCACATGTGAAGATGACAGTTATGCTGAAGCAAGGCAAGGAAACCCCACGAAGCACTAGCAAGGCCAAGGCAGATCTTTTGCTGCATTTAGAGAAAACAGCACCCCATCCACTTTCGATTTGGGACAACCAGGCTTCAGAACTATGGCAGAATCTGATTCCTGGGTGTGCTTCATTATGGGAGCTAACGTACCAAGCTATCACAGGATGCTCTAAGATGAGAAATACGTTGGGTATAGGAAACATTTAGAATGGAATGGGGGTGTGTAAGGCACGTCTGATTGGAAGAATATAACAGAGAAAAGAGAACAAAAGCAATGTTGGAACAGGAATTTTCTGGTTATTTTCCAGAATTGCCAAAGACACTGATCTTCAAAAACAAAAACTCAGATGGGATTAAAACTATAAGAGGAAATGAAAGAAACAGAGGGAAAGAAGGAAAGAGAAGGAAAAGGAGAGACTTCAGACTTCCTGAAACAACAATCTTAAATCTTACAGGCGATCAAAACAGCAAAGCAAAACTATTCACATGCAAAGAAATGTCACTTAGATAGAAGGCTGACTTCCCAGTAGCATCAATGACTACTGTAAACAATGGAAGTCTCATACTTGAAAGTATCCAATGGAAGACAAGTTAAAAACATTTGCATATTAAAATGAAAGTGGCCACGGGAGACCGATGCTAAATAATAATCTGATGCTAAGGAAAAACAGCATAAAATGAAAGAAAATGTGCCTTCCTAATCACAGGATGATGATCCATAATTCTAGAAGAATGTTACAGAAATGCTTCAGGGCTGGCACCCTAAATGGGTAACTCTTCTGTGCACACTGCGGGCCTCAGTCAATAAATGGAAAGCCCTAAATTGGTTTGAGCCATCTGCAGACCTGGGATGTCACTCTCAGGATGCTCCTTCTCTCTGGGGTGCTGTCCAATAGCACAGAGCCTCCATGTGTGTGTGCCCGTCCCACTGCCATCGCTGCCATCCTCGGGAGTCTGAATGGCCAGAACTGTAGCCTCCTTGAGTATATTAGATTCAGAGATTTCTAATACTGGTTTGCCTCATGGGTGGTCTATGATGCTGACAACTCCCTCTGGTCTTATAGGTCCCTCCAAGCTCATGTGACATTACTAGCACATTCATATGAACTTATAGCAAGTATAAATTACAGTTACATGTAGTACTGTAATTATGTATTATTTAATTACTTACTACCTTGTATAGTCTCTGTCCAGTTATACTATTGAGCCCTTGAAAGTTACATTTCTAATACTCACAGTAGGTCTTGGTAAAATTGGTATTCACAGAATGAAATAATGAAATTTCAAGAGAGGCACAGAGGAGGCTTCACACTGACTAATTGGCACATTTAGAGCCACACTGCAAATAAGAGTGTCAGGATCCAGAGTCCAACCATACTCCAGTATACTGTGCTGAGCTGTGGTTCACACACAAGTGTGAAGAACTACCACATTGACTGGATAGTCCACATCATTTCAGGCCAGCTAGCATGAGCTGTGCTCTGTTGTAAACGTGGCTGTTATAAAATCATTTAGATCTGAAGTTAAGACAGTTGAAATTGATTAGATAAGGAATAGAATTATCTTTTCTAAAGAGAGATTTATGTATCTTATGTATGTGAGCACACTGTAGCTGTCTTCAGACACACTAAAAGAGAGCATCAGACCCCATTACAGATGGTTGTGAGCCACCATGTGGTTGCTGGGAATTGAACTCAGGACCTCTGGAAGAGCAGTCAGTGATCTTAACTGCTGAGTCATTGCTCCAGTCCCTAGAATTACCTTTTAATTGCATGTTTCTCCTTTTTTTATTTGTTTTTTTGTTTGTTTATTCATTCACTTTATATACTGACCACAGAACCCCTCTTCTCCCAGTCCCCCCACCCACAGTTTCTCCCCCCATCCTTTCT
>NW_022196898.1:75188576-75193466 GCF_008632895.1 Mastomys coucha | reverse complement strand
CCAACTTCAGCCTAACTTGGCACATCAAATCCCTGCAGGACTAGGAGAATCTTCTCACACTGAGGCCAGTCAAGGCAGTCCAGTTAGGGGAAAAGGATCCACAGGCAGGTGGCAGAATTAGGGACAGATCCCTCTTCAGTTGTGGGGGATCCACATGAAGACCAAGCTGCACATCTGCTATATATGTGTGGGGTCCTAGGTCGAGCCCATGCTTGCTCTTTGGTTGGTAGTTCAGTCTTTAGGAGCCCCCAAGGGTCCAGGTTAGGTGACTCTGTTAGTCTTCTTGTGGTTCTTTCAATCCTTCTTATTTAGCCAATAGTAAAGATCGGTTTCACATGTTGCTATGTGGGTTCTTTCCATCCGTAGATACGTTGGGAAAGAATACAAAGAGCGGAAGGGGCTCCGGTACCACTTCACCGATGTGGAGCGGCAGATGACAGCCCAGCACTATGTGACAGAGTTTAACAAGAGACTCTATGAGCAAAAAATTCCAACGCAGATATTCTACATCCCATCTACAATATTGCTGGTAAACATGAGTTTGGATAGCTAAAGAAGCCTGCAGCTAGATATTAGATTAGATTTTTATTACAAGTCTACTTCTAACACGGTCCAGTAAGGTCTTACACTTCTAGTTTCTAGGCTTCTTCCTCTGCTTCATCAACTCCATCCTATTAAAAAAAAAAACTACATGAAAAGAGTGACTACCTCATCCAGCGCATACATTTGGACTGCCTGGGTGACGTCGGAGTCCCTGCTGATTCCAACATCTGGTTAAGTCGGCCTTCTTACTGGACTTTCCTTTGTGTCTTGTCTCTCTACAAAAGGACCTTCAGGGTTGTGTTTTGTAGAATGTATTCCCTCAGCATGAAACATAAATCCCTTGGTTTGCATTTCTTTCTCTCAATCCTTGAAACCAAGTGATAATAAGCTGTATCTTAAACTTATTTACCAAGGAAAGAACTTTGCTTTCAAATAATTGTAATTGTGAGGCCCAACTTGTCTTCTTAGATTTGGCCCAACCTTTCTTCTCCTATTTTGGATTTCAGCGACATTGAAACCAATCTCTCTCCACTAAACACCCCATTAGAGAGATAAAGGCGACCCTCCTTGCTGTTCCCTCTTTCTTGGATCTCCCTGTTTCCCCAGATAAATTGGATCCTTCCTGCATTTGTATTTGTGATTTTTTTTTATTTACCAGAGATATTTTGACTCATTTTTAAAGTTTTTACAATATAGGAATCACCCAGTTTTTAATCTTCATATCAGAAAGTGCGCAAGCATCTTATAGGCATTGATACTAACCTCTGAGTCAACTTCAACATACAGAAATTCATCAGTTAATAATCAGCCCCTAGTCCCAACGCGTGATCTAGTCACATGTTCTGGCAAGCCAGACTGAGGCTAGGTCACTGTGCTCTATTTTTTTATGCATATGAATATTTTGTCTGCACTGTTTGTCTGTGTACCACTGTGTGATTTTGTGCCTGTGGAGGCCAGAAGAGGGTGTCGGACCCCCTGGGACTGGATTTATAGAAGCGAGCCAATGGATGGGTGTTGGGAATTGAACTCTGGCCCTCTGGAAGAGCAGCAAGTACTCTTAACCACTGAGCCATCTGTTTAGCCCTCAAGGCCTAATTTTTTTTGAGTGAGCGGGTTAGTCTATGAACAATAATCACTGTAGATTCTATTTTACACTACAGGTAGTTCTGGGTACTTTGTATTTATCTTATCATCAAACCCTTTTGACAAAACTGAAGAGTGATTATTATTCCTCTTAAACCTAGCTCTGAGGAAATTGAAGTCTAGGCTAATAAATCTCCATGGCAGGACTTCAGTCCACACAGAGATCTGCCCCACTGTAGAGACAGTGGTGCTCGCTGTTGTGAATACCACTTCCCATCTCTCTGTTACAGATTTTGGAAGACAGGACCATAAAGGGATGCATCAGTGTGGAGCCTTACATACTGGGAGACTTCGTCAAGTTATCGAATAACACCAAAGTAGTCAAAACTGAGTACAAAGCCACAGAATATGGCTTGGCCTATGGCCATTTTTCTTATGAGTTTTCTAACCATAGAGATGTTGTGGTTGACTTACAAGGTATGTAAAACAAGGGTTTTTTTTTTTTTAATTCTGAATATTGCAACTGATTTTGCTAATCTTGAATCACATACCATAGACCATTCTATGTGCAGGGTACTGTTTAAAATTAAGGTGATTGATTTTTTTTTCTCCATGTAGCAAATGATTCCCACGTGGCTTAGGCACCCTATGATCCATGAGACTGTGGTCTCTTGGGCTCAGTTGCAGAGGGGTCACTACAAAGTTCCGCTCACTTGAGTGGACACAAGTGAAATCAGTTTCTTACTACTGTATTTCACTTTCAAATTCTCCCAACTTCTTGCATGGGGCTGGGTATGGCTCAGTGGTTAAGAGCCCTTGCTGTCCTTATATAAGGCCCAGGTTCATTCTCAGTGCCCACATTGCTGGCTGGTTACAAGTGTGACTCTAGTTCCAAGTTATCCAACACTCCTCTGACCTCCACTGGCAGATTAATCATTGAACTTAAAATCATTCCTGCTTTTTTTCTCTAGCCCTTTATTCATCTCAAAAGCTGAAAATTGAGATCCATATTTGGAAATATGAAACAGTGTACTTAAATTTGAGTTTTCTTAAAATCTGTGTTAATACTAGCGATTTTTTTTTCAGTTTGTTGGTTATTGACTATTCTAGCAAGAGACCATCAATCCTCAGATCTTCCTCCATAGCATTTATAACTGTATTTTTTACATATGTGTAGTCTATTATCTGTCTCTCTTCATGAGAATATTTGCTCTGTTGGTACAAACATTTTTGTTTATCTCATCCGTTACTGTGTACAGCTTCTGTACTCAATACATAAGTGTGGGGTGGGCAGGCAAATATAGGACTTAGTAAATAAGGCATAAAGAAACTTCAAAATCAAGACAAGTGCTCAATGTTGAGATTTTAGTAATCATTCTAAATGAAAGTTATGCTTTACAATTCTGTGAATATTCAGCATCTCAGTATGTCATTCTTGACATATGTTCCAATGTAGTATTCAGTTCTTTTCTTTAAACTAGTAATTAGGATGTGCATCTCAAATGCCTTGACAGAAATGTACTAAATATAAATAATGGGATGATCAAGTTTTCAATGTATCTCTTTAAGTGTACATGTGTGTACATGTATACGTGTGTGTGCATGCGTGTGCAAACATGTACATGCATGTGCATGTGTGTTGGCATTTCTAGGGTATATAGTGCTCAGATGTATTCATTCTCTTTTAGGTTGGGTCACTGGTAATGGAAAAGGCCTCATCTATCTTACAGATCCTCAGATTCACTCTGTAGATAAGAAAGACGTCACCACAAACTTTGGAAAGCGGGGGATATTTTACTTCTTTAATAACCAACATGCAAGCTGTAATGAAATATGCCATCGTCTTTCTCTGACTAGACCTTCACTAGAGCAAACAAGTAAGATGTAGACTGTGGGCTGGGAGCTTGACAGGCCTTCGGGAGCCTAGCATCAGATCTGCCTCTTTCCAGGCATGCAGAGCAAGGCACATATTGACGTATTGATCGACTGGGCCAACGGATGATTCAGGCCATTGACTTACGAGAGGAATTCACAAGTGTCGAATTCAGGCCTACACTTGATTTCCAGGACAAGATCCTGCAGACCTTGTTCCCTCTAACACAGGAACATTTCTGGAGACTGTCCTATGCTCTACAGTTGTATAGGATGTTCGAGGTCCTGAGTTGTAATGAAGACAACATGGAAAAGGGCCCCAACTAACCCACAATGGATCCAAACCTCAGCTGAAAACAAACTGCTGTCACTGCTGTTGTTGTTTAGTATTTGGTTTGTTTTTTTGTCTGTTTGGAGAGTAGTTATCTGTTAAAACTGATACCGTTTTCCTATTGAGAGTTCTTTGTAAATTTAAAACACCCAGACTGCTAAAAAGATTTTGATTTCTGTTTCTCTTTTAACAATTGCCTTTTTGTAAAGCTGTTATCCATACAGACTTTTGTTTGTCTGTTTGTTTGTTTTTGGGTTTTTTTGAGACAGGGTTTCTCTTTTTAGCCCTGGCTGTTCTGGAACTCTATAGACCAGGCTAGCCTGGAACTCAGGAATCCGCCTGCCTCTGCCTCCCAAATGCTGGGATTAAAGGCATGTGCCACCACTGCACACTGAGCACAACAGACTGGGCACAAACTCTGCAGTGAGTCCCATAATACCTAGAGGAAGCTCTACTCCCAGGCACTCCAATGGACCCAGGATCACAGGATCACAGGATCCAAGAACCACAGGATCCCAGAGACAGCTTGACTCTGAGGAGTTCTGACACAACCATCTTCACAGGAAGGACAAGCTCCAGTCAGATGTAGCCAGGACAGGTAGCACTAGAGATAACTAGATGGTGGGAGGCAAGCATAAGAAAATAAACAACACAAACCAAGGTTACTTGGCATCATCAGAACCCAATTCTCCCACCATAGCAAGTCCTGGACACACCATCACACCAGAAACGCAAGATTCAGATATAAAATCACTTCTCATGATGATGATACAGGACTTTAAGAAAGACATAAATAACTCCTTCAAAGAAATACAGGAGAACACAGGTAAAAAGCTAGAAGCCCTTAAAGAGGAAACTCAAAAAAATCCCTTAAAGAATTACAGGAAAACACAACCAAACAGATGAAAGAAATGAACAAAACCATCCAGGATCTAAAAATGGAAATAGAAACAATAAAGAAATCAGAAAGAGAGACAACCCTAGAATTGGAATACCTAGGAAAGAGATTAGGAGTCATAGATGCAAGCATCACCAACAGAATACAAGAGATAGAAGAGAGA
>NW_022196898.1:75171651-75187838 GCF_008632895.1 Mastomys coucha | reverse complement strand
CTACAAAGGATAATAGATGGAAAACACCAACATAAGGAGCAAAACTACACCCTAGAAGAAGCAAAAAAAGTAATCTTTCAGCAAACGCACACAAACATAATTCCACCTCTAACAGGAAGTAACAATTACTTTTTCTTTCTTTCATTTTATTTATTTTATTTTATTTTATGTTTTTTTTTTTATTTGGTTTTCGAGACAGGGTTTCTCTGTGTAGCCCTGGCTGTCCTGGAACTCACTCTGTAAACCAGGCTGGCCTCGAACTCAGAAATCCACCTGTCTCTGCCTCCCAAGTGCTGGGATTAAAGGAGTGCACCACCACCACCCGGCAATTACTTTTTCTTAATATCTCTTAATATGAAAATTAATATTACCAATATATCCACATAGATTGAAATCCAAAAATATGAGAAATTAGAAATTTGTTGGCTATCATCCAGTGGTCTCTCTAACTTGGTAATTGGAGAAATAGGTCCAATATTGTACAATTCATATACACTTTCTGCTTGTTTGTACATGACAGTGTCTTGTTGTGTACCACATAATGGCCTTGAAATCATACTCCTGCTATCTCAGCCTCTCTATTAGTAGGATTGTTTATTTGATGTTTTTACACTATACTATGCTTTTCAGAACAGCTTACATATTTCAAAAGTATTTATGCAACCAATAGAAACATAGACAATTAATTTGGGAGGTGACTTGTAAGAGAATAACAAAGAGTAAGACTGAATACTTTGCTTGATATTTATAATTATTCTATCAATTTTGAAGAAGAGGACTTAATAAGTTACTCTTTTTCTGAAATGAATGCTTTCCAAAATCATCACAACCAATGAACCAGATTCTTACCCGCACCTAATGTCTGTGCCACCCTCCAAGCAGAACCATTGTTCATTGAAACAGTTGGTAAATGACTTCATGGATAGACCATCTTAATACACACACCATTTCTTAAATGAATGTAACCTGTTTCCTGTGGGCTGAGACAATCACTCAAGTCAAATAGCTTTTACCATAGCAGGAAGTCTGTATCCAAAAATTGTGCCTACAATTCATTCCTTGGCGCAGCAGAACTGTCAACTCTCAGCTTAGCTATGATGGAGGTAAAATCCTTTGGTGATGTGAGGATTATTGAAGTACAGTCTTATTACAATGAACTCCAATGTCTAAAAAATTATTCTTATTTTGGGTTTGTACCACAGTAAGAGCCAAGATTTTAAGTCGTACTAAAAACAAAACTAACAAACAAACCAAAAATCTTTATTTGATAATTTTTTAAAAAACTAATAGCGATGTACTATTTTAAAATACATACAGTTAATATGTTTGGAGTTAATTAAAATTTATATTGAAAAAAGTATGTACTTTCAGAATTGCTGTAGACAAGCATCTACATAAGACTGTTCAATTTATTGTTATTTTATATCAACTTTTATAATACTAATTTTTACTGTTACAATATTTTATAAATTTTAAAGAATATGATAAAATAAAAAAGAAAGGTATGGCAGGTATTGAAGGGGGGTCTCTGGGAGGAATTGTAATTACATTACAATTATATTACATTGTAATTAATTACATTGTAATGTAATGTAATTCTATTTACTTAAAATATGTTTTTAAATGTTAACAAATTTAGATAAGTTGAAATTATGTATCTTTTGTCATAATGCAATAAAACTTAAATCAGTAAAATAAATAAATAAATAAATAAAGATGGGAAGTAAAAAAAATAAAAAATACTGGCTACTTTTCCAGAGAACCCAGGTTTAATTCCCCAGAACCCACAAGGCAGCTCACAACCATCTGTAACTCCAGTCCCAAGTAATTGACTCAATTTCCTCTTCTGGACTCTGAGAACACCAAGTATGTATGTGGTATTTAAACATGTATGTAGACAAAATACATATATATATATACTAGATTAAAATGATAATAGTAATAATAATGCTGTGACATAGATTTAATGTTATACTGCCCTGAAATAATAAAATAATAACAATAACAACAACACTAATAACAACTATGCCATAGGTTAAGGTTTGGCTGCCCTGAAATTGCCTCCACCAAAGAAATTATTTGATTATTTTTTAATTTAGCCTTAGACAAGTTCTTAGGAAAGGGGAAGAAAGCAGTCAGATCCTTTGACAACATGTCACAAACACAGGTTCTAGAGAAGTTGCTAATATTGTTTTATGCTGAAACCTCATGAGCTGGACCTCCACCCTCTACACTGCTCTTGCACTGCCATCTTCCAGGCCCCTACTAGAATGGCCTGTCCAGTCATGGACAAGAACACAGAACTGAAGCTTCCTTTGTCCTTTTACTGTGACCTCTGAGAAAGTCTTGGGTCAGTCTGGCATACACACACACACACACACACACACACTCACCAGCATGCACACATATACACACAACAATGTACATATGTCATTGCAGGAAAATGTTGAACAAAATAAGCTTGACTCAGACAAATTTGTCACGCTGTCTCCATACGAAAGGCTCAGAAGGTCAACAAACGTACAGTCTTCTCAAGTTTGGAAACTTAAGCGCTCACAAGGCCTCCTTCCCAGGGTTACAGAGGCATTTAAAATGGCTGGGACACATACTCTCTGACCAGACTGGAAAAGCTTTCAGGGAGCTCGTTCTAAAGATACAGCCATCACTCATGCCGGGGTGGGCTTTTGGTTGTGGAAGCTGGCGTTGAGTCACCCAGGATCCTGTAAGTAGCCCCAGTAAACCCACGCTAAGCTAGATTTGGGTGGCGTGATTGCTTTGCTTGGTCGACAGTGCTATGTCTGGGAGGTGATCAATATCTGTTTACATTTCTCCAGGAATGTCACAATGAAGTGACTAAGGTAATGCTGGCTCCATTTCATGTTTGCCTAGACACTCTTCTTAGCCCTCTGCCTCAGACAGTGGTGTCCGCCTTGGCAACACATTTGACATTCATGTCACTTTGGCCATGGTCCTGATGTATTAACCAAGCTAACTAATGTAAACTGACTGAAGAAGGTATGAGGCAAAAGTAACTGTCGTGGAATGTCTGAAGTAATTACTGTATCCTCCCAGAAGCAAGACCCTCTTCCAACTTTGATGTGAGTTATGCTGTTTGTGAGTTTGGCTTTAAAAACACTGTATCTCTGAGCTTCGACCCTAAGAGACTTTGTCGCATGAGCCCATTCTTTTGCATGGCTATTTGTATCTTTCTTGTGTGTATTCTTACAACACAAGAGTAATGAGGGGGGAGAAGGACAAAATTTCCTAGAGGAAGCCATCTTTCCTAAGAGCCTCATCACAACCTATGGGAGCCTACTTTAAGCTCCAACAATAACTGAATAGCCACAGCTGTTCAGCCAACATCAGTGCTGATCTAAGACTGGACCATGTTATCCATACTGCAGCTGGATTCTAAATGTCTGTTACTTATCTAATCCGATGACTAACACAAATAGTATTTTCAAATTAGAAAGGCTACCAAACTGCATTTATTAACTACCTGCCATTTGCATAGATTGGAAGTCAGGGTTGGCTTAGGATGTAGCTCAGACTAGGGTGTCTAATGGATAAAAGTCAGGCTGTCAGAAGGGCTGTAGTCATGAGAGAGCTTGGCTAGGGCTGGAAAATCTGCATCCTCTGTCTCTCACAGTCGTCGTCGTCAGTAGTAGGATTCTCTCTTGCTGGCAGAGTGGGTCAGAGGCCTTGGTTCTTCTTCCTCCTCCACAGGACCTGACGATTTGCTTCAGGCTGAGTGAGAAATCCCAGACCAGATAGACAGAAACTATAACACCTCACACCAGAAGTTACACCATCACCCCCATAATTGTGTTGTTTGTACAAAGCCTGGAACAGCATGGGGAAGGGAAAAGGGACAGAATGGGATCACTTGGGGCTTAGGGACATGGCTGGAAGTCTTGCCAGGCTGTACTGGGCCTGAAGCTTATATTTCTTAAATAAGAGAGTGAAAAACGGGCTGGAGAGATGGCTCAGTGGTTTAAGAGCTTACTGCTCTTCCAGAGGTTCTGAGTTCAATTCCCAGCAACCACATGGTGGCTCACAGCCATCTGTAATTATATCTGACTCCTTCTTCTGGTGTGTCTGAAGACAATGTACTCATATAAATAAATAAATCTTTTGAAAAAAGAGGATGAAAAACTTTAAAAAGGAGGGGCCTGGTGATGATTCCAGGCAGCTCTCATGTTCAGTACTGCTCCCTCCTCTTGCTACAAAGGCAAGAAGCAATCAGAAAGTGAGCCAGTGGGCTTCAGAAAATTACTGTGCAGCCAGGTGGTGGACTGAAGTGAAAATTCACAATGTCGTCAACCCAACCGTTAGTTTATACAGAAACCTAGAGTATTTGAAGCTTTCCAACCTCCTTCTGCATCCTTTACCATCAGAGAGACATTGAGAATCCAAGGAAGCCTTCAGAAAGCTCCATTATCCTTTTTTTTTTTCCAATGTGAACTAACTTTGATTTCACTCTCTCACTTTTTGAATATGGAGAATTTTGAAAAACTGAGTCCCGGGAGTTAAGTTCAACTTAAGAAGATTCCATCTTTACTGCTTCTGAGATCAGAAACATCAGGCTAGCATCTCTGAATTTAGCATCACTGACTATTGTTCTGAAAACGTGTTCGTCCTGAATATACAGACGTCCCCAGCCTGAACCGTTCCGTAGAAACTAGGTGTAACATGTAAGCAACAAGAGAATGAGAGAGAAAAGAAATCTCTTTATTATGGTGCATAAGCCTCCAGTGTGCTGGAGCTCCGCAGCTGCACGGGAGAGAAAATGCATTCAGAAATATAATGCAAGTGTGAATAATCCTCTCTCGAATGCTGCCTGCAGACCGCCCCAGCTTTGTCAGGTGAACTTGAACCGGGCCATCGGCTTTGCCCCGGTTCCCACTGCACACTCTTGTCTATCACCCCAGGGCATTCACCATCTTGACTGTTGTTTAAAGGGAACAAGCAATCCATCATTGAGCCAGGGAGTCACTTTCTCATAGAAAAGTAAAATCAGCATGTGACACTACTCAGCCCCAGTGTTTTACAGATTAAAATGATACATGGTGACTCACGTGTTACTAGGACGATTAAGTCGGTTATCTTGTTCCAAAGCCCTGACAAAAGAATCCCCCTCAAGCAGTTAAGTGGCAGTTTCACAGAGGCTGGAAACCCTCGGCTCAACTACTAGGTGGTAAGGCAGAGAATGTGCTAAGAAAACAGAAAAAAAAAAAAAAAAACCACTATTTTACAGCGAAGCACCACTTTTATTCCCTGCATGGGCTAGCACAAAGAAAAATCCAGCTTGAAAAGGGAGCTGTGAAATCTTTGTACAAGTCTTTGCTGTTGAAGATGCCAACTTGATTACCAGAGATGGACACACAATTTATTGTCTGATTGCCTCCCCGATTGATTTAAATTTGATGAAATAAATGGGCAGCCGTCGGCCCCCGGGCAGTGGGCTCCATGTGAGGAAGTTACAGATCTGTCAGGCACACAGTGTCCACTTATCAAGGCTGCTGTTCCATTGTCCTAGTCACACACTAATCACATTTTCTATAAATCTCTTAGAGACGTGAGCTCACAGTGAAACACAAGCTATAGCCTTTATTTCCCAAGGCAGAGGCAAGTAACTGAGTTACACAAAGTTATTACTTTTACATAATCAAATGTGTAACAGTTACTCTTGTTCTTAGGAAAAAAAATGTTCAAAAGCCAGAAGACAAATTAAGTATCAGAGTGTCACATGAAATAATTGTATCAGTTAAAGTTTGAAATGTAAGAAGAGGCCTTGTTTTTCCAAAGAAAAAATTTTTTAACTAAAAAGATTTCTCAAGTTTAATTTGAATCTTACATGTAAACCTTACCAGAAAGAACACTGATTAAAAATAATTCTGTCTTCTTTGGGTTCATTATTTTAGGCAACAGCACTAAAAATTTCTCTATTGTTGTTTTTAAAATTTAGTTTTTATTTTTCATAGGGCTTTTAAGTCAAAGAATATCCTAATTTGTGATTTTCACCTAAGTTTTATTCTCTAAAATGTAAAATACACACATACAATGTACTTTAAATGAGTGTGTGTTTAAGTATACTGTATGATCAAGAGTCAGCCTTGGACTTCATAGATTTTCTCTGCTAAAGACAGTGATAAGATTTAAACTCTTCTCCTACACAAATCACCAAAAATGAAAGGGGCTGTTTAAACACTTTTGTTAGACATTCGCCATGGTCTTTTCCACATAACAGAGGAACACACAGCGACTGGCTTTGAGAGGCCATGTTCCCAACATGATTTCAATAGGGAACATTCTCTCTGGACGGAGCACCTGGATCATGGGCTGTGTTCCCTTGGGCTGGACAGCAGTCACTGAGCCACCTGCAGCAGAGAGGATGGAAGAGAAGAGCCAGGAGCCTCTGGCCAGCTGTATCCTTCCCCAGCCTCCAGGGCACATGCATGCAAAGAGCTAGGCTGAACCCACACACAAGCATCAGAGTGGCAGCCTTAGAGGCACCCTAGACAAGTTAGCAAGATCTGTCAATGGGGATGCACAAAAGTTCAGAACAGTAAAGCCTGGAAGGTTTTGAAAGACGCAAAACTACAATTTTCCTGACAAAAGCCGTTGCAAATGCTTAGGACTTACAGACAAGTACCACTGAGGATAAACTAAGATAGTGTCTGATAGTTAGAACTGCACAGTTCAGCTCACTTGGCAACATGGCCTCTGAGAGAGACCTGGGCCCATGCTCCACTTCTGTCTTCTTTCTACACTAAAGTGCCCCTCATCTCTGGCTGAGCTGGGATGCATTCAATCAATGAAAAGTTCTTCCTAAGCATCTTTAGACATGACTACATATAGGGATGAGTTATTCTTCAGTCTGTAGAACTCTGCAGGAGCCTTTACTGCACTCCACTCTTGGCTCACAATTGG
Source organism: Mastomys coucha (assembly GCF_008632895.1). Lineage (NCBI taxonomy): Eukaryota > Metazoa > Chordata > Mammalia > Rodentia > Muridae > Mastomys > Mastomys coucha. Next base: position 75,180,905 of record NW_022196898.1, on the reverse strand, counting down.
AGAGGAGATATGCAGGTGATCAGAAAGACCATTGTTTAAGATCCAACCTATTTAGGTCTACAGATTTTTTTCCTATAGTGGCTAAATTACAGCTGATAACTAGAAACAGACAATTCTAAATTGCCCATGGCATCGAAAGACTTTGTCACTCATGTTTTTAAAAGTTTGATTAAAGCTGGGCCCACACCTCTCACTCCAGCACTCAGGAGCAGAGGCAGGGGATCTCTGAGTTCAAGGTCTGCTGGTCTACAGAGCAAGTTCTGAGACAGCCAGAGCCACAAAGAGAAACCCTGTCTCAATGTGTGTGTGTGTGTGTGTGTGTGTGTGTGTGTGTGTGTGTGTTTGATTGATTAAAATGAAGCACAGGATGAACTGAACACATTGGCCTTTGGTATGTGTTGACTTTTACCTATGTTATCATTTTTGCAGATTTGTCCAAAAGGGTCCAATTACAAACATTTTCTAACCAGCATGCATTCTAAATGTTTAAAAGACAAAATTGAAAAATATGTAAAAGGAAAGTTAATGTCTTTAGAGACACCAATCCTAATAGACATTTCAGGATTCAAGAAAATGATGTTTTCAGGAAATATTATTCTGGCTTGGTCACGCAATTGCCAAAAAGGAGCTAGATGAGTGGTTGCTTATTTACCACTGTGTCTCTTATTGGAAAGATGAATTACATACGCATCTCCTCTGAAGCATTTCTCTTTTGCCCCTGCAAAATAATTTGAGTCATTTTCTTAGTCATACCATGCCAAAATCATATTTATAAAAAGTGCTAAGTCTCAGAGAACCAGAGAAACCTAAGCCTAGATTCAAACTGATAAGAATTGTTTTGAAACCTGAGTACTTCTCTTTTAATTGTGTGTATGTTGGGAGGTTAGTATGAGCAGGTGAATTCAAGTGCCCAGTGTGTTCAGAAGAGAATATCAGATTCTTGGAAGCTGGAGTTACAGGTGGTTGTAAGCCACCCAGTGTGGGTGCTCACACTCGAACTCAGGTCCTCAGCAAAAACTGTATGTGTTCCTAACTTCTGAGCCAAAACGTTTTTTGCAATCTCTTTTAAAATACTGACTGTGGATGGTTGCTTGTCAGATGAGGATATTTCTCTAAGTGCGTTGTCTTCAGTGTTAAAGAGAGGTGAGCCTTGCCATTGATCTCAGCAGATGGAACTTAACAAACAAAAGGCCACACCCAAAAGATGGTTTCTAGAATAAAATGCCAGGATAATAGAGGAGATATTGTGCTCACAGGGTTCCCAGAACTCCTGGTACATTGCTCTCACTAGATGCGGTAACATTTGTCAGGCTTTGTTGCAGTAAATTTTCAACCCAATTTACCAAATCAATGAATTCACAACTCAATTAATTGGTATACAAGCTACTTGCCTAGATTGGGCAGATCTACCACTACACTACTCAGTTCCCATCTATTAGATCCCATATGACTTGCAATTTCTCCAAACCACGTGCTTCAGCTCCATCTTCCTTCCACTTTGTCCTCCTCCGATGTCTTCTCTTCTCTTGTCTCCTCCCCATCTCCTCTCTCCCCTCCTCCTAACCCCCCAAAACTTTTCAGCTCCACCTTCCCTCCCGCTGCCCAATCATCAGCCTTAGTCTTTATTTGAAAAGTTAAGGTGGGGAGAAGGTTCACAAGACACCTGTATGTGTGATTTGCTCCTCTCCTTGTCTGCAGTGCTTTCCAGGAGAGGAAAATTAGCATCAAAATACAAGACCAGGGCTATCTACAACTGGGCTTAGCAATGGAACTGCGGTGTCTCAAACTCTCTGAAGGAGTGGTGGCATCTCCTCACTTAGAAGTCTAGGCACACTCTCTTACTGACTTGTTCAAGTTCCCATGGACTATCCTCTTGACTACATATTTTTGCTGTGCATGTTTTGTAAGGGAATAAATTGATGGAGATATGATGACCACATAACTCTCCCTCTTGATACACACCCTGTTGACAGAGACATCACCAAGCACAATGTTTTCCTCTTGTCACAATAAACAAAGGGCTTAAGTAGAGAGCCAGCTGGTTCCTCTACATGGGATGGCAGGGCTAGGGATCGGTGCCCTGACCTCAAAATTCCAGCCATGTTTCCACACCCAACTTCTATAACTTATCTTCTTTCTCTTTCTCTGAGGCTAAAAATATAAAAAGAAATTAATAAATAAATAACTTGCACTCTGAAATGATTTCTGGAGTTGCATGCCCTTTCTGGTCCTTCCCCTTTTGGGCAGTGGCTGGTAAATTTCAGTTGGTAATCAATTCCATTTTTACTGCTTACAGACACTTTCGGGCCTCTGTGAAGGACAGTGTCTGAGAAATTAGACAGAAATTCATCTAAACCTGCCACCCACCAGCAAACTGGTCCCAGTTAAGTCCTCTCAGCCACTTGGGGTCTAGATGTTACCACAAGTAAAAAGCTAAGGAAAAAAGAAAAAAGACTCACCATGAGACGTAGACATAATGTCTGTGAAGTGCTGGTCGGTGTTCAAAAAAGGACAGAATGTTGTTTTTCTTTTGTTTTGGTGCAACTGTGGATATGAACCTAGAACCTGGTATATGCCAAGTAAACATGCTACCACTGACATCCTAAGCCTCGGTATTAGCATCTTGTTGTATCTACTTCTTTTCCCCATGTAGTTTTGTTAAGTTCACTTCCCCAAGCCCACTTTTCCAAGATTATACAACTCTTCAGGGGTGGTACTGCATAGCTGGAGCTGCAGATACTCTGGGCTGAGGCAGGAGGATCAAAATACCCAGGACAGCTAAAACAATTGTAAACAACAAAAGAACTGGTAGACATATCAAAATTCCAGAGTTGAGGTTATCCTACAGAGCTATAGTACTAAAACTAATACTATAGATGCATTTAAGAAAAAAAAAGATACGGTGATCATTGGAAAAGTATTGAGGATCAGGCCTACAGATACCTGATGCTTGACCAAGAGACCAAAATTAAACACTAGAGAAAAGATGGCCCCTTCAATGAATGGCACTGATAGAACTGTAGAGCTACACGTAAAAGAAAGAAACTAGATCCTTGTTTTTCATTATGTCCAAAACTCAACTGCAAATAGATTAAGGACCTCAACCTAACACCTGATATCCTGACTCTGAAAGAAGGGAAATTAGGGAATAAGCCTGAACTCTTTGACACAGGAAAGGCCTTTCTCAACAAAACCCCGGAAGCACATTAAGACCAAAAATCAACAAATGAGACTGCATAAAACTCAAATTATTTAGTACAGAAAAGAACACCGTAAGTCAAATGTAGAGGCAGCGTAGGGAATGGGGTGGGGGGTACCAGCTATACATTCGAATACACAAAGAACTCAAAAATAATTAAAGATAAAACACAAAACAAAACAAAACAAAACCCAAATACCCCACTGAAAAATAGGGTGTGAGGTTGCTGGAGAAAATGTCTCAGTGTTTCAGAGCACTGGTTACTCTTGCAGAGAATACAGGTTTGATTCCTACCCCACATGGTGGCTCTCAAGTACCTGTAACTCCAGTTCCATGGGCCCATTGTTCATATATATACTGGCTAAAAAAACAGAAGATAAAAATAAATACTAAAAAAAAAAAACCCACAAGGCATGGAATTAAACAGAAATTTCTCAAAAGACAAACCACAAATGACTGAGAAACACTTTAAAAATTTCAACATCCTTACCCATCTAAATTAAAGCTACTTTGAAGTTTCTTATCCCAAACAAAACAACAACATCAGCAACAACAACAACAAGAAGAGATAGCAGAGACTGTCAGTGATTTGGAGGGACACTCACTGCTGGTGGGAGTGCAAACTGGTACAGCTCCTATGGAAGTCAATGTGGGTGCTCCTGCAAAAGCTGAAAGTAGATCTACTACCATATAATCCAGCTACAACACTCTGGGGCATACTCTCAAAGGACTCTCTATCTTATTACAGAGGTTCCTGCCCATCCATGTTTGTTGCTGGTCCATTCACATAAGCCAGGAAATGCAAATGGCCTAAATGTCTATCAACAGATAAATGGATAATGAAAAACAATGTCACATTTAAACAATGGGATATTATTTATACAACTGTTAAGCAAAAATAAAATGTTCAAGTACATGGATGGAATCAGAAACATTCTGATTGAGGTAACCCAGATTCAAAAAAAAAAAAAAAAAAAGGTTTTTCATATGCTTTCTCTCATATGTGGATGTTAGCATTTTTAGCTCTAGATGTGTGTATTTCCCTTGAAATAGCCACAGAAGTTAGGTAACTAGTAAGTGACCAGGAGATATAAAAGATCTTTCAAGGAAGGAGAAATAGAATAATGTGTTAAAAAGTAAGTAGGGCCGGGTGCTGGTGGAGCACGCCTTTAATCCCAGCACTTGAGAGGCAGAGGCTGACGAATTTCTGAGTTCGAGGCCAGCCTGGTCTACAGAGTGAGTTCCAGGACAGCCAAGGCTACACAGAGAAACCCTGTTTTGAAAAAACTAAAAAAGAACAAAACAAAAAAAAGTAAGCAGGAAAGGATTAAATTGTATACGGGGTGGAAGGAAAGGGTAGAAGATGAAATATGGAGAGAGATATCTAATATTAAAGGCCTTTTGAAAAACTACATGGAAATGAACTACTATTCAAACTTTCATATATATTCATATATATGTATATATATATGTGTGTGTATAATACATGTATATATGAAATATATATTAAATATATTATATATTATACAATTATATAAAATATGAACGCTATATATAATTATATGCTATATTGTATATAATATATATATATGTACATAAGTGTGTGTGTGTGTGTGTGTGTGTGTGTGTGTGTAGAAAAGAAGTTTAAGTGTAGTTAGGACAATACCCCAACTAGACATCACATACTCAATATTAAATAAAAACCCCAGTACCAGGTGTCTTAGACACCATTACCAAGACAACTCTTTGGTTTTTTTAACTTTCTTTTTTTTAATGTTTTATTGCATTATGATGAGAAAAGTTACATGATTTCAGTTTATCTGAATTTATTAACATTTAAAAACATATTTTGGGCTGGAGAGATGGCTCAGGGGTTAAGAGCACTGACTGCTCTTCCAAAGGTCCTGAGTTCAAATCCCAGCAACCACATGGTGGCTCACAACCATCCATAATGAGATCTGATGCCCTCTTCTGCTGTGTCTGAAGACAGCTACGGTGTACTTACATATAATAAATAAATAAATCTTTAAAAAAAAATAAAAAAAAATAAAAAATAAACATATTTTAAGTAAAAAGAATTAAATCACATTCTTGTTTTCCTTTTCTACCCCAACTCCTCCCAGAGACCACCACCTTCAATACCTACAATATCTTTTTTATCATATTCTTTAAAATTTATAAAATATTATAACAATAAAAATGAGTATTATAAAAGTTGTTTGATATAAAACAACAATCAATTTAACAGTCTTATGTAGATGCTTGTCTAGGGCAATACTGAAAATATATACGTTTTTCTCAATATAAATTTTAAATAACTCCAAATGTATTATTTCAGAATAATACATCACTACTAATATTTTCTTAAATGAATATAAATATATAAAGTGTTTTTGTTTGTTTTGTATTTAAAGGAGCTTAAAATCTTGGCTCTTACTGTGGTAACTTGATACAAGAGTTACAAACTTGCCAGGCAATGGTGGCCTACGCCTTTAATCCCAGCACTTAGGAGGCAGAGGCAGGTGGATTTCTGAGTTCAAGGCCAGCCTGATCTACAGAGTGAGTTCCAGGACAGCCAGGGCTACACAGAGAAACCCTGTCTCAAAAAAAAAAAAAAAAAAAAAAAAAGAAACAAAAAAACAAAAACAAACAAAAAAAAAAAGTTACAAACATCAAGCAAAGCATTCAGTCTCACTCTTTATTGTTCTCTTACAAGCCCCCTCCCAATTTAATTGTCTACATTTCTTTTGGGTATATAAATACTTTTAAAATATGTGAACTGTTCTGAAAACCATAGTATAGTGAAAAAAAACACAAAATAAACAATACTACTAATAGACAGGCTGAGATAGGAGAAGCAAGATCTCAAGACCGTTATGTTGTGCACAACATGACACTGTCACAAACAAACAAGCTGAAAGTGTATATGGATTGTACAATATTGGACCTATTTCTCCAATTACCAAATTAGAGAGACCATTGGATGACAGCCAATAAATTTCTAATTCCTGATATTTTTGGATTTTAATCGATTAGGATGTGTTGGTAATATTAATTTTCATATTAACATATTAAGAAAAAGTAATTGATACTTCCTATTGTTTTTGTTATAAGAGGTGGAATTAGGTTTGTTTGGATTTGTTGAAAGATTACTTTCTTGCTTCTTCTAGGGTGTAGTTTTGCTCCTTATGTTGATGTTTTCCATCTATTATCCTTTGTAGGGCTGGATTTGTGGAAAGATACTGTGTAAATTTGGTTTTGTCATGGAATATCTTGTTTTCTCCATCTATGGTAATTGAGAGTTTTGCTGGGTATAGTAGTCTGGGCTGGCATTTGTGTTCTTGTAGGGTCTGTATGACATCTGCCCAGGATCTTCTAGCTTCATAGTCTCTGGTGAGAAGTCTGGTGTAATTCTGATAGGCCTGCCTTTAAATGTTACTTGACCTTTTTTCCCTTACTGCTTTCAAAATTGTTTCTTTGTTTAGTGCATTTGGTGTTTTTATTATTATGTGACGGGAGGAATTTCTTTTCTGTTCCAGTCTATTTGGAGTTCTGTAGGCTTCTTGTATGTTCATAGGTATCTCTTTCTTTAGGTTAGGGAAGTTTTCTTCTATAATTTTGTTGAAGATATTTACTGGCCCATTACATTGGGAGTCTTCACTCTCTTCTATACCTATTATCCTTAGGTTTCGTCTTCTCATTGCATCCTGGATTTCCTGGATGTTTTGAGTTAGGAGCTTTTTGCTTTTTGCATTTTCTTTGACTGTTGTGTCAATGTTTTCTATGGTGTCTTCTGCCCCTGAGATTCTCTCTTCTATCTCTTATATTCTGTTGATGATGTTTACATCTATGACTCCTGATTTCTTTCCTAGGTTTTGTATCTCCAGGATTGTCTCTCTTTCTGATTTCTTTATGGTTTCTATTTCCATTTTTAGATTCTGGATTTGTTTTGCTCATTTCCTTCACCTGTTTGATTGTGTTTTCCTGTAGTTCTTTAAGGGATTTTTGTGTTTCCTCTTTAAGTGCTTCTAGCTGTTTACCTGTGTTCTCCTGTATTTCTTTGAGGGTGCTATTTATGTCTTTCTTAAGGTCCTGTATCATCATCATGATAAGTGATTTTAGATCTGAATCTTGCGTTTCTGGTGTGATGGTGTGTCCAGGACTTGCTATGGTGGAAGAATTGGGTTCTGATGATGCCAAGTAACCTTGGTTTGTGTTGTTTATTTTCTTATGGTTGCCCCAGCCATCTGGTTATCTCTAGTGCTACCTGCCCTTGCTAAATCTGACTGGAGCCTGTCCTTCCTGTGATCCTGGTTGTGTCAGAACTCCTCAGAGTCAAGCTGTCTCTATGATCCTGTGATTCTAGGATCCTATGACCTTGGACTTGTTAGAGCACCTGGGAGTGGAGCTTCCTCTGGATGTTTTGAGACTGATTGCAGAGTTTGCTCCCAAGGTCTGCTCAGGACACTGGCTGGCCCAGACAGATGGGAAGCAACCTGAGCCCCTGGGCTGCCAGAGTTCCTGTGTGCCTGGTCCCGCTGGTCCCAGTTTCTCCCGGTGTTGGGACAGATGTTGTGCCCTCCTCACCTCTGATCCTGTGTGTGTTAAAGTGCCTGGGAGTGGAGCTTCCTCTGGGTGTTATGGAACCAGAAGGAACCTGAGCCACTGGGCTGGCGTAGTTCCTGTGTGCCTGGTCCTGCAGCCCCAGTTACTCCCGGTATTGGGACAGATGTTGTGTCCCCAAGACAACTCTTATAAGGAACAACATTTAATCGGGGTTGGCTTACTGTTTCAGAGGTTTAGTCCATTAGCATCATGGCAGGAAGCATGGCAGTGACCAGGGAGACATGGTGCTGTAGAAATTGCTGAGAGTTCTGCATCTTGGTCTGACTGCAGCCAGGAGAAGACTGACTCCCATGTGGCTAGGAGGAGGGTCTCCAAGCCCATCTCCACAGTGACACACTTCCTCCAACAAGGCCACACCTCCCCCAAGAAGGCCACACCCACTATAACAAGGCAACTCCTCCTAATAGTGCCACTCCCTAGGCCAAACATATTAAAACCACCACACCAGGAATGGGTTACTGCTTTAGTTGTTGATGAGTAGGTTCCCACAGACCCACAAACAGTACAGTCCATTGCTAATGGACTTCTACAACGTGGCGGTAAGCTCTTATTACCGAACAAACCACACAGGTGAGTGTAGTGACAATATTGCAATTTGGATTTTTTAAAAAACAACAGAAATATTATAAGAATATGTTTTTGTTTTAATCCCAGATGTGGGATATATGACTGCTTCAGACTGTCCACATCAGCCGACTATGATTTCCTTTACACTCTAGCAGGGGTGTGATTTTGCCAGGTACAGATAGTTTCTGCAGTTGTGTGACATTTATAATTCTGGGGACTTTTCTGAGGGTATAAAAATGCTAGATCCCGGAGCTGGAAAGATGGCTCAGTGGTTAAGAGCACTGACTGCTCTTTCAGAGGTCCTGAGTTCAATTCCCAGCAACCACATGATAGCTCACAACCATCTGTAATAGGATCTGATTCCCTCCTCTGGTGTGTCTGAAGAGAGCAAAACAGTATACTCAGGCGCTGCGGGAGCCGCGGCTTACCGTGCAGACATGGCCAAGTCCAAGAACCACACCACACGCAATCAGTCCCGCAAATGGCACAGAAATGGCATCAAGAAACCCCGGTCACAAAGATACGAGTCTCTAAAGGGGGTTGACCCCAAGTTCCTGAGGAATATGCGCTTTGCCAAGAAGCACAACAAGAAAGGCCTGAAGAAGATGCAGGCCAACAACGCAAAGGCAGTGAGTGCACGCGCAGAGGCTATCAAGGCCCTGGTGAAGCCTCAGGTCGTCAAGCCCAAGATGCCAAAGGGTCCCAGGCGCAAACTCAGCCGTCTGGCGTTCATCGCTCACCCCAAGCTTGGGAAGAAGATTCGAAGCTACATGACTAAGGGTCAAAGGCTCTGGCAACCAAAGCCCAAGGTTCAAACAAAGGCAGGGGCCAAAGCTCCAGCTAAGGCCCAGGCTGCAGCTCC
>NW_022196898.1:75167922-75171594 GCF_008632895.1 Mastomys coucha | reverse complement strand
AAAAAAAAAAAAAAAAACAGTATACTCACATTCATTAAATAAATAAATAAATAAATAAATAAATAAATAAATCTTTTAAAAAAATGCTAGAGCTCCAAGAGGTGGGTTGTTTATTGGTTGTTGTTGGTCATGGTTTGTTAAGTAGATGTGTGCAAAGGAGAAACAACAGCAAGAAGAAATTAGATATCCTGACAAGGAAGATCGAACTTGCACCAAGGAACTTGTTGCCCCTAATCAGCAGGAAGTTGTCTAATGGTGACATTACTTTCTTTCTGACCACTGACTTTATTAAAGGATCTCTCTCTTTTCTCCTCTATCCTTTTTTCTCTCCTATCTAGTATTAGGGGATTGTAAGGGCAGAAAAGGGGTAAAGAAAGATGGAAGAAAGAACCTACAAAGTAGCCAAGATCAGATACAGTTAAGTCACAGGACATAGAGAAATCAAGCTGGACCTCACCTGGAAGTTTCATCCCATCAGCTGATGTTCACAGTGCTAGGAGGTAGAATGCATGATGACAGAGGAAAGTCATCAGTATCACCCAACTGTGACATCTGGGAACTCTAATAACAACTAGCCTGGCAAAATAGGCTCACAGATGCAATAGTGGCACAGTGGTATGGGGGTAACCAATTACTCTTTAAAATTGGACTTAAGACTCACTCCATAAGATGAAACCAATAATTGATACTGTTAATTAAACCAAGAACCTGAGTCTAGACAGGACATGGGCCCTATGGGAAAATCTACTAATATTATTCTGCTAAATGACTCCTAATGACTAATTGTTACACCTATAGATACCTACCTACCTATAGAACAGTGCATCCTCAAACCCTCATCAGAGAAGCTTCTTCATGCAGTAGACGGTAATTAACACAGAGGCCCACAACTGGATTACATGCAGAGAGTAAAAAGTTATAGAAATGTCCAGCCTTAAATGGGATGTTGTTGCCATTAAACCTCCCTCCTTGCTGCTCGAGGATCTATGAGATGACTTCAAGGAAATGGTATCTTCTGGATACAACAGGGAAGAGTCTAATATGAACACATGGTGATTGTGAGTGCAGACCTAAAACCAGTGCAAATGCAAGCCAGACACAATCCCAGAGGGGAAGAGGAAAGCAGTGGGTAGGAAGTCCCACCCCTAGCGGATGGGCAATTAGCATTTTAGAGCAGCTGGGAGAGTCATTTTCTTTACTGATCTGACACATAGTAAGTCCACTCTACTCCAAGTCAGTCCCCATGTCCCAGAGTAGTCAGACAACACAAGCTGGACAGGATGGGACTTGTTGGTTTTTCTTAAAGTGACAGAGAAGAGTATAGAGAATGACCCTGGGAGGGTAAGGGGGTAAGGAAGGATCTGGGAGGAACTGGGAGAAGAGAATGAATATGACCAAAATGCATTGTATGAAATCCCTCACAGAATTAGTAAGGACATTGTTTTAAAAGCTATTCTAATATTAGGAAGTATACACAGATCTCCCTAGATAGTTCTCACGCATGCTTCTTTCCTTCCATAGTTCTCCATAGCTTGAACTCCAGATAGAATCTCATCTTTCCAGGCAAGCAGATCTGCTCTCTCATGACTGTTTCCCTGCATCTCCTGTGTTTATACCAGCCTGGAAAGCGGTCTTATTCTTCAAGAAGCTCTTCAAGGAGACCTTTTGTAGTTCCCCTAGGCTCAACTTTCCCTAGTAATTCTCTCTCTCTCTCTCTCTCTCTCTCTCTCTCTTTCTCTCTCTCTCTCTCTCTCTTTCTCTCTCTCTCTTCTCTCTGTTTCTCTGTCTCACTGTCTCTGTGTCTCTCTGTTTATGTATGTCTCTATCTGTCTCTATCTCTGTCTCTATCTCTCACTGACTTTCTGTCTCTTTCTTCCTCCTATTTCTCCGTTTCTCCCTCCTTTAAGCCACTGTAGATCTTTCTGATGGGACTTAAATTGCACAATAATTAGACATTTGTCTCCACACCCCCACACTCCTCCACACACACAACCTTAGATTATGAGCACGTGAAACCAAAGGCCATGAGTTCATTTTGGCAACCCCTGCGCCTACCCTGGCACTTCCTCGTTAATAAGGCCTCACTGAAGGAAAGAATTAAATCATTAAAAATCACAAGATTAATTAAGAGTATGAGTTTATGATTGGTCCATTGTGGGCCAACTCTCAGTGTAGCCAGTATTTAGCATTGTGCCCCGAACACAGCACGTGCTTCATGAATGTTTGTGAGATGAATGCATTAAAGATGACAGGTGAAAATCTCTTAATTAGATCCAGAGGGCCCTCTTTATTTGTAAATCCAAATAAGAAAGGCATTCTCAGAGCCTGCAAAGGCTATGTCCAAGCCCACATCTTTGTTTTAGAAAGGACCCATCTGAATGCTAATGAGTGTGGAAAAGGGATTGGCGCCTGGGTAGACAGGCTTTTTGGTTTGTTTGTTGGGTTTTGCCTGGGCTTTAAAAAAAAAAAAAAAAAAAAAAAAAAAAAAAAAAGCTTGCGCCCATGGGCCATAGCTTGCAGAGACTTGTCCCTCTTGTCATCTGTGGGAGTTTCTAGTGCTTATTTCACTAAAATTAAGTCATCCCTGGCACCTGTATCAAAACTGGGGAAGTAACGATTACCAGTGTTGTGCCTCTGTGGGTTTCTGTCATTGTTTAGATATCTGCAAGCTGCACACCCAGGAGGCTTGAGGACCATCTGTTCTGCCACTCTTAAGATGTGATGTCATTATTTCTAGGAGTACTCTACTACTGTGTAGCCAAAATGTACTAAGCTCCAATTTTCTAAGACAATGAACCTGGTCTGCTAAACTATATTGTATATATTCTTATGTGCCATGCTGCCAATGAAACACACACATGCACACATACACACACATACACACATATTGGCAAGGGGAAGACAGGGTCTCATTGTGTAGCCAGAAACTTCCTATGTATACAAGGCTGGTCTTGAACTCATAGAGATCCAACTGCCTCCACCTCCTGAGTGCTGAGATTAATCATACCCTAGTAATTTGGGGTTTTATTGTCATTATGTGTCTATGTGTTTGTGGTATGCATTCTATGTATGTGTATTCAAATGTGTATGTGCACACATTTGTACACATGCCTTGTGTTGGCATATAAGTACAGGTGAATGCTTATGCGTGTGGAAGGACATATGGAAACCAGTGTTCACACTAGATGCACCAGAGCTCATTGGTTCAGCAAGTCCAGCAGACCAGCTTGTCCTGGCAATTCCTTGTCTCTGTCATTGAGTGCTAGGGCTATAGACAGGTCATTAAGCCTGCTCAGGTAGGATCAAACTCAGATCCCCGTATCTGCAAAGCAAGTGTCCAAGCATGGATTATTTTTAACATATTAAGTGACCATCAAGTCTAGCTTTCTTCGTGCTTCATGAGTTAAAGAATGTGACTCCTCCTTAATATACATAGCACCTGAAGACCAAGAGTCCACGATGAAACTAAAAAGGGCGCTTAAGCTTTCTGTGCCAAAATGGTGTTCTCATCTCATCTCTCTTTCCTGAATAACTCAGGATTGTTCTTCCTGTCCATTGCTCAGTGGCTAAGGAGATTAATTGTAAGAATCAAAAGGAGCACATAGGCCGGGCGGTGGTGGCGCACGCCTTTAATCCCAGTACTTGGGAGGCAGAGGCAGGCAGATTTCTGAG
>NW_022196898.1:75167581-75167750 GCF_008632895.1 Mastomys coucha | reverse complement strand
AAAAAAAAAAAAAAAAAAAAAAAAGAAGGAGCACATAGAAGTTGCTAGAATACTACCGAGCCCAGAATGTGGTCTGGAGAACAATTTGCAATGACCATGTTTGGAATATTGAGTTTATTAAACACACAGCAAACCAAAAGAGTAAATATTGAGAGAGAGAGAGAGAGAG
>NW_022196898.1:75160031-75167571 GCF_008632895.1 Mastomys coucha | reverse complement strand
AGAGAGAGAATGTGTGTGTGTGTGTGTGTGTGTGTGCGCGCGCATGTGTACAGAGATGCATAGTAGTATGCAGGAGGTCAGACTGTTCCCAGGATCTACCTCAGGAAGTTATGTTCGGAGACATACACCTTTACCAACTGAGCCATCTCACTCAATGTGAATAATCTTGGAAATATTAACTAGCTGAAAGAAGCAAGACACATGCACACAAATCCTATAAGCTCCCTAAAGTAGGCAAATTTGTGTTTGTTTCCAGGAATCAGGAGTGGTGTGGGACTGTTGTTTAGTGAGCACCAACTCTCTGAGATGCTAAACAAGTTATGGAACTGTACAGCAATAGAGATCGCTCTGTCCCATGAACACAGCTAATTCTGCTTAATTACTCTTAAAATAGGAGGCTAGAGAGGTGGCTCAGTGGTTAAGAGCATTGACTGCTCTTCCAGAGAACCTGGGTTCAATTTTTCAGTACCCACATGGTGGCTCACAACCATCTGTAACCTCAGTTCTAGGAAATCTGATACTATCTTCTGGTCTCCAAGATCACCAGTCATACACGGAGTACATAGGCATGCACCCACATACATAAAATAATAAAAAAATAAAATAAAAAACACTTATGATAAAATTTGTGTTAGGTTTACTTCATCACAACACAAGAGCAATACATGTTTAGAGTTGAATAGTACCAAATGATATAATACCTCCACCTGCATGCTGACACACACACACACACACACACACACACACACACACACTTTTAATATTTACTCTTTTGGTTTGCTGTGTGTTATAAAAGTACTGCCATAACTGTGGTCTATATTTGGTCAAAATGATGCTGTACAATGTAGCACTGTTCTCCATAGCAAATCCAACTGTGATCATTGTCCAATTCATCTGTAACAGCACGGAAACGAGAGGAACAAAACGTTTGTAAAGAAAGTAGCCATGGTGGGGTCCATTCAGGGAAGTAGATTACAGGTAAACCGGAAGCAGAGGGGGGGGTCTGAAGGTGGGGATGCTTAAGTGGGGAGGAACATGGGACGTTGGGGGTGGGGGAGGGGAGGAAAGTCTTATGGAAACCACCATTTCACAACCCAATTAATTAAAAGGTATAATTGGAGATCTCCCAAGCAGCATAGGCTAAATTGTTTTTCTTGGTCACCAACATGATAAGACTGCTGCTGCAAACACTATCTACTTTAACTATAGAACGCAGAGAATCTGTCTTGAACCACCAGTGCTGGAAGGTATCATGCAGGCTGCTGCGGGGAGGCGGGGGAGGGGGGTGGTGCGGGGGTTGGGGGGGGGGCGGGGAAGACATCGCTGATCTTACCAAAGAGCTGGCCACTGCAGGCTACAGTACTAACCTGCTAGGGAAGATGGGCCCGGTTGCAATAGTCTTGAATGACTATGATAAGCTAATGATCTTTTTCTGATTGGATCTGAGACCTGTTTCACAGGAGGAAACTCATTCTGAGTACGGCACACCTGGTCAAAAGCCCATGGCTGAAAAGACCATCGGCCCTAGGGTAGAAGCTACTATTGGCATTTTTTCATAGTCTCCGTTGTCAGACTACCTTCTCAGTACTGATGTTTACAATCATAGATATGGGCTGCTGTTAACCTGTGTCAGAGATGCTTCATTTTTGCAGTGGGCAGTAGTCAACGGAGAGATTCCTAAACTGGTCACAGTACTAAGAGTAACTTTGAATGCTCAGCTTTAAATGGAACATCTTCTCACACACACACACACACACACACACACACGCACACTGCTGAGGCTCAGGGGACATTAAGGAAGAACAAACAGAAATGTAAAAGCTGAAAGAGGGGAAGGGGTGCTGAAATGCAGTTATGGATGTGGTATTGCTAATGCACTAGTGAATACAGAGCCCTTGTGGGGACCTGCCCAAGGCCTGAGTGAAATCAAGACAGCCACATTTCCAGCATCATCAGGGGAGGTGCCCATCAGGCCTCACCATCATTGAAGAATTACTGGTGCTAGGGGAGAGAATCATTCTTTTTTTTTTTTTTTTTTTTTTTTTTTTTTTTTTTTTTTTTTTTTTGAGGTGTGGACACTGGAAGGCTGCCTATACTTCTGTAGATGGCTCCATATCCATGCGCATATGAACAGCACTCATCAAACCTAGTGACTGAGTAGATTGTGGGAAAGAAGTTGAAGGAGCAAGAGGAAAGAAGAGAATGAAGTTGGAAGGGGAAAGCTGTTTGTTAGCAGATACCAAGAAGGAGAAATTCAAGTTGAGTATGATCATATTTTATGCTATATATGTGTGAAATTTTCAAGGAATAAACTTTTTGAAACTAAAAGAAATAAACAAGTAAAATTAGTTTATTTGTTTGTTTGTTTGGTTGGTTGGTTGGTTGGTTGGATGGATGTTTTTTTGAGACAGGATTTCTCTGCATAAAAGCCCTGGCTGTCCTGGACTCACTTTGTAGACCAGGCTGGCTTTGAACTCAGAGATTTCCCTGCCTCTGCCTCCCAAATGCTGGAGTTAAGTAAGACCACAAGTTAGCACAAGTTAGAAGTGAGATCGGAACCTGAACTGATAGACTTAAACTTGGGCACTTCGGAGTACTGAAAAGCCACTTTTCTTTTCCTTCCTTCTTTCTTTTTCTTTCTTTCTTTCTTTTTTTCTTTCTTTCTTTCTTTTAAAGATTTATTTATTCATTTAATGTATATGAGTACACTGTTGCTGTCTTCAGACACACCAGAAGAGGGAATCGGATCTCCTTACAAATGACTATTAGCCACCATGTGGTTGCTGGGAATTGAATTCAGGACCCTCGGAAGAGCAGTCAGTGCTCTTAACCGCTGAGCCATCTTTCCAGCCCTTACTTTTCTTTTTTTATTGGATATTTTCTTTATTTACATTTTAAATGTTATCCCCTTTCCAAGTCCCCCACCAAACCCCCTATTCTATCCCCTCTCCCCCTGCTTCTATGAGGGTGTTCCCCCACCCACCCACCCACTCCCACCTCCCCTCCCTGACATTCCCCTACACTGGGGCATAGAGCCTTCAGAAGACCAAGGGCCTCTCCTCCCATCCCCTGCTACATATGTGGTTGAAGCCATGGGTTGCTCCAAGTGTACTCTTTGGTTGGTGGTTTAGTCCCTGGGAGCTCTGGGGGGCGGAGAGGTGGGTCTGGTTGGTTGATATTGTTGTTCTTCCTATGGGGTTGCAAACCTCTTCAGCTCCTTCATTCAGTCCTTTCTCTAACTCCTCCATTGTGGATCCCATACTGAGTCCAATGGTTAGCTGTGAGCATCCACCTCTGTGTTTGTCAGGCTCTAGCAGAGCCTCTCAAGAGACAGCTATATCAGGCTCCTGTCAGTATGCACTTCTTGGCACCCCTGTTTGATTGATTATGACAGCAAAATGCAACCCAGGCTCAAATATATTCAGACCAGAAGATGTTCCCCTTTTCCCGTAGCTACTCAAGCAATTGTGTTTGTATACACTGTACTCTGAACCCCCAATCAGCTCTCTTACAGAATCACTGGAAGCAGCTTCCTCAACCTGGGAAGGTGGATGAGGTTTTCACCTTGGAAAGATGAACTGCTACATAAGTGAGGGAAAATGAATGCTTCGGCAGACATACTATGATGCCTTCCTGGGTTACAAATTGAAGTCAATGCTTTAATTATGTGCTTCACAGAAAAAAAAAAAAAGCAAAGTGCACTGATAACTTGTACGTGTATAAATAGGGAAGTAAAACTAAATTCTTTGTGAAATATTTCTTCATTTGCTGACACTAACTCAAATCTCGCTTGTTTTCATTTTAAAACATTTTTAGTGTTTTTATCTGTTGAGAGTTGGTTTCCAACTTGTGACCTCAAACAATCTTCACACTTCAGCCTCCAGTGTAGCTGGGGCTTCAGGAAAGAGCCACCACGTCCAGCTCTAACACAGGTTTCCTGAACCCCTACTCTATGGGGGTGCTTCTGTTAATGCTGGAGCTAGCACAATGAAGCAGCACCCCCATGGGTAAGCACAGACTTGCCCTCCTGAAGAGTCTACATGTAATGAGGGGAGATATTGCAAACTAAGTTAGAGAGCATGCCTGTTGATGATAATATGTGGAAAATAAAAGTAATGGGTTACGGCAGAAACAACATACCTCAGATATGGGGGCAGAATGAAAACTGAGTATCATTCTATACATTGCCTCTCGCTAAATTAAGTCTTTTAGGAGGTTAGAAGCTATATAGGGGAACTGTGAAAAAAGTTAAGTTTCCCCCAGTAGAAGGTTAATTTTTTTTACAATGTATAGTGTAGTTGGGTGGAGAGTGGCACACTTTGTCAGCTCATAATTCTAAGCTGGTGCCCAAAGAACACCGGCTCAGTGGTGAAGGGAAAGTCCGAAGGCCTTTGGGGCTGGGTCTTGCAGATTTCATGGCCTCTCCCCTGCTCTCCAGCCCTCAGCTCAGAGGCCACCCTCTCCCCTCTTCAGCACACCAGCCTGTCACGTTAATAAGAGCTGATCTGTAAATAGCGTCCCCTCACCCCATCTCTACCCCATCCCCCCCTTGGCCGGGCTCCTACTTTTCAGCTCAATGGCACAGATGCGGCTTTGAGATGACGGGACCAGGCAGCTATTAGCAGCAAATCCAGTGAGGGAAATTAATGAAGGGGATAACTAATAAAAGACAGCTCAGGACAGCCAGACTAACTTGCTCGGAGCAGTAATTAACTTTTTTCCCCTTTTAGCTCATGAAGGTAAATACGCCGTCGGCACTCGTCCACTCTAGCTCTTCCTTATTAAAAAAGAGCAGAGCTATTCATGAAGAGCCGAGACTTAATCTGAGCTCCCCCCATCCCAAGAAGAGCAATTTTAAATGACCATGTGATAGGCTTACAGATCCATGCTGCCTGAATCAAGAAACACCTGTGAATATCAGAGAGCCAGGGATTGAGGAGGCCGACTGAGGGCGGTAAGTCTCTGAATGAAGAAACTATCAACACGGACCTGAATCAGTCTAAAGAGATGCCTTCCCTCCCCAGCTGGCAGCCACTAAAATATCTGGCTCTTCTTCTGAGATAAGTGGTACACAGCAAGTCAAATGTTGGTGATGAACCCTCACATAGTTTGAAGGACACTTGTGGTTGCTTCCCTCTAGCTTTTATCTTTCATTTTTGTTACATTTGTGTTTACCTTTATTATTAGTGTGAGGATGCCTGTGTGTACAGCAGCTTTGTAACATCTGTTCTCTCTTTCTAGCTTTGTATGGATTCCAGGGGTTGATCTCAGGTCTACAGGATAGGGCCTCTGCCTGCTGAGCCATCTCTCTAGTCTCTAGCTTTTACTGAGATAGCCCATAAAAAGCATGTTAAGGAGGTAGTGTAAGGTGGTACGGGCCTTTAATCCCGGCACTCCAGAAAGAGAAGCAGTAATCTCTAAGATTTTGAGGCCAGCCTGCTCAACAACATGGGTTCTTTGAAAACTAAAAGCTTTCTGAAAATAGAGGCTGGGTTGTAGCTCAGTGGTACAGTATGTGCTTAGCGTGTGCCTAGTGTGTGCTTAACATGTGCTTAGCATGTGCAGGTGGCTGATTCGATCTGCAAACATGCACACGCACATGCACACACACACACACACACACACACACACACACATCTTTCCGAAAATAAATTAAAATGTCAGGTTTTGTTCAGCAAAGTTTCTCCAGTTTGTTGAAAAAAATTGACACTCTTCTGGATTAAATATTTGGGAACCTTATTCCGACCATAAACCTTTGGTGTAATCTTGGGCCTGGCTGCCACAGCTACTCAGTAACAGGAACGGCTGTGAAGTGGGCCTCTTGAGTTCATGAACTCTGGCTTCCCCCAAATGGAAAACAAAACAAACAACCAAACAAAAGCAAGAAAGGAAGAAGGAAAGAAAAGAGAAAACCATCTCAGATGAAGTTTCTGAACCCATTCTAACACTTCAGTTTCATGTGTGATTTAACCGCACTGCCCACCCTTTTAGACTTAATTCTCTCGGTGAATTTTATACATGTGTCCCAAGGAGCAGTCTGCTCTCCATACAGCCCTCCAGCCCTATAGAACTGCCTTGGGCCCTTCCTAAAACAAATGAGACAAAGCCATAACTACCTACTCTCTTTCAGAAGTGGATGCCATCATTAAAAAGGGACAAGGGCCCAGACAATGGGAGAACTTTTCCAAAGTTGCCCTTGGTGCACCACTGTGCAAAGGGGAGAATGTCTTCATGCTATGGATCAGAAGGATTGGATGTGGGGAGGGCTGTGGGAGGGGTGTGGGAAGGGTGGAGGAGGGGTGGGATTGTATACATACCTCCTCATCAGTATTGTGAAAACATAAAGTTTAGTAAAATGAGCAAAAGATTGGGAACAGAACCTTTCGTGCTTGGAAAATAAAATCTTTTTTTTTCTTTTTTCTTTTTTTTTTTTTTTTTTTTTTTTTTTTGTTATATGAGAGATCTTTCATTATAAAACTCACAGGAGCACAAAGTAGAGTAACAGTTGCCAGGAGCTGAGCAGGAGGGAAAATGGAAAGTTACCATTCAATGGGTGTAGAGTTCAGGTTTTCCAGATGAAAAAGTTCCAGACATCTGTTGTGCAATAATGTGATACACATAGCGCTAGTGAAATACACTGTGCACTCAAAAATTGTTGATTTGTTTATTTTTTATTGTGTGGGTATGAGTGTTTGTCTGAAAGCATGTATGTGCTCTACATTCATACCTAGTCATCACAGAAGCAGGGAGAGGGAGTTAGATCCCCTGGGGCTGGAGTTGCAAACTGCCAGGAGCAGAATCTGGGTCTTCTACAAGAGCAGCATGTGCTCTTAACCATTGACTCAAATCTCCAGCTCAATGGAACAATGAGTCAGGTGCTTGCCGCACAACCCTGATGGCCTGAGTTTGAACCCCCCAGTACCCACACAGGAGTAGAAAGTAAAAAAAAAAAAAAACACCCAAAAATTGGCCACCACACATGCACTGTGATACATGTGCCACACATACACACTATGTATACAGACATACAACAACAATAGTATAAATAATATTTCAAATGTGGAAGGAAACTAGGTAAGTCTTCGTATGCTAAAGATTCTATGAGGCACAGAAACATCTGAGTGGTATATACCACCTTCTTTAATGATACTTCATCTTGTGTTTTTGCTAGGGTTCAGTTTTTCTAAGATAGGCCCTCACTATTGAGCCCACACCAGCCTTGGAAGGAATATTTTTCTGCCCATGTTGAGATTATAGCTGTGTACTATGGCACCAGGCACAACTATAATGTTCCTAATCCCCTTGGATTTGAGAAAAACTCTCTAGGATTTGAAGGTATATTACAAATAAAAGAGTGTGAAGTTCAATAAACAGATGCTGACCAAAGATGTGGAAACATCAAGGTTGAAATGTCCCATTGTAAGGTTTCACTCATTTAGCTGAGATAAGAAAAGGAGCCAGGTGGTGGTGGTGCATGCCTTTAATCCCAGCACTTGGGAGGCAGAGGCAGGCGGGTTTCTGAGTTCGAGGCCAGCCTGGT
>NW_022196898.1:75131695-75159814 GCF_008632895.1 Mastomys coucha | reverse complement strand
GGAGGAGGAGGAGGAGGAGGAAGAGGAGGAGGAGGAGGAAGAGGAGGAGGAGGAGGAGGAAGAGACGACACTGTTGAAAGAAGAAACGTATTATGATATCTATTTGGAAAGATTAAAAAAAAAACTGACATGTACCTAAAAAACTATAACTAGCAGTTTTGCACCAGCCTGCTTTTCCAGGTCTGTAGTCATTGCTGTCTTAATGCTTGAGAGTTAGGCAATATCCACAAAACCCTGAGGACTGTGCAGACCCAGAGACACCACTACCAGGAGCCATGGGCAGCCCAGCTGCTCTTGCTGTAGCACAAAACAATTGTCTCCTGAAAAATACATTATATCTTGGGCATCTAGAAAAGACTTCCTCCATAGTGCTGAGGAGTATGAAGAGTCTAAAGGACCCAAGAATGCAGTCAACCAGCACCAAACATCCTTTTCAAATTATTTTTGTACAGAATAATCTAAGTCAGTTTTCTGGTAGCTGAAGATGCCTGTCTGGTGAAGCATTCCACAATCTATTGAAAATGATGATGCTCCATTGCAGATTCTGTCAAGGGCTCCACTGGAAATCCATGCCTGTGCATGTGTCCATTGTTACACAAACATAGTCTAAAGTCACCCCCTCCTAAATCAAGAGAAACTGGTTTTTGAAGGGGAGGATCTTATAGGCGCATTACAGTTTCACCAGGACAATGTTTCTTTCTTATCTGTCGCCAAGCTAGTAACATTATAATGTTGAGAGTACAAAAAAATAGGACTAATTTAAGTTGATTTGACTTAAAAAACACATTTGTGGACATGGTCTAGGTACTTTGGCATAGGTTAAGCACAAATGAATTAATGCAGGATTCTTCTCAACTTGGTGCTTAGCCATCGGCTACAAAGCTTCCTAGGCATGTTTAAAGCTTTACCGCATTTGATTTATTTTTTCAAAATGATTATTAGTAAAATAAAGCAAGAAGTAAATGAGTTGTTATCCTTCCATTTCATCTTTTTGTATTTGTTTGCATGGGTGTTTCAGTAAATGCAATAAATAGGTTATGGAAAACACAAGAATAGTTCTCCATTTTTTAATTGCTTCAATGCATAGTGAGACTTATGTATCACAGGGAGAAAATAATGGCAGAGCTATAGGGTCCCTCCTTTGTCCCAGTGGCACTGGTTTGTCTTCTTTCTGCTATTCTTATACCAAGGAGGCAATAAACCCCCTTGAGAGTCACAGAGATGCCTGCAGAGCCCTGTGAGGGAGCACAAGCTTTTATGCCAAAATACAATACACAAAAGGATCATAAACACGTTTGAAAAGGAAGATGACCTCTTTGTCACATGGAATTAAGATTTACTGCAAGCTGCTGCCATGGAAACCAGCTCCTGGCCTCTCACTTTTAGGACTCCTGTTTCCATGTTCTATGGGTTTCACTCTTTCATTTGTTTCTACATCAAACACAATCGAGAGAGATTCGGAGCTCTTTCCTGTTTAAGGTCTCCAGGCCTGCTTACAGGTAGGGAGCAAAGGAGACTGAAATGGAAACGGTGTGCAAGGTTGCAAGAGGGAGCGACACATGGGAGGTGTTCGCTTCTTCCTTAGAAAGGGAGGGGAGCTGTGGACTACTGGGGGATTGAATCATCAGATTCCTCTTTCAAATGCCACCTAGAGTGGAAACAGCTTCCCTTCCAGGGGTGTTTTTAGAAATAGCTTTAACTCTTAGGTCTTCATTTCTGGAGATCGGTGTACTGTGTGATGAGTCCGCCATGTACCAGCAGCCCCAATACCCTGTCAGACCTTGAAGATAAGGGTCCCATCCATAAGGACAGAGGAACCCCGTCTTCCTCTCTGCTCATGTGTATGGACTTTGTTCTCTTTCTGTCTTCCTTCCTTTCTTTTTGTGTTCGTTTCTCTGTGCATCTGTGGCTGTCCTGGAACTCTGTTAGACCAGGCTGGCCTCGAACTCAGAGATCCACCTGCCTCTGTCTCTCCCCCTCCCCCCCGTGCTGGGATTAAAAGCCTGTGCCACTTTTGAAAGTGAATACAAAGAAAACCAAACATTTATACAGTTACATCCTTGAAACGTAAAATAAAAAACAATCAGAAAGTAAATAGAGCGTAGGTGAACGGGCCACGGTTGAAGCTTTGAGATCCAAAGCTGGTGGGTCACCTGAAGAATGATGACGGTGAGGAGAGGGCTGAGAGCAGAATACACCCCTGGCGAGGATGATCCTAGGGCCCGACTGCTTCCCGGAATCTTTTGCTCTTGGTGAGAGACGGTGATAATTCCTAGGAACGCCCTGTCAGTGATCCAAGCCGTTATTCTCCTTCTCTCTCTGAGCATCTGGAAAAGCACGAAAGTTAGACATAGCAGGCAGACCGGCCCCCACCTCCTCACCCCAGGACCTTGATACCGGGAGCAGGAAAAGTCATTTATTATAGCGCATGCACCATCAGGAAACTTTCCCACCCACCCGGCCTCCCAACTCACGCCACCTTGCAGTGGGAATGACAGTAGCTTGACACACCGGTTTGAGGCACTGCTTTCTGGATGACTGGGCCTCTCCTGTCCCGGGAAGGGCACCCCTCTAAAACTGCCCCCAAGCTTCTTCCCCAACTCCTCCCGCCCCTTCAGACTGCACGCCAGGACTGTGTCTGTCTCTCTACTCTGATCGGGATCCCCCATTAAATCAGCCGTGTCCATCTTGGCTGGACAAACCAAACTGGGAAAACAAAACGCGGGGGAGAGGAGAATGTAGAAAGATTCACTACCCACTACCGTAGACCTTGCTTCTTCTGGTCTCTAGGGACCCCTGTGGGGACCCTCTCCAAGCCACGTGGAGCGCCCTGAATCCAGGCGTACCCCACCCCCCACTTCAAGAGCCTTGGAAAACAAACTCCCGAGGACAATGAACTCCAACGGGAGAAGCCTCCAGAAAGGGGTGAGAACGCTCATCTCTCACACACAGGCACACACTTTGGACATTCCTGAAGTTTAATCATTAAAGTAGATCCTTTTAAAAGGGAGACAGAGGCTTAACGTTGCTGTTAGTGACAGTCTACCCCACACACTCTCAGCGAAGTAAAGAAAGATCTGGATCTAGCTTCGTTGCTTCATTCCCAATAGCGGACTTGGGGGACACCAAACCTCTGATTTCTGGCCACATCAAAGCGCTGATTATGCAAATACCCATTTTTAGTAAGAATAAAAGAAAACGGAGGGGGAATTATTTATCACACAATGAACCCCCTGCCAGGGCTGGAAACAATAGCTCAGACCAGATAGCCCTTCTAGCCCCAGGCTTGGGGAGCGGGAAGGGAGGGGAACTGCAGCCCTCACGTTTTATTGGCCTAACCTAATTTCACTAATTCTCTTT
The DNA here is from genome assembly GCF_008632895.1 of Mastomys coucha. Taxonomy (NCBI): domain Eukaryota; kingdom Metazoa; phylum Chordata; class Mammalia; order Rodentia; family Muridae; genus Mastomys; species Mastomys coucha. The sequence continues at coordinate 75,156,454 of NW_022196898.1, read as the reverse complement.
TCACACATTTCTTTTGCTGATTCGCAGGCCAGGACTTTCACGCTCCTGGGAGCTCCCACCACTGGCCCGATTCAAGGGCAGCCTGCTTTATTTAATTAATACATTCAAAGCTTGCCTGGGAGCCCTAGGCGGGTTGGGGGGAGGCCCTGGACCAGCGTGAGAAGGAGCTTTTAACGGGTTCCAGGTGTCGGTGCCCAGAAGTCACCACCCGCCTACGGCTGTGAGACGCGGGAGATGCTCGGGACTGAGGGGCGCCCCAGCTCTTAGCCCAGTCTGCCAGCCAGGCCCTTCCGCAGCCCCAGCACCTGCGACCACGACCGCCCGGTGGCGCTACAGAGACCGGCGTGGGCGTGAAGGCCTCCGAGCTATCCCGCCGACCAAGCTCTAGCGGCCAAGGCCACCTACGACCCTAGCCCTCCAGAGCCTGGAACCCCCCCAGAAGCTCTGGCCGAGCTCCTCTGAAATCAGGCTCATCTATGGGCCAGGTCCTGTTCTATCTAACCCTTCTCAGCCTCAGGTAGTTTTAAACTTTAGAACAAATAATGCATGCAATGTCGAGCCCCCTCCTGTCCGGCGACGACTGGACCAACTGAAGCTAAGCCCCTTTGCTAGAAAGATCTAGCAGCAGCGGTGCAGTGTCCACTGAAGAGCGTATTCCGAGCGTTGTTTGAAGTCTGACTTCAATAGAGCCCGCTGAGGTAGATTAGCGTGCTCCCACATCAGTGAGACCATGACAGTGAGCTCACCACGACCTTACTGAGCGAGCCTCTTTCGTGCCAACTGCAGAAGAAGCAACAGCTTCAATCCTGTGCCTGTGTTCATTCTTACAAAGATTGGGAGGACTGGGCCTCTGCCCACTCGCTTTGGGAGTGACAGTGGTTTGTGAACTCCCTGAACTAAGTGAGGCAGAAAGAACAGCAGTGCGCGCGCGCGCGCGTGTGTGTGTGTGTGTGTGTGTGTGTGTGTGTGTGTGTGTGTCTGTGACAGAAGTGAACATCAAGACTCCCTCATCACTTCTCATTTACTTTTGTTTTGTTTCAAGCCGAGGCTGCGACTGCGTGTAGGGTTGAGCCCTCGTTTGCTGTTCTCCCGTTCAGTTTGGTATGTTCATCGGTAGCATATTTGTTCAGCTCGCATTTAGGCAATCATGTTAGTGACACTTTATGGGTGTAGAAAGCACACCAATCGGTTGTGCGGTGCCAAATTGTCAGCGCTGGAAACATACATACATACATACGTACATACATACATACATACATACAGGAAGCATCATACAGAGTGAACAGGTTATATTTAGAATATGTGTGTACTAAATATACACATATGTGTACAATGACAATTAGTTTTTTTAAAGAGACCATGAATTTGGAGAACAGGGAGGGTACATGGGAAGGTTTGGTGGGAGGTAAAGGAAAGGAAAGATGTTGCAATTAAATTATAATCTCAAAGCCTGGCAATGGAGGCACACACCTTTAATCCCAGCATTTAGGAGGCAGAGACAGGGGGATCTCTGTGAGTTTAAGGCCACCTTGATCTACAGAGCTCCCCCACCCCTCCTCTGTGTGTGTGTGTGTGTGTGTGTGTGTGTGTGTGTGTATTAAAAATAGAACTGAACCTGAGCTCACAGATTGGACTTTGCTGATGGGCCAGTAAAGCCCTGGAATCTGCTATTCTCTGCCTCTCCCATGCTGAGAATACAGCAGGACTGCCATGCTTGGCTTTTTAAAATTTGGGTGCTAGGGATCAAATGCAGGTCCTGCTATTCAGCAAGCATATTTTGTACTGAGCCATCATGATGGCCGAGGCAGCATTTTCCACTATTGAAGATGATTAGACACCACAGAAACAACACCACCAAATTCGGTGTATAATAATAATCTGTAATTACATGGGAAAGGGGAGCTAGAGGAGGGTCCCTTCCAGGGTGCTAAGCAAAAATGTCTAGCATGTAGAACATGGTGCTTATGTGTGCACAACCCTCAAGCATGCACCTTCAGTGGGCAAACCTCTGGCCCTGGAGAAGCTGTAGAGGTGGGTTGAAATCATCAATCTGATGTTGCCATTACTCCAAACCTTAGTGGCTGAACCTAGGCCTTCAGGACACCTGGCTATACCATTCAGGACACCAGGACAACTGTTATTTCTTCAGGCAGTTTTCAAAGGAAGCTTATGGCTATTACCATCATCAACAGACTGATACATTTGTTTCGGGGGGGGGGGGGGGAGTCGAACAGGACTCGTTTGTCCGGTATGAAAGCTAAGCAAAGTCTTTGGGTTGAACCTTCCTCTAATTGAAGAAAATGTAGTTATTGAGATATTAAACACTGGAGTTGGAAAGATAGCTTTTAAGAGCACTGGTTGCTCTCCAAGATGATGTCGATTCAATTTCCTGCAACTACATGGTGGCAACTCTCTCTTCTAGCACTGCACACACCATGTGGAGCACAGATACACATGTAAGCACAACACCCTATGTATAAAATAAATATTTTTAAAAAATTTAAAGGTATTAAAACTCAGAAAAATCCCTATGAGTGTGGAGAGTTTCAGATAGAGACCTCAAAAGAAGCAGTAATTTCTCTATGCAAAGGAACAGAGTATTTAGCTCAAGGCAAAAACAGACATGGCATTTATAGGAAGAAAATGCATTGACCAACTCACTAACTTTTTTTTAATTGCATGGTTTTCTTTTTTGCATCTGTTCACCTAGGGCTTAATTCTTGAATGTGGTCAATTTTTTCTTGGTCATTTTTCAATCATCGAAGTGTTTGGAGAATGAGGTATAAGTCGCAGCCATTTTGCCTCCTCTTTGAATAACTTTAACAAAGATTGGGAAGCAGAGCTATTTCTTTCTGTGTATTCTTTGAATTTGCACTAACTCTGAATGTCTCCTTTTCTCTAGAACTTTGCCCTTTGAAGCCAACTAGCTTGTTAAAGTGCCTAATATGAAACCAACCACCCATAATAAACTAAAAAGAAAAAAAAAGTTCTATTACACAAGTTGGAGCTGGCAGAGGGGATCCTTAGGGATCGATATACAATTCCTTCAGTTTAAAATGGTCATAAAGGCCAACTAGGCATGGTGGTGAGGCACAGGTCTTTAATCCCAACATTCAGGAGGCAGAAGCAGGTGGATCTCTGTGAGTTTGGGGCCAGCCTGGTCTACAAATTGAGTTTTAGAACAGTCAGAACAGAAATTCTCTCAAAAAAACCAAAACAACAAAAAAAGAAAGGTAAAGCCAAAGGAAGTTAACTGGAAGAAACAGACGTGCACACACTGCCAAGAAACAGACGTGCACACACTGCCAAGAAACAGACGTGCACACACTACCAAGAAACAGACGTGCACACACTACCAAGAAATGTCTTTACCCTTTCTTTCTTCCTCCCTTTCTTCCTTTATTTCTTTTTTCCTCCCTTTCTTTCTTTCTTTCTTTCTTCCTTCCTCCCTTTCTTTCTTTCTTTCCTCCTTTCTTTCTTTCTTAACAGATATGCAGCATTTGTCTCTCTACATAACCCTGGTTGTGTCCAGGAATTCACTGGATAGCCCAGGCTAGCCTCCAACTCATAGAGATTCACCTGCCTCTGCCTCCCAAGTGCTGAGATTAAAGGCATGCATCATTACAGCCTATCCAACCAACCATCATTAAAATCAAGCCTTTTCTGAACACTGGAGCCTGTTGTAACACAATTATTATTTAAGACCTCCACTTTCGCTCTTCTTCTTTGCCCAGGCATGTATTTATTTATCTAAACTTCCAGAGCTTTGACATTCTGAGCAAGTGCTCTTCAACTCAGTATGTTGTTAATTTGTTTATTTAGAGACAAGGTCTTAATGTGTAGCCCTGGCTTGCCTAGAATTTACCATGTAGGCTAGGCCTGAACTCGTGGAGATCTGCCTGCCTTTAAGAAGTGATTTCTTAAAAGTACAATGTGGGTTTGTAATGAATTTCATACTCCAATTTCAGTATTGGTGTTTCAAATATGAGCCCATATTTTGTAATTTCTTAGTGAAAGTCCACACTAGACATGACCCAAAATACAAATATACTCAATTCAATATGGGAGAACTTTAGTAAAATATAACTCATTCTGCGTTAAAAGCCACATCAGAAAAGAAAAAAAAGGGGGGGGGGCAAAGCCAAACCTCAATACAAACTTATGAAAATTAGATACTTTATTTATAGCTTAATCACGAAACAATTTTCTTATCCTTCGGGATGTAAATACATACTAGAATAAACTCTGTAGAATATACAAAAAAATACATACTTTTCCCATGAAATTTTTCTTCAAAATAAATAGAAGGAAACACGTGTGTGGCTGCTCCTGGTAATGCCCCTCGTCCGCTTAGGTTTTCAGGCTGTTGATTTATTTTTAATCTCCTGAAAGGATGGGGGAGTTCCTTCCCCCCTAAAAGGTCGAGATAAATAATGCATGAAGCAACCCTCCCTCCTGATTTTCCCTTTTTCCTTCACATTTTTTCTTTTGATAGAGAATTCAGCCTAAATTTCCACGCTTGCATTCAACCCTTACAAAAGCCTACAAATTATACAATGACTTCTAACCTGGCCTTCTAACAAAACAAGTTTTTCCCCTTATAAATCATAAGAGACAGATGGCAAAATGGAGGGGGAAAAAGCAAAGAGAAGGGCGGGACAATAGGCATTGTGACGAATCTGGGGAAAAAAACAAAGTGCACATCAGAGAGGGAAAGTTTGGGTTGACAGGTGAAATTCCCACAGCCTGCAGACAGCAATGGGAATAGAGCAGATGCCAGCCATTGCAAATGTGTGGATAATATTATTACCGGTAAATTCATTCAGATGCTAAGATACATTCCTTTCGACTGACATTAACATCTCTATGTAGAAACGAAGGTGAAAAGGATCACAGGGACCAGTTGCATTCCCTCCGAGAGATTCACACGAACTGCCTGCCGGAGTTCTTTCTCCTCCAGCAGCTCGGAGAGAGAGGGGCGGAGCGTCAGTCCGCTCTGCACACTCGTTAGTTATGGTACTTTTTCTCAGTGTCTTAACAGTCTGACGAAATCCCCCCCCACACTTCCCAGCCCCCACTCGCACACGCCATAATCCTCTTTGACCATAAATCCTCACATCTTCAATAAATCAGAGCGGGTCTCCACACCCGAATGCACCAGCAGCCGAGGGGATTGCAAGAGCCACCTCTGCTCTCTGAAGTGGAGTCCGGGGCCTGGAGGGGGGAGGTAGTGTGGGGGACGGGAGAAAGATGGGAAGAGAGCCCAAGTAGAAGATGAGAGAGGGAGACCCGTAGCTCTAGATACAGTCCCTGGCGAGGGGCAGGTGAGGTGCGTAACGATGCTTCTCCGGAGGTGGGGGCTGCCAGTAGTCCACGTCTGAGCCGGGACTAGCGGGCGATAAAGTGCAGCTGTACGGGGACGTGGAGTTGGAGGAGGACGCGGGGCTGTTGGTGCAGCTCCAGGAGGAGGATGGCGAAGGGCTGTCCCCGCTGGTGCCGAGCGCGGCTCCGGGGCTCAGCAGCACCGCCTCGGAGAAGAGCGCCCCCTGGAGGCCGCCGCCGCCGCCGCCCGCGCAGTGGTCCGCCAGGCGCAGGGTCTCGGTGAGCGCCCAGATGTAATTGTGGGCGAAGCGGAGCGTCTCGATCTTCGTGAGCTTGGCGTCCTCGGGGAAGGTGGGCAGCACCTCGCGCAGGGCGTCCAGCGCCGCGTTTAGGTTGTGCATGCGGTTGCGCTCGCGGTTGTTGGCCTTGAGCCTGCGGGTCTTCTTGATGCGCTGCACCGTCTCCGCGGTCTTGGCGCCACGGGAGACGGCCCGTGCGCGCGACGGGCGACGCTTGCACTCGTGCACCAGGCCCAGCAGACGCCCTGGCCGGCAACCCCCGGCACCCGACGCCGGACTGCCCTGCACCCCCTGCCCGGCTTCCGCCCCACGCTGCCCACGTGCGGCGCCTGGCCGGCGCAGCTCCTCGTCCTCCTCCTCGTCCGCGCTGGAGGACATCGGGGTCAGGGTCGCCGAGGCCGGGGAAGCCGAGCCCAGCAGCATCAGTACCTCCTCTTCCTCCTTCAGCTCCAGAGCCTCGGATTTGACAAACATCCTGCAAAAGAAGAGGCAGGTCAAATTTACTCCGAGAACGGACAGGGCGAAGGGTCGCGGGCGCGTCCCACCCCAAACTCCCCAGCGCGCATCGGGGAAGATGGCGAGAATGGAGCTTGGGGAGGAGCGCCCCTGGCTCTCGAGCCACCTTCTGCGAGTCACAGCAATCACTGCGTCTAGAGCGACGGAGTTAGCCGGAGCGGCGTGGGACCGCGTGGGGACACGGCGTACACACTCACCTTCTCGGCTCCAGATGTGTCGCGGCGCAGCTGCTGCTCCGGTGTGTGTCCGGGAATGTCCCCGCAGCCCGGAACAGGGCACGCCGAGGTCCGCGCCGCGGGCTTGGCGCACCCCAGGCGCACCTCCGCGGGGGGTGGGGAGGGCTTCCTCTCTGCTGCGCGACTTTGCCAAGAGCCCCGGCGACCGCGGCAGCCCGCCCGGGTCTCGTGTGTTGTCGTGCTCGTGCGTGGCTGTCTGTCAGTCAGTCCCTGGCCGTGCGGCTGCTGGCACGCGACTCCCAGGCACTCCAGTTAAAAACCGAGCTGCTTGTGGTTCAGTGGCTGCGTGTCTGGCACACGACTCTCCTTAAAACCCCTTATATACCACCAAGAAAACAATCAGATCTGCCCCGGGGCCCCCTCCTCACCTACCCTCCCCCGCCCTCTCCTCCTCCGCCTGTCCTGCACCCCCTGGTCCCCCGCTCTCCCTCCCCAGCTTATTCTTTTCATCGTATTATCATCATTCATTTCTTTCCCTTTCTTTAGTCCCTCTCCCCCTCCCCTGGCCCGTCCATCCATCCTCCTCCTCCATCACCCCCGCCCCTCCGTCCCCCCTCCCTTTATCTAATCAGCATAAAATGGTTCTAAAAGCTCCTGTTGGCGCTCCAGGCTGCAGCCCAAGCTACCGAAGCCGCGGCGGCGGCAGTGGCTCAAGCTGCGGCTGTTGTCGCCGCCGCTGTCTATTGTGATTGGTGGCTCGCGCTCGGCTGGAGCGTGCCGCTAATTTATTAATGAAAGGAGGTCGCGAGGCGCAGCTGGCCAATCAGTGTTCCCGGGACTCCGGGAGGCCTGCGAGCCACGCGCACCGGAGCCCGCTCCCTTTCAGCAGCTCATTAGGGGCCCGAGCGCTGGGGGCCCATGGCGGGGGGAGGGGGCACCCCGACTACTGCTCCCGCTCGGGTCCTCCAGGCAGCAGGGGCTGCCCCTGCTCGGGCGCGCGCATACGCGTCAGACCCGCCTCACCGGCGACCAGAGCCTCGGAATTAGTGAGAGTCAGAATCCCTGAGAAGGCAGCCGGGTGGTGCTGCCCCGGCCATCTCTTGGCAAAGCTTCTTTGGGGATGTATCAAATAGAAAACGGTTTTTAAAAGGCCTTAGTCTGATTAGGAAAGGCAAGCGGTACGTACGTACGTGTGCCAGGCAGTAGGCACTTGTGAGGGGGTGTGCTTGGCTTCTAGAGAAACTCGTGTATGGACTGGCTGGGGAACTTTAGGAGTTCACTTAGACGTCCCCTAGAAGGGGAAATCGGTCGGAGAGCAATTGATGGGCATTAAAAAATAAATAAGTAAACGCACTCACTTGACACACCCATTTTCCCTGAGACACAGTGAGGCTTCACGCGTTGACATAATTTGGGGGTGCTTCTGGTGCGGAAAGGGGTGGGTATCAACAACAGGTTAGAGCCAGATGGTAATAGAGGGTGGCTTCCTGTGTGTGTGGCAAAGTCAGGAGGGCTGCTGCTCCTAGGAGTCAGTGGATCACTCTGACACTTGTATGACCTCTGCTCCGCTCTGGGGGGCGTTGTTGAGACATGGGGCCGGTCCTGCCATTTCAATGAGGGGAAAACACCAAAAACAAACAAACAAACAAACAAACAAACAAAAAAACGAGCTGTGGCTCCCTGCTGGACTTGAGAGGAAACTTGTTCTCAATTGCTCGTCAGTCACTCCCCCTTAGCGCCCTTCCCACTGGGCGCAGAACCAGAGTCCCATAAGTGAGTCTTGGGCTGAGTGTCATCTGGGACTGGTCACGGGACTCCGTCCCTTAGGATCCTTCTCCCCACCCCCAGGATAAAAGGAGAGTCTTGGGAGGGACTTTAGCAGTCCACCAGAGCCAGAGAAAGAGATTATCCGCAGGTCTCTAGCTCCTTAGTTTGTAGGGACTGAAAATGAGCTGAATCTCAGAGAAGAGTTAAGCCAGAGCTCTGTTCGTGTTGGCACGGTCTGCTTTTAGTACAGCCCCGCTGTCTCTCCCCTCCGCCTCCAGGGATGGGAGAGCATGGAGTGAAGAAAAGCAAACTCAGCATCCAGGGAAATAGTCTGGAACTTTCCAGCACCCCAACCTTCGGTGTTTTCTGTCAAGTTGAAATGATTTTCAGTTTGCTTTTTGACACCTGCCTTCGTTTCTTCCCCTTTAAAAAGCAAATTTCCTAAACTGAAAAGCATTATTTCATCTAGTTCCCACTAGATCCTCTCAGAACACTTTGATTTCCCTTGTAGATGGGACTGAAATGATGGGAAGGCGTGGAAGACATACTCCTATGCTCTCAACACACGGAGTCTGGCCCTCCGGGGACTCTTCTTATGAGTCTCAAGCTCTTTCTAGAAGCTCGCAAGAAGCAGGATATTCTGGAAGGCAAAAAAAAAAAAAAAAAAAAATATGGATTTAGAGTGAGAGTTGTAGGATAGCCCACATGGTTGCAGGTGCATGTGACCACAAGTAGTTCTCATTGAGACGAAACACTTAACCACTCTTCAAATTCCTCCTAAAAGAAACCCCACTAAGGGTCTGTTTGGCCTTGGCTGGAAGGATGGGGATGGAAGGAACATGTGGGAGTGGATAGAGACTTTGTGTTTGTTCATAAACTTGAATAGAATAAAGGATGGGAACAGTAGGATCTGATGAAATGATCAAAGACCATTAAAAACAAATACCAGAATGATGAGAGGAACCTGCTGTGTCAGCCTCTGGATAGCTCCACCTCTCCACGGGGGCTGCCTGCAAGGGAAGACAAGCCGCTAAATTAATGCAATCGAAAACAAAGGCAAGCTTATTTGGGTATCAGTACAAATATATCTCTTTGAGCAAGTTGCTTCGATTTTTTTTTTTAACTTAGCCAGGCAGTGTTGGGTGACTTAATGGCAAAATATTGGCAGAAGAACATAATCATAATTCAGTTAAAACTTTAAAGGGAACCTTATGAGCCTGTGTAGCCTCAACTAACAATGATATCAAGCTGAGTCTAACACTTCGTGCCAGTGAAACACACACAAGCCAACCCTTTCATGGCTTGTTAGCAGTACGGAGGTGTCTCAGTCCCCACTTTTTCCATTCCGTACCCCCCATGGCATGTTATGGTGTTATGATTCCCGGAGCATACATATGACTTCCTTTGACAAATCCACACCTAAAAGTATGGAGAGATGGCTCAGCACTTTACAGTACTTGTTGCTCTTTCGGAGGACCTGGGTTCAAGTCCCAATACCACATGGTGGCCCACAAGCATCCCAAACTTCAGTTCCAGGGATTCTGACACCTTCTTCTGGCCTTTTCCCTTCACTTCTGACCTCCATGTTTACCAGCACATGTGTAGCAGATGTGCATACATGCAGGCAGAACACTCACATGTGTAAACTAGAACAAATAGATTTTTTAAAAGATGAATCCACACCTTGTCTGTGGTTTGTGAAAATAATGTACGCAGAATTGTCTGAGCAGATGCTGACAAATGGTGAAATAGTGTTAAGATTAACCACAAGTGTCTTTGTACGGATTTTGTTTTGTTTTGGAGAGCACACAGTGCGTCTCAAATCTGTCAAGAAACTCCATCTTTAGATACTGGTATTGTTGGTCTCTAAATTATTTAAATATCAAGATGTCATGGGCTCATAAACTCTCACTTTTTGCCTGTTTGCTTTATGCAATGGCAATGGGTATGTGTTAGGCTACTGTGTGAAGCAATAGTTGCTTTCTTTGTGTCTCTGTCTCTGTCTAATCCTCTCTTTCTAACTTTTTTTCAAACAGGGACTCCCTACATAACTCTCACTGGTCTGGAATTCGCTTCATAGACCAGGCCAGCCTCAAACTCTCAGAGATCCACCTGCCTCTGGCTGCTGGACTCTGGGATTAAAGACCCGTGTTACAACCTCCAGCCCTCTGCCATCTCTTAATACTAGAACAGTTCTATATATGTTTCTTACTCTAAAAATATTATTCAAGAAAGAAGAAAGAAAGAAGTCCAAAGACAGGCTAACAATACTGTGCAACCCAGCGCCAACTAACCGGTCACGCCCAGTTCGTTGGATAGCAGAACTGTGCAAAATTGTGCTCAGTTTTACTGGGAAAACAAAAAAAAAGGCAATTTCAGTTTGTACTCAGCTTTTGCGAAGACTTGACCGACGCCAAACATCCTCAACTAGACCTTTCCAGCACTCTTTTAACTTAAATAAATTCAAGAGGCACTTGTGTGGTCTGAAAGTTTGTGTAGATGAAACCCGGCTGAAATGCTCTGTGAAGGGGGTTGGGGAGCGCGGTGAATAGCCCGGGCGAGAATGGCTGCGACCCAGGGCCGCGCCTGTCCATAGCGTGAACTGTCCCTAAAGGGTCAAACTGTTCATCTTCAGTCCCTCTTTCAGTGTGCAATCCTACTTTAAGAGAACAAAAGCTCAAAGCGGGCTGTTATCAAGAAACGGGAGCCCCAGTGATTTAAAATCATCCCCAAGCCTTAGAAAGAAAGGAGGCCTAGAGCGTGTAGCTAGAGAAAAAGTTGAAGTAAGGGGAGGGGTGAAGGGGTGGAGACCTTTAGAAAAACCTTTGTTCCTTCTAAGAAGCTTGAACTTTGTGATGGCCCAAAGCCCTAAAGTTTAGGGTAGGTGTCTCTGTGGGGAGGTCAGCACTTCGACCTCACAAGTGGCGAGAGAGGACAAATGGTCCAGACTTTCGACTGATGACTACCGGGGCGTGAAGAAGGGAGCCCTTCCTCCCGAGTACTCGTGGCTATCCCGCGACGACGCCAGGAGGGCGCGTGTCTACACTCTGCAGAAACAAACTGCCAAGCTAGGGTGTGGAGCCTGAATCCTAACCCTCCGAGTGAGTGAGCTGTCCGAAAGGAGGAGAGATGGCGAGAAAGTTAAGTTAGCAAATCCTGGGTGTCTTTTGTCTGTAGGGCGTCTTAGGCTCCCCTGCGGGTGAGAGACTGCACTTTCCAGAGCTGGAGACGCAAGCGTGGGAACAGTTAGGTTTCTCGGTAAAATAATCCTGCGACTTTAAGGTTAGTTACTGCCGGTGGAGGTAGGGGAGGGTTCGGATAGCCTCCTCTTACGGAGCCACGAAGCCACTGTGAGTAGTTTAAACTCAAACTCTCTGCATCCTGGTCCCCCACTATCGCTCGTCCTTGGGGGATCCTCACCCTCGCTCCCTACTTAACATCCGGCGAGGGGAGGGTGTGGCTTACACCCAGTCCTGGAGGGGACCCCACTACGTGGTTCATCCCAGTGCCAGTCCCTCTTTCTGCTAGGGACAACCGAGGTCAGAGAAGACTTTCTCCCAGGCCTGAGACCAGTGTCCCAAACCTCACAGCGTGCTCCGGGTGCCCCCGAGTTCACATGGGTGACCCGGTTTGCCTCATCAGGTCTGGTAAGTGCGGGCAGGCCACAGTCTAGGTCCTCCGTTCCCTTTCCCCCAGCAGGCCCTGGGGAAAGCAGAGCCTCTCAGCCTTTACCCCTAGCCCGACCCTCCAATATCCCCCACCCCCGCTCTTTGGCTGAGGGAGATGCTGTCAGTCCGGACTAGCTCCATGCTTGTTTTACTCAGGTAGAGGGAAAAGAACAGCCTGAATGTGAAGGTTGGGACCTTCCAGGGAGAGAACGCCTCCTCGAGTCTGTGTGCCTGCAAAAAGGGACATTGGCTATCCAGAGAAAGTGCAAGAAAGAGCACTAATCGCTGAACCAGGAGACAAACGCGATTACCAGCCCCGAGCCCTGAGTCAGAAAGTCTCATAGACTTTAAGATGTTAATCCCCGGCATAATCCTTCCTTTGGCGTGTAGGAATAGTGCAGCCACAAGAGTTGTTTTGTTATTTATATTGGCGTTTAATAAAACTCAGCCAGTGCTGAATGGGCTGCCCACTCTCCAATGGTAATTAATTCCCTATTTCAGTGACCCAATTGTCCTGGGACAGAGCAGTGGGCCCGTCCTGGTGCCCCGTCCCCCTTTGTGCGGATACACTGCCCTCGCGCTTCAACAGCTATGGAAACTCATTCTTTTGATGTCATTCAAGGACTTTCCTTGGGCATCTTCTAAACTTCAAGGACCCTTTTCTTTCTCCGTTTCATGAAAAGCGGTGCTAGCTTGACCACCTCTGTAGAATGCAATGATTTGGTGAAAGGGCCCTTTGGGTTTGTGTTAGGAGATAGAGAGAAAGGAAATTTGGCAGCCTGCTGCCTTCGGGAACTGTCCCCAACCTGGGAAACACAAAACATACTCAGAGAAATGGATGAAGATCTTGAAAACTGATCCCCCCCTCCCGAGGCCCCACCATTTTCCCACCAAGAAAAACAAAAACCTAAAACTTTGGTAGAAATAGTGTTCTTTCTTGCCGATATCTGTTACTTAGTGAGGCTGGAGTAAGTAAATTTGGGTTTGAGCAGACAAGGTTTCTTAAACTACACTCTGGTGAAAGAAGATGAGGATTTAATTTATTCATTGCCTCGTCCCCACTTCCTACATTCAAGGACGCACTGAAGAGCGCCCGAGGCATGCCAAGGACTAGGTCAGCCCAGGGAATCGCTGGGGTCTACAACATGGGCACCATTCCATCGCTGCATAGAACTTACGTTCAAACAAACGACTTTGTTTATGAAGACAATGCAGACATGAACAGCAATATCTCGTGGCAAGGGGAGGGAGGATAACCAATTTTCAGATAGCGAAAGAGATTTTTATACACACACACACACACACACACACACACACACACACACACAAAGCTGATTGTTCATTCTTTCATTCTCTTTAGTGTTACTCCAGCACGTTCTATGTGCCAAGTCAAGAGAGTGAGGCGCCAAGTCTGCACCTGGAGCGAAGCACGCTGCCGCCCGGCTCCGCAGTTGGTCCCAATATTGAGATAATGCTTCTGTTGGTGCGGGCCTGGGCGGAGCTGGCTCTCCCGGCCGGGAGGGGGCGGCCGCGGCGCGCCGGGCAGCGCTCCCCGCACAAGTAGCTCTCCTACCTCTTTATATGCACTTCCAAAAAAACTTCGCAAGTCACAGAAACAATTCGGAATTCAACTAAGAAAATACAGAGTGAACCATATGGCCTGGGTGGCTCGAGTCGGCTGCATTTTCCTCCAGACAAAGAGGGGATTGAGAGTTGAAGGAAAGGAGAAAAAAAACCAACTTTCCGGCTGATGAAGCTGTTGTCTGGAGGCAATGATCCCAAATGTGAAGGCTTTATTCCGGCTCCGACGGAGACGTGATATGTCATATGATTAGCATCTCTCATATTTACAAGAGAGGTATGGGCTGCCAGTCTTGAGAAAAAGGCGAGAGAAAGAAGGGGCATATGCTGAAATGGATTTAGCATTTGAAAGAGAGAAAGGAGATCGGATAAATACACTTAAACGAGGATTTAGTTTTACTCCTGTTGAGTTCTAATGGATTGTTGATTGAGATTTTAGGGGCCTGGAACCGAGGTGTCAGCAGTAATTTAAAGGAGGTATTCAGTCCGCCAGCGCCTCTTTTCTCCAGCTCGCCCGCGCGCCCCTCCCACCCCTCACTCATTCACGCCTAGGAGCAGTGCAGGGCGGAGAAGGCTTTGACAACCCGACACCCGGCCTTCCTCTAGCGCCCAGCGGTCGGGAAGGAGCTCCTGCAGCCCGGGGCGATGGGACTGGCGCGTCCTTCGGGCCACACCTGAGCCAGCCTCGACAGCTCGCCACCGCCGCAAGGAGCGCGCGGCAGGCAGGCGAGGTCGCGGCTCCCCCTAGCGGGACTTGGCAGTACGACGCTGCCCAGGGCCTCCAGGGAAACTCGTGGGCCACCAGCTCCACCCGCATCCGCATCCGTGGCGACCCCCTCCCCAGTCCCTCATCCCACGCCCTTTCAGAGTCTCTACCTGCGGCTCCCAGTAAAGATGCGTGTGCTTTAGGTGTCATCCCTTGGGTCCAGAAACGCAAATTCCTACTTCTGCTCCCCATTTCAGCTCTTTTCCAATTAAAATTGCTCGTCCTTAATGTTATCAGACATTATTACAAAAAAATTACAAATTATTGTGTTTTCTTTCCAGGAGTATAACGAAAAAACTTGTTTTATATTTCACCTGAAGATTGGAAAGGGTTTAAGAAGTGTATTAGCAATAGAGACAGACCAATAGAAAAAAGAAATAGGAATAATTGTAGCAAATCTACTAAATAACAAAATATCAGAGTTTAAAATCAAATTTTGACAGACACTTATTTTTTTTAAAAATTTCGCCGGGCGGTGGTGGCGCACGCCTTTAATCCCAGCACTTGGGAGGCAGAGGAAGGCGAATTTCTGAGTTCGAGGCCAGCCTGGTCTACAGAGTGAGTTCCAGGACAGCCAGGGCTACACAGAAAAACCCTGTCTCAAAAAAAAAAAAAAAATTTCATAGTGACTCCAGAGATTTCCAGCTGACATCTCTGTTTGAACAACGGCACAGGCCATAAGCACATAAACAACCGAGGAAAAAGTCATTGTGTTTGTCCTTTGGCACTGAGCAATTTAGAATTTAACTTTTGAATTTCTAAGCAAACACTGGCACCATTATAATCAGCAATGATGGGCTTTTGGAACTGTGGGAGGGAGGAGGTTGTTTGGTTTTTGTTTTCTTTGAATACTTATTAAAACAGTAGAAGGAAAACCCAGGTCCCTGGGGTGAGTTGTATCAGATCTCACCCACAGTTAAACTCGAGGCCGTGCATCTGGACCACTGTTGAACACTCTGGGAGTCTAGGACTCTGGGATGTCCTGCCTTGACTCTATTCATTTCTGTGTTGCTTCACTGTTCTGGTTGGGTTTTGGTTCTCGTTATCTTTGTAATTAGTTCTTAAAGTTCTCCTATTGGATTTCTTAGCTTGGGCTATGCATTCCTAATTGGAACTGATGGGTTTGACTTCAATTAGGCAATTTTACTTGATTCTGATCTAAATTGTTTGGTGGAATTTCATCTTAAGAGAACCCAGAAACATGGGTCATTTGATATCTCCTCCACAGCCAGTCCTGTCTTTGGAAGCATATACTACTAGTTAAATTCTGAAGTTACATGGTTTTTTTTTTTTTTTTTTTTTTTTTTTTTTTTTTTTGGTTTTTCGAGACAGGGTTTCTCTGTGTAGCTCTGGCTGTCCTGGAACTCACTCTGTAGACCAGGCTGGCCTCGAACTCAGAAATCCTCCTGCCTCTGCCTCCCAAGTGCTGGGATTAAAGGCACGCGCCACCACCGCCCAGCTTATTTTTTTTTTAATTTTTTAAAGATTTATTTATTATTATAAATGAGTACACAGAAGACGGTATCAGATTTCATCATGGGTGGTTGCGAGCCACCATGTGGTTGCTGGGATCCGAACTCATGACCTTCGGAAGAGCAGTCAGTGCTCCTACCTGCTGAGCCATCTCACACAGCCCAGTCTGTGTAATGACTACCCAAGGCCATTTCAGGCTTGTAGGACCAAGTAAAGGCAGTTATGATCTGAAGGTGAAGCCCATGGGTAGCCTCATTTCCCCCCACCAACATGTCCACGCCAAGCCAACTGTCTCCAGTCATCTCTTAGCATCTTCCTCCTGGTTTTGAAAGCACGGCTTTAATCCTAGCACTTGGCAGGTGAAGGCAGGTGGATCTCTGAGAGTTCGAGGGTAGCCAAGACCAAATAATGAGATCCTGACTCAAAACCAAGCAAACACAACAAATAGAAGAAAATGTAGTAAAGTAGGTGGTGCTTTTAAGGAAAGAAAGCAGTCTGTCTGGTCACTTTACATTTGTTCAACAATGAGAATCATACTCAAAGCCTCGTACACGTGGGCAAAAACTCTACTACAAAACCCCGGCCCTGTTCTTACATTACTTGGACGATAGGATTTACTGCTCACCCATCATGCTGGTGCCAAATGACAGATGCAAAGCGCAGTCTGAAAGCCATTGGCATTGAAGCTGTTTGTATCAGTCTCTTCTCCGACACGCAGTCTGTGTTTCATCCTTGGTACATCAGTCAGTTGGCTTGCTTATCGTAGCCACATGCATGGCACATAAGAGCAAGTATCATCTCACACAGGATGCTGAGATCAGCTCCCTAGCCTGCTTGCCGTTCCTTCCACTCTTGCTTATGCCGTGATTCTGAAACTGTTTGATGTCACCTCGCTGCTCGAGAAGACCGTCATCACGCATTCAAAACACCAGCTGGGTCCTGTAATTTCCAAAAGGAGGCCCAGAGCAGTGAAGGGTGCCATTCGGTCCCACTCCATTCTTCACACACATTTTAAACAATTAATAATTTTATGACATATGGGTGTTTTCCCTGCCTGCGTATCTGTGCCCTATGTACATGTGAGCTAACCATGAAGACCAGAAGTGGGGGGTCAGAAATTTTAAAACCCGGGCTATAAAAGGTTGCAAGGTGCTGTGTGAGTGCTGGGAATTGAACCCAGGTCCTCTGGAAAAGCAGCCAGTGCTCTTAACTTCTGAGTCATCTCTCTCCAGTCCCTAGGCAGTATATATTAAAGGAAGAAGAGGGGAAAAGGAGGAAGAGGGAAGGAGGAAGAAGGAAGGAGAGGAGAAGAGGGAGGAGGAGGAGGAGAGAAGGACACATTCCAAAAGAATGGACACTACCCAGTGTTTGTGCTTCCAGAATGCTCACACGTTTCTCTATAAGGGAGAATATTCACTTGCCCTGGGAACTGAGGTTCGAGCGGCATGTTCCCAGTCTCTCATTCCTTGCTAGGCCAACCCATAAAACAAGCTGCACACATGTGGCATGTGTGGGTGCTTGAACTAGACTATTCTGTTGCCCAACTTCCTAATTTTTTTTTTATACACGCGCAACACACACCCAAACTCACACACTCATTTATCCCCACTTGGATTCATCTAATTGAAGAGTAGAAAATTAAGGAAAACCAATAATTTACAGATTGATAGGAAATGTTAGTTTTGGGGTTTTTTTGGTTTTTGTTTTTTATTGAAGTAACTATTGTCTCTGGGTGGAAAGAAGGGAGGTTTAGGGAGAGGTGGTCAGTACTTTTCCTTGGCTATATAATCAAGTCACATTAATGCAACTTGGATCAAACTTACTCTCTGCTCATGAGTAATCACAAAGCAGGCATTTCAAATCAGTGCCAAGCTAATGTTTTTAGAGCAATTATTTAATTTTCAAAGCCCAATTATCTGTCAAGTAAATCACCAATTTCCAGTTCATTCTTATTTAATATAAAAAAATCTAATTAGTATAAAGCTACTTCACAGCTGCCTTCAAATTAAACCGTAGTTGAGAGCACGCAGCCCCGGAGGTTTGCCTTGGCGTTTTCAAATCAAACGCACTTGCTTGAATGCTTGAATGCAAAATGCCAAAAGTTATGTTTTATTTTTAAGTTTAAAGTTGGGCTTTGTAACTTCAGAATTTAACTAGTAGTATATGCTTCCAAAGACAGGACTGGCTGTGGAGGAGATATCAAATGACCCATGTTTCTTTAAGCTCATGAGACCTCTAAGGATTACCAGCTTGGCTACTAATATCTTTCAGCTAAGCATCATTCTTCCTTGCTTTAAGTAGTATGGTAGATCTTTTTTTTTTTTTTTTCAGACTTTTTTTTTAAACAGAGTTCCCTTTTTCCTATTAGATTTTCTCCATCAGTTTCTATACAATGTTTGTACATTGTATACAATGTTTGTATACAATGTACTGGGCTTTTCTTAAGACATCCTCATACATACTTATCACTGTAGTTTACTGGGATGGGATGCACTTACCCATTAACCCTTGGCTCTGTGGTCCCTTCTCCCCAAATAATCTCCCTTCTGCTCCCATATCAGATAGATAGAGATCTGCCTCAAAATAAAATATATGATATTTGTCTTCCCTCATTACCCTCTATTGTCCCCTCTCATCTCCCACTAGATGCCTTCTCCTACCTACGTAGACCCCTTCAACTCTCATGACATATATTTTAAAATCTGTATTCTGCATATAGTAGAAAAATGGTTGTCTTTCTGGGTATGGCTTATTTCATTTAAAATGATGATTTCCAGTCATTTTTCTGGGAATGTCATAATTTTATTTTATTTTTTTACTGCTGAATAAAACTGTGTGTGTGTGTGTGTGTGTATGTCTTTATCCATTGACCCATTAATTGGCATCTAGGCTGGCTCCCTATTTTGACCACTGTGAATTGTAATGCAATAAACACAAGTTCCCAAGTATCCCTGATGTGTTGACTGTACTCAGGATTGCTGCAGCTGGATCATGTGATAGATCCTCCAATATGGTTGCATCCATTTATATTCCCACCAGAAGTGTACAGGGGCTCTGCTGGGGAGTTGTGGAGCACTCCTTTAATCCCAGCACTAGGGAAGCAGAGGCAGCTCTGTGAGTTCGAGGCCAGTCTGGTCTATAGAGAACAAGTTCCAGGACAGCCAGGGCTACACAAAGAAATCCACTCCATCTCAAAAAAGAAAAGAAAAGAAAAGAAAAGAATTGTACAGGAGCTCTTCATCACTTGTTATTTGTTTTTTTTTTTTTTTTGTTACTGTTGTTTTTTGGTTTGTTTGGATTTTTTTTATGATAATCAATGATTGGAGGACTCTAAATGCTACTTTATTTTGCATTTTCTCGTGTCTAAGGATGCTGAACATTTTGAAATTTATTTACTGGCCATTTGTTTTTCTTCCTTTGAGAACTATCGAATTTACTTGTTCATTTAGTGAGCTGGACTTTTTGTAAGTCCTATTTGGTTACATTTGTTTTTTTGCAGGGGAGTGGGTGTCATGGCATGCATACGGAGGTTAGAAGTCAATTGTGGGAGTTGGTTTGCTTCTTCCTCCATGTGGGTCCACAGAGTGAACTTAGGTTTACAAGCTAGGTGGCAGGCACCTAACCCACTGAGCCACCTTGCTGGCTTGTCTTTTTTACTTCTTTGTAGATTCTGGATATTAACCTCCTACAGATGTGAGGCAGCCAGGGTTTTTTCTACCCTATAGGTTGTCTCTTCACTCTGTTAATTGTTTCCTTTGCCATGCATAAGCATTTTAATTTCAGAACTTGCATTGTCAGTTCTTGCAATTATTTCTGTATTAACTGGGGTCATTTCCAGAGAGTCATTCCTATATTCTGATTTCCTGATATTTTTTTCCTTTAGTAGTTTCAGGTCTTACACATATATGTTTGATCAATTTTTTTTTAAGAAAAGATTATTTTATGTATATGAGTACACTGTAGCTGTCTTCAGACACACCAGAAGAGGGCACCGGATCCCATTACAGATGGTTGTGAGCCACCATGTGGTTGCTGGGGATTGAACTCAGAACCTCAGAGCAGTCAGCACTCTTAACCTCTGAGCCATCTCTCCAGTCCTGATCCATTTTAAAAAACTGATTTGAGTATAAAGTGAGAGATATGGATCTAGTTTTATTCTTCTGCAGATCAATATCCACTTTCCCCAGCACATTTATCAAGCAAACTCTTTCCTCTGGTGTATATTTTTGACACCTTTGTTTTGTTGGGTGGAACCATATGGGTTTATTTCTGGGTCCTCTATAGGAATCCATTGATTTTCATGTCTGGCTTTGTGCCATATAGTTTTGTTACTGTTGTTTTTGGTATATTTTTAAATCAGATATTGCAGTACTTCCGGGACCAAGATTTCGACTATGACTGTTTTGGCTTTTTGCTGTTGTTTCTGTTGTTGTTGTTGTTCTCTTTCTTGTGGTCTTCTACTTATTTTAAGATTGCTCTTCCAGATTCTCTGAAGAATGTCACTGGAATTTTTTATGAGGATTGCATTGACAAGCCCTTTCATAAGATTGATTCTGCCACCCTGTCAGCCTAGGGGACCTTCCCGCCTTCTTGAGTCTTCAAATTCTTTCCTCTGTGTTGTAAAGTTTTCACTGAAACATTCTGTCCTTGTTTGTTTCTAGAAACTTTATGGTTTGTTCATTTATTTATATTTATGACTGCTTTGTCTGTGCACCACATGCGTGCCTGGTGCCTGAGGAAGTGATGAGCCTCCATGTAGGTGATAGGAAATCAAACCCTGGGTACTTCGCAAGAACAAGTGCTCTTATCCACTGAGACAACTCTCTAGCCAGATATTTTATGTTTTTGAAGCTATTGTGAATGGAATTTTTAAAAACACTCTGAGGTTCCTGTTACCTTTTAAGAACAGGTATTGCTTCCACATTATGCTCTTGTTAAATAGTATATTTTAAACTTTACACAAACGTGATTTAAAAAAAAGATTGAAAATGTCTGAAGTGTCTGCATAACTGCTTAGAAATGGATTGCTTTTATTTTACGTTTTTCAAAAGTAAGTACATTCCTAATTTAAAAAAACAACCTCTGACTTCTGTCTCAGCAAGTCTTATCACTGATATATAGGAGGTTAGTAAGTTTTTAGTATTGACTGGTATTTTGCTACTTTGCTGAAAGCATTGCTCAGATCCAAGAGTTTTCTGGTGGAGTTTTTAGTTAATTATACTATTGTATTATCTGCAAAAAGGAAAACATTGTCTTCCTTTACTGTCTTTACCTTTTATGTCCTTTTCCTGGGTTACTGTTCTAACCGAAACTCCAGGCATTATAATGGATTAAAGTGGAAAGAGTAGACACCTTTATCTCATGATTTTAGTGGAAATGCTCTCAATTTTTCTCCCATTTAGTATAATGTTGAAACTCCACAGTATGTAGACTAGGCTGCTTTTGAATTCACAGAGATCTGCTCATCTCTGCCTCTCCAGTGTTAACTAGACTTAAAGGTATATGTGGCAACACAACTGATCGATATAACCTTTTGCAAATCAGATCAAATTTCTTTGACAGTTACACACACATACACACACACACATACACACACACACAGACACACACACAGACACACACACAGACATACACACACACAGAGACACACACACAGACACACACATACACACACAGAGACACACACACACAGACACACACACACATACACACACACATACACACACACACACACACACACACACACACACACACACACCTACCTTCTGATTACTGTTACCACCTTATCTCCACCCCAGCCCTGTTCCCTACCTGTCTCTTCCCTACAAGTCTTTTTATTGAGGTATATCCCTGCTATTCTCACTTTCTTATGGAATTTTCATCACATAGGGATGTTGAATTTTATCAAAATCCCTGTCTCTTTTGAGATGATCATGTGGTTTCTGACGATGAGTGTATTCTATGAATTTATCTGTATTGAATCGTGCTTACATTTTTAGGATGAAATGAAACAAACTGCTGTATGATATCCTTAAGCACGATTTACAAAAATTTTATTGAGAATCTGTGTCCATGCTCATTGGGAAAACTGGATTTCTTTGGTCTTCATGTTATGTCTATAGGTAAGAATGGGGTCTGGAGTTACCTGTTTTCACTGCATCTAGACAGATCTGCCTTTTAGATCCAGTAGTGGTTGTTGCATTTTTGTGAAGTTGAGTACACTAAAACATGGTGTACATAAGATTGTTATATCTTCATGATGAATTGCTCCTGTCCGTAAAATGTAGTGGCATTGTTTTATCTTAAGAATTTTAGTTGAGGTCTACCTTACCAATGTTATGTATAGTTTTGACTTGAAGTATTTGGTGGTTTGAATAGGTTTGATCCCCCTTTAGAATCATGTGTTTGAATGCTTGGCCATAGGGAGTGGTACTATTAGGAGGTGTGGCCTTTTTGGAGAAGGCTGGCTTTGAGGTCTCTATGTTCAGGCTCTGCCCAGTGCAGAAGACAGTAGCACAAGATGTAGAACTCTTGGCTCCTCCAGCACCAAGTATGCTTGCAGGATGCCATGCTTCTCACCATAATGGACTGAACCTCTGAAACTGTAAGCTTGTCCCAATTAAATGTTTGTTAAGAGTTTCCCCAATAGAAGAGTTAGAGAAAGGACTGAAGGAGTTGAGGTTTGCAACTACATAGGAAGAACAACAATATCAACTAACCAGATTTCCACCCCCCTCACCCCACCAGAGCTCCCAGAGACTAAACCATCAACCAAGGTGTACACATGGCTCCAGCTGCATATGTAGCAGAGGATAGCCTTGTCAGGCATCAATGGGAGGAGAGGTCCTTGATACTATGAAGGCTTGATAGATGCCCCAGTGTAGGGGAATTGAGGGCAGAGAGGTGGCAGTGGGTGAAGGAACACCCTCATAGAAGCAGGGGGAGAGAGGATGGGATAGGGGATTTCTAGGAGGAGGAAAACTGGGAAACGGGATAACATTTAAAATGTAAATAAAGAAAATATCTGTACTGGCTGGTTTGGTGTGTCAACTTGACACAGGCTGGAGTTATCACAGAAGGGAGCTTCAGTTGGGGAAATGCCTTCATGAGATCCAGCTGTGGGGCATTTTCTCAGTTAGTGATCAAGGGGGTAGGGCCCCTTGTGGGTGGTGCCATCCCTGGGCTGGAAGTCTTGGGTTCTATAAGAGAGCAGGCTGAGCAAGCCTGGGAAAGCAAGCCAGTAAGGAACATCCCTCCATGGCCTCTACATCAGCTCCTGCTTCCTGACCTGCTTGGGTTCCAGTCCTGACTTCCTCTGATGATAACAGCAATATGGAAGTAAGCTGAATAAACCCTTTCCTCCCCAACTTGCTTCTTGGTCATAATGTTTGTGCAGGAATAGAAACCCTGACTAAGACAATATCCAATAAAAAAAAAGTTTCCTTGATCATGCTGTCTCTTCACAGCAATAACCCAAAATAAAACAGTGGAACAGCTCCTGTCATTTGGTTCTTTCTATGCAGACCTGCCAGAGGCGTCTTACAGACAACACATAAGTCCTGTTTTTCAATAGTTGAGATTTTTTAATGACAGTTTACATTTTAAATTACTGAGAGATTTGGTTGTTTTTATCACTATTTGTTCCTGTTTGGTTCAGTTATTGTTTGTCCTTTTACTGTCTTTCCCTATTAGAGTCAGGGTTTTCTGAGTTGAACAGTTAATTCATCCCTAGCTTTTTTTGTTCATCTGTCTGCACTCACAGGATTGAGACTTTAGAATCAGGGATTTCTGAGTTGAACAGTTGATTCATCCCTAACTTTTTTGTTCATCTGTTTGCATTCACAGGATTGAGACTTCCTTCCTCTGTGTAGGATTCCTTTGGTATCCTCTGCAATGCCAAGTGGGTGGTAACAAGTTTGTTTAGTTCATGCCTATCTCAAAATCCTTTTTAATATCTGTCACCTTTGGACATTAGCTATTTGACTGGCGGTTATTTACACTCAGAGCTTGAACTCTCATTCTATCCTTTCTTGTCTTTCAGAGTCTTTTCAAAAGATCTTGTACAGACAGGCTACCTTCTGGAGTTGGTACTTTTCTTACAGCTTTCAATATTGTTTTTTTGCTTTATACTCTTGGTTTTAGTGGTATCCAGACATACATGAAGGCAAGACAATCATAAAATAAACAATTCTGAAAAATTAAGACAGACATAGAGGCAGGTAGATCTCTTGAGTTTGAGGCCAGCCTGGTCTACAGAGTAAGTTCTAGAACAGCCAAGGCTACACCTTGAAGTCCTGTCTCACAACAAACAAACAAACAAACAAACAAACAAACAAACACCACAAAAAAGATGGGAAGGGAAGGGAAAAAAAGAGGACATTTATGCTAGGCTCCTGTCTGCAAGCATAACAGGATATCATTAATAGTGTCAGGGATTGGTGCTTGCCCATGGGATGGGTTTCAAATTGGGCTGGTCATTGGTTAGCCATTCCCTCAGTCTCTTCTCCATCTTTGTCTCTGCACTTGTTGTAGGCAGGACAAATTTTGAGTTGAAGAGTGTGTGTGTGGTGTCCTCATCCTTCCACCGGGGGGGGGGGGGTCCTGCCTGGCTACAGGTTTCATATCACCCACTGCCAGGAATCTCATCAAGAGTCACCCTCAAAGACTCCTGGATCCCAGGTCTCTGGTATGTCCTAGAGATGCCCCTACCCCCAGGCCCGGGCTGTCAATTTCCATTTATTCTCCTGGTCCTCTCTCCCCATCTCTCCGCACACCTGGTCTTCTAAGAGGCTCCACCCAGCATCTAAATAAAATAGATGCAGACTCACAGCCAAACACTGGACAGAGCTTGGGGAGTCTTATGGAAGAGTTGGAGGAAGGATTGAGGGACCTAGAGGGGATAGGAATTCCACAGAAAGACCAACAGAGCCAACTAACCTAAATCCTGGGGGCTCCCAGAGACTGAACCACCAACCACACACACACACACACACACACACACACACACACACACACACGCGTGCGTGCGCACAACTCAGGGTCTTCATGCAGGTCCCCCAACAACTGAATCGGAGGCGGTCACTAAATCTGCTGCCTGCCTGTGGATGACATTGCCCTAACCGAGCCACCTTGTCTGGCCTTAGGAGGAGAGGATGCAGCTAGTCCTGCAGTGATGTGATGTGCTAGGGTTG
>NW_022196898.1:75125754-75131685 GCF_008632895.1 Mastomys coucha | reverse complement strand
CAGGGGGGAAGGTCCTTCCCTTTCTCAGAGGAGGTAGGGGGAGGAGCTATGTAAGGGGGATCAGGAGGAGGGGGTTGCAGTTGGAATGTAAAGTGAATAAATTAATGGAGAAAAAAAGAAAAAAGAAAAATCACTTGAAACTCTGCTCCAACTAGAAGATTCAAAATTAAGAAATAAAGAACATGGAAGGTTTGAATAGCAAAGCCCAGGAATCCAGTTTAGATATTTGTTGTTATTTTACACAGCACACAGGCAAAGCACAGCTCTAAGGCACTTCCTTCAAATACTCCTTATGTTACGTGTACATTACCATGTGGGAGCCTTACCCTTTACTGCACATGTGGATGAGCACTTACAAAGAAAGAATAGCTTCTTGGATGGAGATGGCTCAGTTCAGCTTGTAAGAGCAGTTGATGAGAAATCATGACTAAGCATTTGGATACCAGCGCCTATGTGACAGTTAGGTGTGACCTCCCATCTCCCTCTCACTCCAGAACTAAGAAAGATGAAGTAACCAGAGGATCAAAGTGGCTCGCTGCTTGCCAACTACCCAAAAATCCACAAGCTGTAGGTTGAGAGACCTTGCTTCAAAGAAATGAGGGGGTGACTGAAGACACTTGCTGTCATCTGCCCCACTCACACATGTGTACACACACACACACACACACACACACACACACACACACACACACGAACCACTGCTCTACCACAAGTATGGTTGGATTTACCTTTCTTTCACATAAGAATTCCACAAAGACAGTTATTTTTAATATAAGTAAATAACTATTATAACAAAATTATAAATAAATAACCATAAATGAATAATCATTTTAAAATTATATTAATTCAGCATATTGTGAGGGGTGGCCCTATGAGCCGTCACTGTGGATTCTGAGGATAGCCTGCAGGAATCAGCTCTCCCTGATGTGTATCACATGGGAGGGGATCCAGGAGTGAACCCAGGCTGTCAGGCTTGGCAGCAAAGAGCTTCTACTTACCTCGCCATCCTGCCAAACCCAGACTGGAAAGTTTTATTACAAGGAAATTTAAGGAAACAATTTTCTGTACTCTTAGAATAATTTCTAAAATAATTCTCAGAATAAATACTAAATGACTTGGGCTGTCCCTAAATGTTTTCCTTACTAAAAATAATACTAATTATGATTAAGACTGACTTTTTTTCCACCCAGATATGAATATATTCCTTTATTAACAATACCTAGGAATCATGTAGACTTAAGTGGTTCAAAACTTACATGTATATATTTAGAGAGAATATACAGAAAAAGACTGAATATGTTAATGATTATCTGAATAGTGGATTTCTAAGTAATTTTGGTTTCTTTTATATAGTTTCTGTATGTATACATTTTTCTATAAGAACATGTTAGCTTTAAAATAAAAAGGACTCTATCCATTTATTCTACATATATAAGTTCTGTGCAAGGAGGAGATGTGGAGAAACCTGACTTGCAGAGCACCAGTGTGGAGGACAGTGCTGTGTTCCACCTTTCCTCTTAAACTTTTTTATTTAAGTTTTTATTGTGAATAATTTTAGCTGTAAAATGGCGGGGTAATGGATGTGTTCCAGTCCCAGTGTTCTAGGTCAGAAGAGTGCACTCAAAAGCACACAGGCTTTTGAGACAGTTGTGTATCTTTTATACATACAGATAGTCTCAGGAATGGTTTCCTGCCTCTTGTAGAATTTGTTTCTCTCACAAGCAAGACATCTGCCTGTCACACAAGCATCTGCATATGCCTATCTTAATATATACCCACCTTAAAGAGCACATTTTTTGCATGTACTTATTCAGCATATTATTTTAAGTAATGAAACTTGTTTGTATCAGGGACTTTAGAGTAAATAAAAACATTAAAAATGTAAGTATAAAAAGATTCTTAATTTACAGCAATAGAAACACCCTTCCCCGGGTTTTGTTTTGTTGTTGTTAATGAGATTTATCCTTTGATTTCTCTTTCTCCTTTTTCTTCTGTTTTTCTTCTGCTTGTTTTTCTAAATAGTTTTTAAGAAGATGGTCCAGCTGTGGTTCACACTGACTTGCATGCTGTAATCCGTCTTTGCTTCCTGAAAGATACAGAACATAGGAATCATTCTTTACCTTTCAGGGATTTCCACATTACTGTCCCCTCTAGCATCTCCCAAGGAACCATGGGGCCAGCGATTCCTCATAAACCACCCAGGGATTAGCCCCACTGAGCCAGTTTTAATTACATTTTTCTTTTACCTTCACAGTGTTGGATCACACGCCCCCATAGTCGATTTTTCCTCAAACAGGACAAACTTCCTACAATCAACAAATGCCTCCTTCCTCTGGTCAACGCAACGTTCATTCGTCTTTCTGAATCAATGAACCCTACTTGTCTTGTCCTCACACAAGACAGAATGATGACTTCCTTCTCAGCGCCCTGAAAGGCATCCACTGTGGACACCTGCACAGCTTTAACATCAGGATGGTTGATATCCACAGCACTGAGTAAACTGCAGATCTGTAGATAAAGAAGCAGACTCAGAAAATGCAGAAATTAGGAAGAACTCAGTCTCTAAACTGGTCAGTTCAACCATTTGGGAGTAAATTCAGGAATATTTTTATTTTTATTTTTTTGTTTGTTTTGCTTTTTTGAGACAGGGTTTCTCTGTGTAGCCCTGGCTATCCTGGAACTCACTCTGTAGACCAGGCTAGCCTCGAACTCAGAAATCCGCCTGCCTCCCAAGTGCTAGGATTAAAAGCATGCGTCACCACTGCCCATATTTCTTTTTTTTTTTTTTAAATTATTTCTTTATTATGATTCACATGGATTTAGGAAGGAAGTATCTAAAATTGAAAATATTATTATTTGTGAAGAATAATCAAAAGTGATTAACCTATTGCAGAGATTTTACTTACATATGCTAATTTGAGCAGATAAGTAGCTAATAATGAAAAATAAAAAATACTAAGAAAAGATTATAAAAATCTACTTAGCAACAACTGGCTTTTATGTACATTAATACCTGGTACCTATCCTTGATTTACTAATGGGATATAATAACACAAGAACATTTTGAAAAACAGTGTCAATCCCATCTGTCCCCAGACACAAAGCATACACCACATTTCCCTCCTCTAATCTGTTTATTTGCATTTTTTTCCAACAGCTGTATACTGAATTTAATTAAATCTTGTTAGGTTTGCATTAAGTTATGCAGAAAAAATCCAGGCCAGAAAAATTCATCAGAATGTTCCTTTGTAAATACATAGATGACAGTCCCAAAGATTTCAGGCACCAAGTGAACTACTACAAACTGTAGTACAAATTGTAGTACTACTACAAATACCAAATATTATAACATAGAATATGATGTTTAATATGTGACAAATGTCATCATACATAGCACACACCTTGTACATCTGCGATTTGTACAATGTTATCACCCCAATCATGCAGCCCTCTATTCCACTTGCAATCAGTGATTGGATTAGCTTGAGGGTAAAAGTGGCTTCTGCCACATTCACAAAGCTGTTCTCTCTTTCAACCTGGAGTAAGAAACAGATCCAAAATTATCTTCCCAGAAAGGCCATGGGAAGACTGAGTAAAACCATACAAACAAAACAATAAAATTAAACCAAGATATTAAGTAGATTCCCATCAACATTGATGTCAGTCACCTGCTCTGCTCCTGTGACGTTATAGAAACACAGTGTGGGCAGCCACTCTAGTACAGGGCTTCTCTCTCTCTCTGAAATGCCATTCACCAGGTTTCCTTCATAGAACAGATCATTAACTATGGCACTGATCACAGGATGACAACGGTACTGGGTTCTTAACAGAATGGGTTTGTGACCCTAAGAAATTTAAAAGGAAAAAAAACCCCAAAAATTAGAACATAGCTTTTCCTTTTATTCCTAGGGAAAGAGAAAACCTATTTAAGACATTTTAATTTTATATTATGCTTTTAGATAAATTACAACAAGAGAAAAAACTACAGATAAATATTTTAAAAGAAAGTATAAAGCTGAGTGGTGGTGCACACCTTTAATCCCAGAACTCTGGAGGCAGAGGCACGTGGATCTCTGAGCTTGAGGTCAGCCTGGTCTAGAAAAAGTTCCAGGATAGACAGAGCTACACAGAGAAACCCTATCTCAAACAAAACAAAACAGAACAAAACAAAAAGATGGAAAAGAAGAACTTATAAATATGTGTTTATAGACTATAAAACCACCAAATAGAGTAAACCAAATCTTACTGTTCACCCCCCAACATTATGCTTTTATAATCTATGTGAAGTTAGGCCTAATAATTGAGGTCTTTTAACATTAGGCAGGCGGGGTGTACATGCCTGTGATGCCAGTTCTGGTGAGGCTAAGGCAGGCAGATTATAAGTGAAGTTCATTTTGGACTAGAAAAGCAGTTCAAGATCACCTTAGTGAGCCACTGTCTCAAAGTTCCAAGTGACAAGAAGGCCATGCACACACACAGCAGGCCCTAGTTCAATGTCTGCTACTACAACAGTTTATTTAGCGTCTACCTCAGAAAAAGCCACCATTTTATTCAGAATCTTCAAAGCAGCCCCTGCTCTCACTACAGTACCCTAGCATCCCAGTCCATCATTCCAGTGAGCTTTAGAAGTATATTACTTGCAAAACTTTCTGGTATTGTTAAAACATCTTGAGTAGGTGCAAAGAATGCCAATAACAAACTTACACAGCAGAATTAATGACCTCATGAACAAAGTTTTGTGTTTCTGAAAAACACAAAAACAATGAAGAAATCAAGTCTCACCACTCTGGGGCTTGTTGAAGGCTGTAACCCTAAATCAGCACACATGTAAACCTAGGATGAAGCCTCTGGGATAAGCACAC
Organism: Mastomys coucha; assembly: GCF_008632895.1. Taxonomy (NCBI): domain Eukaryota; kingdom Metazoa; phylum Chordata; class Mammalia; order Rodentia; family Muridae; genus Mastomys; species Mastomys coucha. The sequence goes on along the minus strand of NW_022196898.1, from coordinate 75,126,823 downwards.
TGTCAGGACCATTACTTATAATAGAAAGAACTGGGATTTCAATGGTAGAGTGGTGGCAACAATATGTATAGCCACACAAATAGTATCCAGTGATTTATATGACCACACTGATGACTGCAAATCAAGCAATGCTAAGAGGGCGGTAACAGCTGTGTTGGGGGACAGGGAACTAGTGCTCACGGGATAGAAAGAAGCCTTCCCAGAAAGAAGACTAGAGGTTACCAGAGCCAGGAGGGAAGGAGAACTTGGAAGTCATTATTTAGTAAGTACGAAGTTGCTACTTGGGATGACTTAGGGTTGGTGAGATGGCTCAGTGGGTAGAGAGCATTTGCCATCAAGCTTCTCTCTCTACCTGAGTAGAGAACTGACTCTACTTTTTGTCAGTTTGACTTCAGTTTCACACAAGTGTAGACACAAAGACAAACACAGACACACACACACTAAAAATTTAAAAGATGGCACACATATACAATTAAGTTTTATTCAGCTGTAAAAATGAAATTTGGTTCCTTCCGGTCCCACAATACCCAGAGGAAGCTCCACTCCCAGGCGCTCTAACACGCCCAGGATCAGAGGTGAGGAGGACTTAACATCTGTCCCAACACTGGGAGTAACTGGGACCAGCGGGACTAGACACACAGGAACTATGCCAGCCCAGTGGCTCAGGTTGCTTCCAGTCTGTCTGGGCCGGCCAGTGCCCTGAGCAGACCTTGGACGAAACTCTGCAGTCATTCCCAAAACACCCAGAGGAAGCTCCACTCCCAGGTGCTCTAACAAGCCCAGGGTCACAGGATCCCAGAATCACAGGATCACTGAGACAGCTTGACTCTGAGGAGTTCTGACACAACCAGGATCCAGTCAGATTTAGCAAGGGCAGGTAGCAATAGAGATAAACAGGTGATGCGGGGCAAGCCTAAGAATATAAGCAACACAAACCAAGGTTACTTGGCATCATCAGAACCCAATACTCCCACCATTGCAAGACCTGGACACACCATCAAACTGGAAAAGCAAGATTCAGATATAAAATCACTTTTCATGATGATGATACAGGACTTTAAGAAAGACA
>NW_022196898.1:75091782-75124817 GCF_008632895.1 Mastomys coucha | reverse complement strand
ACAGGAAGTAACAATTACTTTTTCTTAATATTTTAATATGAAAATTAATATTACCAATATATCCTAATCGATTGAAATCCAAAAATATCAGGAATTAGAAATTTATTGACTGTCATCCAATGGTCTCTCTAATTTGGTAACTGGAGAAACAGGTCCAATATTATACAATCCATATATACTTTCAGCTTGTTTCTTCATGACAATGTCTTGCTGCGTACAACATAATAGTCTTGAGATCTTGCTTCTCCTATCTCAGTCTTTCTATTAGTAGTATTGTTTATTTCATGTTTTTACACTATACTATGGTTTTCAGAACAGCTTACATATTTTAAAAGTATTTATATACCCAAAAGAAATGTAGACAATTAAATTGGGAGGGGGTTTGTGAGAGATCAATGAAGGATAAGATTGAATGCTTTGCTTGTTGTTTGCGACTCTTATATCAAGTTACCACAGTAAGAGCCAAGATTTTAAGCTCTACTAAATATAAAACAAACAAAAACACTTTATATATTTATATTCATTTAAGAAAATATTAGTAGTGATGTATTATTTTGAAATATATAGTAATACGTTTGGAGTTATTTAAAATTTATATTGAGAAAAATGTATGTATTTTCAGTATTGCCATAGACAAGCATCTACATAAGACTGTTAAATTGTTGTTTTATATCAAATAAGTTTTATAATACTCATTTTTATTGTTATAATATTTTATAAATTTTAAAGAATATGACAAAAAAAGATATTGTAGGTATTGAAGGGAAGGTCTCTGGGAAGAGTTGGGGTACAAAAGGAAAACAAGAATGTGATTTAATTCTATTTACTTAAAATATGTTTTTAAATGTTAACAAATTCAGATAAATTGAAATCATGTAACTTTTCTCATAATGCAATAAAACTTAAAAACAAAACAAAACAAAAAAAAAGAAAATGAAATTCGGGGCTGGAGAGATGGCTCATGGGTTAAGAGCACTGGCTGCTCTTCTGGAGGTTCTGAGTTCAATTCCCAGGAACCACATGGTAGCTCACAACCATCTTTAATGGGATCTGATGCCCTCTTCTGGTGTGTCTGAAGACAGCTACACTGTACTCATATAAATAAAATAAAGAAATCTTTAAAAAAAGACTAAGTACCTCATCCTAATACAGGGTTTACCCTTTAAAAAAAGAAAAATAAATGAAATTATGTAATTTTATATGAAAATGGATGGGACTGGAAATCAGAATGGCAGTGAAATAATCCTAGACTCAGAAAACCAAATACTGTACTTTTTCTCTCACATATGGAACTTATATTTAAATGTAGATGTACTTGCACATACACATGGACACACACACACACACACACACACACATGCCCACAGAGGACATGAAGGTAGAGACTCTCTGAAGGGAGCAGAGGGGGATCAAGAGACTGATGAATACATATGTCAGGAAGGCAGAAGGCAGATCCTATGAAGAAAGCAGACCAACAAGAGAGGGAGAAGAGGGAAAGGTAAGCAATATAAACAAAACAGAATGACATGTATGCATGAATAGAACCGTCACACTGAAACTATTTTTTTGCATGTTAACAAAAATAAATAAATATTATAGAAAAAAATCTTTTGGGAAGAAAAACCCTTAGAATGATGTAGCAGTTGCTGGGTACCATGACTGTATGAAATGCCACTTCACTGTTCACCTTAAGTTGAACACTCATGGATAATAGAAGTGATGTACACAGAGAAATAGTGCCATTTTTAAAGGCATATTAGGACAAAGAGATTCTACTTGTCTTTAAGAAGCGTTCTTTGTAAAGAACTCCAATTATAAACTACTTATGAACAAGGATAAGGTACCATCTCTTCATCCTTTACCCAACCACACAATATACAATCAGTGGTAACTCGTATTTAGAAGTACATGCCATTAAGCAAAGTCGATCAAAAAGAGTTTGTTCCAGTCCATTTTCATGAGCTGCATCAGAACCCTGAATTGTAGGAGGCAGCTGTTTGGGGTCTCCAACAAGAATTAGCTTTTCACACTCAAACCTAAAAAGAAACAATTCAGAAAATTAATCTAAGCAAAGAGAAAAGACATACAGATATCATTCATTGTACTTCCCAAAATGTATTTCTTTGAATGCAAAGGCAGGAGAAGTCCTAAGACCTAGCCAGGCTCAGTGGTGCTAACTAGCTGAAGGCTTTGAAATGTTACCTCAGAGTGTCTTTGGGTTAGGACGATGGCTCAGTGGTTAAAGTGCCTTCAAGAGCTGAGCTCAGATCCCTCACACTCACAGAAAGCCAGGCACAGTGGCAGCAGCACAAACCCATAATGCTAGTGCCAGGAGCTTAGGGTAGGAGGACTCCAGGGACTCGCTGGTCAGCTTACTGAAACAGTGAGCTCTGGATTCAGAGAGAGACCTGCCTGAAAAAATAAGGCGAAGACTAGAAAGATGGCTTTGTGGTTAAGAACACTTGTTCCTGCAGAAGACCCAGGTTCAAATGCCAGCACCCACAGGGCAACTCACAATGGTCTATAACTGCACTTCAACTCTAGGATGATATGATACACAGACATGACAAAATACTCAGACACAGAAAATAAAATAAATAAACAAAATTTTAAAATAACAAAAGAAAGAAAAGAATGTGAAGAGACCGGAAGGATTGCACTAGCTGTTTCCCTCTGTCCTGCACATGCACACACAACTCTCAGCACACGTGAGTGAGCACCGGCACACACATGCCCATGTGGACACACACACACTTTCACTTAACTTACAGTTTTCCATATAAAATATATCAGGCATCCCTTGCCTATGTGTAAAGTCAGTGTCTTGCAGAACACATTTGAAAAACAGTGATCTTAAGACCCCAGAAACTCTGAAGCTGTCTTGGAATTTCTTGGCTTAAACTCTGTTTTAAGGCTGAGATAAACAAGGCCTTCAAGATGAACTGCCTTTCTAAACAGGAATAAGGCAGTGTGGGAAGTCCTAGTTTCACAGACAAACCTATCTCCAAATCTCAACTCTATCTATCATGCCTGTGGCTCTCCCGCTTCTCACTCTTCTCAGTATCCTGGGGGTAGTAACTCTGTGCACAGCTGCTCTAAGAATCCAATGAAGGCCACAATGTGTTCAGGATACAGCAGAACTGCATTACCCCCTGTACTCCGCCCAGCACCTCAGTGCTCCTCCAAACCTGACTACTGGGAAGTGCCCAAGTCATCCGACTGCCCAGTATTATTTCAGTGAAAGCTAAAACCTCATGCCCAGGGTCCCAGTGAAAGCTAAAACCTCATGCCCAGGATCCCGGCAAACCCTGGCAGCTGGCGCCTATGGACTCATCAGCTGCCCATGAGCAAGGTCTCCTGAGTCTCACTGTGGTGGACTCTTCCTTAAGACATGCTTTATTTTACTTTCCATGGTACTGGGAATTAGACTCAGGTAACACACATTAGACATGCTTTATCCATTGAACTATATCTCAGTATATCTCAGCCCCCACAGATGCTTTAAAAGCCCGATTTTCTAATGGCTATTACAGCTTAGGTTTCCCTCAAGTTTCTGGGGACAAATCTTCATTTTCAACTTGATTTTCAACATATTTTCTCATAAAAAATATCTTCAGAAGCTAAATTATTCAAATCATATAAAAGAAAGGACACCGAACACCACTGCCCAGTGGAGTAGAAATCACTAATCTAGCTGACAAGTAAGGGAAGTGCTCTAATGGTTTATATACAAACCACCAGGAGTGCTCTTACAGTTTTAAAGACTGCAGGTAAGTCCAATGGCTAAACTATAAAATCACAAAATCTTGATACATTTACTTCAAAAAGTTTCTCTCTATTATTTACAAAACATGTTAGTAACTGAATTGCTAAAAACTCTGACAAGTGTTTGTGGAGAGTCTGAACTCAGGAAATGTCTGAAATAATTGACTCGTGTGTACTTTTGGGAAGAGTCTTTCAGGTTACCTTGCAATAGGAAGAAGTGAGGCTGGCTCTGTCATTTGACTGCACTCATCCAGCACAACCACAGGGAACTTAAGGTCATTCATACACGGGAATGGGCAGGCTGCACAGGTAATGCCAACGACTCGAACCTTCATTAGAAAGAAAAAGAGGTTTTGAGACAATATCTCAGTATGTCGCCCATGCTTAGCCTCAACCTCCCTCCTGAGTGTGGAGATTATAGTTGAGTCACCTTGCCCAGGCAAACAGAAATATCCCTAACCAATGGCTACTAAAAGAAAACTAGGAATTAATGGAGAACTTGAAGCCAAAGTCAGAAGACAAAGCGAATGTGTCTTGGCTCCTGCTACTCCTAAGTGGACGGTCAGCTTACTGCTACACTCCATCACTCCCACGTATAAGCACATGCTGCGGCGCAGAAGCTGCTTTCTGAGGTCACTGGCAAGACATTTTCACTGTGGCGTTACAGCACAAGGACATAGTAAGGCATGCGTGGTCAGGAAGCTTCAAGGATGACATGTGTCCCTTTATCTTCTAGGTGAGCCTGAATGGATGGAACACATTAACTCTGACCTAAGTTCCCCACGAAGAATAGAGAACATGCTAAGAAGCCATCCTTGGCTTAACCCCCACTGTGGCTCTGTGATTGCTTAAAAAGGCACCTGTCTAAAGCAGGGCATGCCTGCAACTCCAGGACTCGGGGGCTTGAGGCAAGAGGATCAGGAATTCCAGGGCAATGTGAACTACAGAGTTAGTCCTTAACTCAAAGAAAATAGAACTTCAAATGTACTTTTACCCTTCAGTGTATCTGAATTATACAAACCTTAAGTAATATATTAAAATACCACTGTGTTCAAGGCAGAAAGCTTGAAAGGCTAATGTTTAATTATTATATAAATATATACAATAGAAAAGTCTATGAATTTAAAGCTTAGGTATGGTTACTGGTATCTGTGAGCTATACACATACACCATATGAATGGTATATTTACATACATCCATGTCCCTGCAGCATAATGACACCTGATGGTAAGCAGTCCATATAAACATGCTCTCTCTTTTTTAAAAATTATTTCTTTTTAAGGCTAGAGAGATGGGTGAGCAGTTAAGAGCCCTGACTGTTTGCTCTTCTAGAGAGTCTGAGTTCAATCCCAACACCCACATGGTGGCTCACAACCATCTGTAACTGTAGTCTCATGGGATTCTATGTGCTCTTCTGGTGTCCAGAAATACACACAGACAAAACATCCATATACATGAAATATATAAATAAATCTTTACATTTTTCTTTCTTTTTAAAATATAATTACAATATTAACCCTTCCTATTCCTCCCTCCAAGCCTGACATCTACCCATCCTTGCTCTCTTTCAACTTCACAGCATTCTTTTTCATTCACTGTTGTTGTTGTTGTTGTTGTTGTTGGTGGTGGTGGTGGTGGTGGTAGTATGTTTGTGTGTGTATATTCTTAAATACATAAGTACAACCTGCTTAGTACATATAATGTTACATATATATATGTTTTCAGAGTGTTCAATACGGATGATTGAAAAATGATTTTTTTTTCAATAAGCCCAAATGACAAAACTAGGACTCTTAAGCTTCACCCCACAGAGCCTAAGAAAATGATAAGCATTATTTTCTGAACATTCACCACATACGATGGCTCTGTATCAGTTAGGATTCCACTCTTTTTTTTTTTTGGTATTTTCGAGACAGGGTTTCTCTGTGTAGCCCTGGCTGTCCTGGAAGTCACTCTGTAGACCAGGCTGGCCTCGAACTCAGAAATCCACCTGCCTCTGTTTCCCAAGCACTGGGCTTAAAGGTGTGTGCCACCACTGCCCGGCAGGCTTCTATTCTTTTATTTATTTATTTATTTTAATATATAAATCTTTTATTCCCCCAAGCGTCCAAGTTGTCCTTGTGATCAGGACCTTGTTTCTGGAGCTGGGAAACTGAGGCCTCACTCGTCAGCTGCTGCACGGTTCCCTTCGCAGACACACAGATGCCATCCAAAAACTTTCTGATAGCCTTGTTTTTAACTGTTGTGGCTTGCTGAATCAGAGCAGCAGAATTTGATACAAGTTCAATATCATTTCCTTCAAGGATTAATTCATCCTTCTGGGCTTGAGAGACAGAACAAGCAACACCTGTCCTCATCTGAACTCTGCGGATGTATTTCTCACCCAAGAAATTTCGGATTTCAACCAAAGACCCATTTTCCTGAATAACGACGTTGATAGGGAAGTGAGCGTACACAGACCTCATCTTGTAACGGAAGCCCAGTGTGACACCCTTGATCATGTTCTGAACATGACTGCAGATGGTTCTGACAGTGGCCAGTTCCTTTCTGTTACCCCACCATTTGTCAACCCGGAGCCTTTTCTTTTTCTTTCCAAGGAGACTCAGCTCTACATTGATGTGATTGAAGTCCCTCCGCAGAATTCCCCTGGGGCCCTTCACAATGACGGTGCGCCCCTTCAGAGTGATGTCGACATTTTCTGGAATGTCGACTGTCTGATTGCTGAGAATGGTCTTCATTCTCGCAGTAGATGGGGCAAAGAAGGAACGCCTTTCCTTCTATTCTTTTATTAACTTGATCACCTGAGTTCATTCAGGACCAACATGGAGGAAGGAGAAAGCCTCTGCAAGTTGTCTTCTGACCTCTATACATACATACATACATACAGACAGACAGACAGACAGACGCACGCACGCACGCACGCACGCACGCACGCACACGCATGCATACATGCCTTAAAAAAAAAAATAAAGACCAGATGTGCTGGCAGGCCTTTAATCCCACCACAGAGGCATAAGCAGGTGAATCTCTGTGAATGTGAGGCCAACCTAGTCTAGACAGCAAGTTCCCAGGCTACATAGAGAAAGCCTGTCTCAAAACTACAAACAACAAAAGAAAAAAGTGTAACTTTAAAAGAGAGATCTGGGAGCTGGAGAGATGGCTCAACAGTTTGGGCACTGCAGTTTCTCCAGAGACCTGAGTTTAATTCCCAGCCCCAACACTGGAAAGATAACACCCTCCTGTACCTCCAGCTCCAAGGGATCACCACTCCTGTTTTCTGCAAGTATCCACATGTCTACAGTCACTACCCACACATATAAACTAAAAAAGAAAACTGTTTTAACCGAAAGCCCAGTGAGTAAGCATTTAGTTCTTTAAAAGTATTTGATCCTTGTGGTTTATATATGTCATAGCATTTATTATTTTATTTCTGGAAACTATATCTGATAAAAGCAATTTTAGAAGAAAAAGCTTAAATTTATAAATCGATAAGCTTTTTTTTTTAAAAAATTCAAGGATGAAGTTTTTCCATTAAAGAATTACATGAGTTCTAGCTTTTTGTTGTTGTTTGAGACAGGATTTCTCTATATAGCTTGACTGTACTAGATTTAGTCTGTAGACCAGGCTGGGCTTGAAATCAGAGACTCACTACACTACCTCCCATGTACAGGGATTAAAGGAATGTGTTAACATGACCAACCATTTTTACCTTTTAATTCATTATTATACTGCTGAGAGTCAAACAGTAGAAACATTTCATTATTTACTGACTAGGAAGGAGTAACTATAAAACATTTTTAAAAAGTTCATTGTAAAGTCTGGGCACTGAGGAGTGTCAGGTCTGTCTGTTGTCTGAACTGGACATTTGTCAGTGCATATTTTAAAAGTTTTCTCCTGTTAATATAGTTTCATTTGTGAATAAATAATGATCATTGCAACTAGGTTCTCATTAAAAATATTGTCAAAAATATTAGCAGCTATTTTTTTTTTTTTTGAGACAGGGTTTCTCTGTGTAGCCCTGGCTGTCCTGGAAGTCACTCTGTAGACCAGGCTGGCCTCGAATTCAGAAATCCACCTGCCTCTGCCTCCCAAGTGCTGGAATTAAAAGCATGCGCCACCACTGCCTGGCTTAGCAGCTATTCTTATATATTATTATTATAGCAGGTTGAGTAGTTTACATAAATAGCAATTGGTATTCATTGAGAATAATCAAACTGAACACTTAGTTGAGGAGATGCAGCACAGAGTAAGTTTTACAACTCTGATCCGAGAAAGCTAGTCCCAAGGACTCTGAGGACTTCTAGCTGAATGTTTTTAACCTATGCCATTCAACCCAGCACCACGGAGGCAGAGACAGGTGATCTCTGTGAGTTCCAGGTCAGCCAGGGCTGCACTATAAGACTCCATAACAAAACAGAAACAGTATTCTGGGGACTCCTAGAATGTAAATCTATCACATACTACTCATTAGTTCTTGCTTTTCTTTCCCTGTAAGGTTTTTAAGACATATCCACCCACCCCATGTGCAGTGTGATTTTGCAGTGATTTTCCACCAGAGAGGCAGGTGGAAGATGTCTCCTTGCCTCACGGATGTGGGCTTGGCCACATGCCTGATGAGTTCAAGCAAGTAGAATATTAGGGGACAGAGCATGAACAGAAGCTTTAAAGGTCTAGCCTGCCCTCCTGCATACAGGGATTTTGAATATGCTGTGGGAAGGACTCTTGAGGGCAGGACTGGCTCACAGTCTAAGCTGAGACACGCAGCTGCGGACCAGCAGGCACAAGCTGCCCTGAGATTTTGTAGGTCAGTAATCTCATTTCAGCAACAGTTGACCAAGACAAGGTGTCACACTCTTTTCTTTCTTCACAACTTTTCTGTTCCTTGGGCACCACTTTCATAAGATAAAGCTTCTGCATTGTCCCCTTCACCAAGGGGACAGTACTTCTGTTATAGTTTGGGCACCTGGCACCCGGTGTCGGGAGGGAGTGGAGTGCTACCTGGATTCTTAGGCACAGACAGACCCTGACAACCCTAGCTTTCTAAGACAGCATCAACGACAAATTTTCACTCTAATATTTTACCCAGAATAAAAACTTTTTTCTTTCTTTCTCCTAGAATACAAGTAATTTTACGGGTTTTACCAAGAATCTATTCAAAGCTCCCCAATCTCTTCTTCAAGTGTCAATGTAAAGGCAGAAGAAAGAATGCTGCAGGCATGATAATAAGATGTGTTCATCACTGGGGAGACAGTCAAAGGAATGACCATGGTGAACAATGCCTTGGGAATGGTGAGAGAGGCTCCAGGAGAAAGGGAGAGGGTCTTTACCACAGGTGCAGTTTGTTCCCAGAACTGTTCTTAGATGTGTTTCATGCCTCCTGTGACATTTACATTCAATTTATAAGACATGCTTACTATTGTTGAATGTCAGAACACAGCAATAGAACTCAATCTAGTCAGTGTATCCTATATCTAAATATGGCCTCTGTCTTGCTTTCATGTTTTCCTACATAGAATCTATAGTTCATTTCAGGCAGTTGTGTTTCAATTTGTCTGTGCTAAGACAGTTCTGGAAAAGGGCTGCTCTGTTAATTTTAGTATGTGCTTACAGGTATTTATTTACATGCTTTTCTAATTATGCTTTTCAGAACTCAACAGCCTTCCTTGGATCACTGCTTCCTTTGTTACATTCGTATATGAAGGTATACTGAAACTGAGGTAAGGCTGTCTACGGCCTCAGACGCTAGGCCCACCCATCCTCTCAGGTCCTCAGATCCTAGGTCCAGCAGACAAGACCTGCACAGGTTGATGGAAACTGACAGTCACATCTTGGAAAATGTTTGTAGCAAATGTAACATGCAGTGGGTAGAGTTGGCAAGGATGCACAGAGCACACAACCTGTTGAGTGGAAGAACCATCACCACAGCTAAAGAGCATCTGAGCACAACATACTCATCGGGAAGAACCTGATGCAATTTCACCTCACCTGCTTCAGCATGACTCTATTGGTCCCCAGCTTATGCTGCTCGATACTTTTTCTGACATAAACTCTTTCTACAGGAGTCAGTTCTTCTTTCATCAGTGCGTGGAGTTCCTTCAATTGTTCACTTTCATTGTCTGAGCCAGCATGCAAGCTGTAAGGTAAAACTGGCTTGGCAATCTTCCTAACACTTCCAACTCTGATAAACTTTTCAAATCCAAGACTGAGAAGCCTTAAAGAAAACAAGACAAAACAGACTCTCCTTACTTACAGAGTATAAACACAGTTTCATGTATGATTGATATTCCTGTAAGTTTTCCTTTAAGAGACAGTGTGCCAGTCTATAGCCCAGACTTTCTTAAACTCCCAATGCTCTTGCTTCAGTCTACTAAGTGCTGGACATACAGACATGCACAAACATGTTCAGGTATATTATTATCATAATTATTTTTGATTAGGGCTGTATTTTAGAATCACATGATTCAATATGAATTTAGGCTCAAAGTAAAAGCAATGTAGTTCTGTTTCCTGTGAGTGGGTGGATCATCTGCCTCATGCTTCTGCCACCATGGCTTCCCTAGCATGAGACCTTGTACTGTGGATGTGAACTATGATAAACATTTCCCACCTTAAGTTATTTTGCCAGGTTAAGAGAGAAGTAACCAATGGACTTCAATTTAGAGAAAAGTGAGCTACTTCTCCATCGGAAATAGCTAGTGCTCATTTTTCAATGCAAGTTTGTTAAATCAATAACATGGTAGGGGAAGTATTCTCAGACCACTGATACTAGAGGGGACTGGTTATTATATGTATCCATACTTTTTTTCCCCTAACCCTACCCCTGTCTCAAAAAACAAAACAAAAAACAAAAAGTCTTATTGTGAGCATCACAGTAGACATTGTTTGCTCCAATGCACAAGAATGTTATTCTGCTGGGCGGTGGTGGAGCACGCCTTTAATCCCAGCACTTGGGAGGCAGAGGCAGGCGGATTTCTGAGTTCAAGGCCAGCCTGGTCTACAGAGTGAGTTCCAGGACAGCCAGGGCTATACAGAGAAATCCTGTCTCAAAACAAAACAAAACAAAACAGAATGTTATTCCATTCTGAAGAAATGGAAGGATCCAGCCTATTTGCTGTTGAGGCATCTATCTTACTTACAGATTGGTATTTCTCTGGTCCTTTGTAGAGATTCAAGCATTAAACAGCCTTCTAAAATAGCTGTGAGTATAATCTAGTGGTAGAACACTCATTTAGCATGCACAAAACTGCAGGTTCAATCCCTAACACTGCACACACACACACACACACACACATGCATGTATGCACACATTTGTTCCAGGACATTTGATCATACTGTGAACCCTAAGATTGTGTATTTATTGAAAATACCTGTTTCTAGTTGTGGTGTGACTCAGCCCTTAGCACACACCTTTAATTCCAAACAATGAAGGTAAAGTTAGTTTGTAGAAGGAAGCACTCATATTTGAAAGTGATCTCTTACCACTTTCCTCACAAAGTGACAAAAATCAGAGAAAGATTTGACATAATAAAATATGCCCAATTCTCATGAGAATAGAGAAAAGGGAAGCTACTTAAGGAGATAGAGAGACCGACAGAGAGAGAGGGAGAGGGGGAGGGAGAGGGAGAGGGGAGGAAGCAGCTTTACCAGGACAGGTGTACAGAGACAGGTTGCAGAGAAAGAACAAGCTAGACACAGGCCAAGATAAAATGAGCCAGAGAATGAGGAGCCAGAGGATTAGGACAGATTGCCAAAGTTAGTTTTAGGCCAAGCAGAGCAAAAAGCCAGAGGCCAAGAGAGAAGCAAGATTGAATCAGTCAGCTTGGAGAGGAATTTGAACTAGAACAGCTGAATTGATCCAGCCAGTCAGAGTTCAGAAAGAATACGAAAAGATGAGCTTATTTCAGTTTCAAAGGCTGAAAACATTCTAGTCTAGATAAGATTGTGTGAAGGCTAAAAGCTTCCATGACTAGGCCTCAGTTAGCAGACTGATACAATAAGCCTCGGAGATGACGGTTACTACAGGAAAATAAAAAGTACTTTTACAACACACACACACACACACATACACACACACACACACACACACACATACACACACACACACACACACACACACAGGAGGGGGAGGCAGAGTCCCTATAGTTCCTAAGTGGTTTTAGTATCTATCCAATATTTACCTACCCTTTTCAGTCTAGCCTTTCAACACATGTTTTCTAGCAGTCTCATGTAAGTTTTCAGCTCAGGCTAAATAATCTAAGTCCATTCTTTCTATTAAGTCCCAGGTAATTCCTCATTATCTTGGATAAAAAATAAATGCTCCTTAGTCACTCTTAGACTTCTGATGAGTGAACAACAGCAAAATTTTTCCAATAATTTTACAAAATGTAACATGAAGTTTAAAAATGTTTCTAAATTTTACCCTAGCTTAAAACATTTTCCTAAGCTTGAAAACTGGCTTAGCAGGTAATAGAGCTTGCTACATAAGCCTGACAACCTGAGTTTGATCCACAGAACCAATGGAGGAAGGATAGAACCAACTTCTCAACATTGTTCTCACACCTCCATGCATGCACTGTGGAATAGGTGTGCTCACAGTCTGTCTGTCTTTCTCTATCCTTCTCTGTGTATGTTTTTGTCTTTCTCACACACAGTATTTAAAAAGCTATTTTAAAAGTAAATTTTCAAAGATAGATATACTTATGCCTAAAATTTATATTCATAAATATTATTTACACTGATAAAATTTTGGAATGTACTGATTAAAATCACTTGGATAATACATAAGCAAATCACTGACTATAATTATAAAAGTCACTGTGCATTGTGCCTCACACCTTTAATCCCTGCACTTAGGAGGCAAAAATAAGTCAGTCTCTTCATTCAAAGCCAGCCTATTCTACAAAGTAAGTTCCAGGAAACCCAGGAGTAAGAATGTGTGTGTGTGTGTGTGTGTGTGTGTGCGCGCGCATGTGCATGATACATGTCAGGTCAGTGGACTGAGCTACATCTCCAGTCCAAAATAATCTTTAAGTTAAAAAAAAATTAGATATAAGCTGGGTATGATGGTATAAGGCTGACCTCCTAGGCCTTAGCAGGTAGAGGCAGGAGGGTCATCCTTGCTTACACAGTTGGTTAACTCTGAAGGACATGACACTCTGCCACAAGAAAAAAAGCAAACAAATTTTTTTAATTAAAATTTTCTTTTAAAAAGCAAGCAATGAAACAGCATATAATGTTGTGTTATTGAATTCCATGTTTAGAAAACAAATGTACATGAAAATAAATCCATGAAGAAATATAAAATACATAATATACATATTTACTTCAAAGTATTTCAGCCTTATTTTAATTAGATATATGTATGCATCTGTATGTGAATAAGTGCAGGCACATGGAGGCCAGAGATGTTGGGTTCCCTGAAGCTGGGCTCCTGACATAGGTGCTAAGAAACAAGCATCAGCTCTCTGGAATAACTGTACCTGTTCTTAACTGCTAATCCATCTCTCTAGCGCAAATATTTTCTAGCATCAACATTAATTTGATGAAAAGGGTTAATTTTGATGTCTGGGGAAATGGCTCAGCAGATTAAAGGCCCTTGCCAGGAAAGCAGGGAAGCCTGAAGTCTATCTCTGAAGCATATGTGAGGTAGTGGAAGAAAGCCGACATCATGGTATGTCTCTTACTGCTAGATAGGTGATACAGCATGGGTGCCTAACATACATCATGCTTATACACAAAATAACAAGACTGCAGCTTACAGAGACCCATCTCCCTCTGTCTCCTAGGTATTGGGATTAAAGTCTTGTATATTAGACTTGGCAAATAAAATTTTTTAAAGATTTTTTTAAAAAATTTCTTTTTATTTTATGTATGAGTGTTTTACTTGAAAGTACGTATGTGTTCCAAGGATGTATCTGGTTCCCAAAAAAGCCAGGAGAGACCAGATCCTATCCTGGAACTGGAGCAAGCACCCGAAGTTGTCCTCTGACCTCCACATGTACGCTGTGGCACGCATGCACATGCATGCACACATACACAGAGAGATTAAACAAAAAGCAAGATTCATAAATAATCATGGATTTTTAAAGATATAGCTGTTGCGTATGTGGAAATTCAGATAAATACTGAATTATTGGTAAGTATTCTGTATTTCCTTGGCATTTAGAAACTATACTTACTTACTGTGTGTGTGTGTGTGTGTGTGCCGTGCCAATTTGGGCACACGTGAGCATCCAAAGGCTTGGCAGCCAATGCCTTTACCTGTTCATCCATGTCAGCAGTTCTTATTTGCAATTAAAAAAAAAAAACAACCTAGACAATCTAGACAAAAACTACTATAGTCATACAGTCACCTATAATCTATCACTATGAGGGACAGAGGCTAGATCCAGGATCAGAGAGAAACTGTGTCTCAGAGTAATAGGCATATTGATAACATAGGACATGATATTCTTCTCTGATCCTACACATGTAAAGGTGTGCACTTCCACCATGCACATATACATACACAGAGTAAATTAAAAATTTTTTGTACTTACTTAGAGTATATTGCTATTGTGTTCTTTGTATCCCTCTTATTAAAATAAAGACATAACTTTCATTGTCTGCTATGTGAATGTGCTTACACAGGTGCATAAGCAAGAGAATGACATACAATGGCCATTCTGAGTGGCCACTTCTGGGGCAAACCAGTTTAGCCTATTTCTATGATAATAAATTCAGTCCTGAGAAGAAACAGCATAAGGCCCATGGTGCGTGAGTCCTCAGCAGAGCGTCCTAGCTGATGCCTGCAGTGCAGTGCCTCAGCTGTAAAGCCACGGAGCAATGAAGCTGGAACTTACTACTTTCAATAACAAGCAGCGGGCAAGCCTCCTTGTAGTTCCAGAGGAAGGCAGTACCCCATCAGTCAAAGACACAACCCCAAGAAATGCCTTTCAAAGGAATGCTCAGGGCTCACAACAGACTTCCCTGCCCCGCAGCAACACACTGCCAACCCTACATGTTCTTGGCCAAACTTGAATTTTATAGAGTTATTCCATCTTTATCCAAACTGTCGGATAAATGAGCAATCACTAGTTAAGAAGTTAGACTATTACTACATCATAGCTCTTGGGTCAGAAGCGACAGCCTTGCACTGTCATCAGGCAGCAAGTGTATGTACAGACACTGGACACAGTTACTTATGTCCACTTGTCATACTTACCCAAGAAGCACTCTGTCAACAGCTACGTTAGTGGAGGAGGAAATGAGGACTTTCCACGGCCTTGCATTGCCAACTGTTCCAGAGTCACACTTTTCAAACAGCTCTACCAAAAACAGAATCACCACAGCCAGCAAATAGCTTTTGCCTGCTCCAAAAACACCTAAGACATCATAAAAACTTTTATAAATGTACAAGCGTATTTTCTCTCACCCACCTTCAGTTAATTAGTTAATATATTCAAAAGTCAGAGTGTCCATCCACTCTGTGAAACACAAGAGAATAAACAGACAAAGCTAGAGTCAACAGGATAAATCATAGGTAAAGAGATAATGATAGCAGGTAACATTGTTAGGAAAGCAGTGGAGGAAGACTACTCATTGTGGCCTTGTTGGATGGAAAGGCTTTCTGTTAAAAAAAAAAAATAGCAAGCTGGGTGGTGTGGCGCACACCTTTAATCTCAGCACTTGGGAGGCAGAAGCAGGCAGATTTCTGAGTTCGAGGCCAGCCTGGTCTACAGAGTGAGTTCCAGGACAGCCAGGACTATACAGAGAGACCCTGTCTTGAAACCTCCCCCACAAAAAAACCCAACAAAACCAAACAATCCCCTACACGTATGAAGCAGATGTGCAGCCTGGTCTGCATGTGGGTCCCCAGCATTTGCAGCAGGGCTGTCTCTGACTCGGACTCTGTTGCTGCCTTTGCATTCCTTTTCCCCTAGCGGGGCTGCCCTGCCTGGCCTCAGTGGGCAGATGATGATGTACTTAGCCCTGATTCAACTCAATATGCCAGGGCAGATGGAGTGGGGACAGTGGAAGAAGGGAAAAGAAAGGAAGGGAGGTGAGAGGGTGGGACTGGGAGGGCAGAAAGGTGGAGGGGTTTGGTTTTTTTTTTTAAATATTTATTATATATACGTATACTATAGCTGTCTTCAGACACATCAGAAGAGGGCATCAGATCTCATTATAAATGTTTGTGAGCCACCATGTGGTTGCTGGGATTTGAACTCATGACCTTGGGAAGAGCAGTCAGTGATCTTAACCACTGAGCCATCTCTCCAGTGAGGTGGAGGGTTTTGATGGGGGGGGGGGAAGGAGGGAGAGAGAAAAAGAAGGAGAGAAGAAGGTAGAAAAAAGAGAGAAAGAGAGGAGGAAGGAGAGAGGGAGGGGAAGAGGGAGGAAGGGAGGGAGGAAGGGAGGAAAAGAAAGAGAGAGAGAAAGAGAGAGAGAGAAAAAGAGAGAGAGAGAACAGAACTAAGCCTCCCAGACTCACATACCCAACAGTCTAGAGAAAGTTAGCTAAGCATTTTGAAAGCACTTTCAGAAATTCCCACAGCAAGAAGGCAAGAAAGGAGGTTCAGGGGAAGGCAAAGGTGTGTGGACCTCTGGGAGTTCAAGGACAATCTGATCTACACAGTGAATTCCAGGACAGTCAGGCTTATATTGTCTCAAAAAAGGATAAATCGTACCTCTCTTATAGCTAAAAATTTTAAATTTCTCTTGAAGTTGGCAAGCAGACATACTGGATTTTATTTTATTTTATTTATTTTTATTTCTTTTTGGTTTTTGAGACAGGGTTTCTCTGTATAACCCTGGCTATCCTGGAACTCACTCTGTAGACCAGGCTGGCCTCAAACTCAGAAATCCACCTGTCTCTGCCTCCCAAGTGCTGGGATCAAAGGTGTGTGCCATCACTGCCTGGCGCCATACTGATTTTAAATACCAGGACTAACTTATCAGAGTGCATGTCTCAGAAAACAACATGGGTCTATACAAGAAAGGAGAAGGTGAGATGCAAACGTTCCTGAGGCCATGTGTGTGCACCCCCTAAATCATTTACACATCTAATCACATGAGGTGTGTGCTACTTTTAATGCTACTTTGATTTACAGAAATCAAAGCTAGGAAATAAGTCACCTACCAAGATCACACAGCTAGAAAATGATGGAGCCAGGATGTGAAAGCAGAGTTCTGATTCAGGATGCTACATCCCTACCCACTAGAAAACCACAAAAGAGCAGAATTACCTATACATGTTTACATACTCTACAACGTCTCTTACCATGAATGACTGTGATAGGCAGGGAGTGGCTGAAGGTCTCCAGTGCATCTTCACTTTCTTGGGATGCCATCATTTGAGCTATTTGAATTAGTGCTGTAGCTTGGTCCTTGTTCAGCCTGTGTATGTTAATCAACTCCCTAGCTAACTGCAAAGTTGCTCCTGCGTGGAGGAGTTCAGTTTTTGTTTTAGTGCTTATAATGGCTGGTGGGATAAAGTTTCTTTTACTGACATTTTTACTGCTAACTGTAGCAGACTGAGACCTGGTAAAAAAGAACACCAGAAACAGTTAGGACTTTTGAAATGTATGAATGGACTTATTCATGACTTAGCTTTCACTTTACAATCCTCAGGAAAAAAAAAAATTTGGAGGTAACAAATGAATAGGCTTTAATCCGGAGGGTTCAAGAGAACTAATAGTTACAAACTACCCACTATCCGCTGGCATGAGTTAAAGTAGTTTTTACACATTAATTTATATACTCTTTACACCAAAAGAATTATCCCAAATAGAGATATATAAATACTGAAATGTTCCCACAAATTCATGGTATTAATAGGTAGTAGGTTTTAGATAATTAACATAGCTGATGCTACAGACAACTTACAATAGGGAAATGGATTTTACTGTTATTTAAAGAAAAGGGTAATGCTGCAAGACAGGTATCCAAATTGGAAGGTAGGAGCTGGAAAGGTTGCTCAGTGGTAGAGAACTTGTTTAGCATGAATGGGGTTCAATGCCCAGTGCAAGAAAACACACTTTTCTCATTTTAATGTATTAAGTATAAATCCACTTCCCAGTTATTTTAATTCATTCATTGACTTAGTAAGACAGGATGTCTCATGTATATCCTTAACCTGGAACTCCCTAAGTAGCTGAAGATGAATTAGAACTCACGATTCTCCTGTCCCACCTCCGCAGTACTAAGTAAGACTACAGGAGTATATTACCACAGTTGGTTAACATGGTATTGGAGATGTAACCTAGGGCCTCGTGGATGGGACAGAATGAGCTGTAGCCTAGCCCCATTTCCCACTTTTTAAAAAAAGAGCTTTGGTGTTAAGAGAAATTGAAAAGTGAAATACAGGTAATTAGGATGAAAATAATTATCAACATCTACACTATAAAATCATTCTTTTGAATGTTAAGTATTATGCAGCATTAAGATGCGGATAAGGGGCTGGAGAGAAAGCTCATCAGGTAAAAGCACTGGTTGTACTTCCAGGGCACCCAGATTCAATTTCAGAGCCCACATGGCAGCTCACAACTGACTGTAACAACACTTCCAGGGAATCCAATCACTTTTCTGGACTCCCAGATACCAGACACACAAATGATGAACATACATACATGCAGGCTGAACACCCATTCACAGTAAAAATCCATACAGATGAATGAAATTTTGCACAATGAGGCTGGAGAGATGCCTCAGTGGTTAAGAGCACTGGCTGCTCTTCCAGAGGTCCTGAGTTCAATTCCCATCAACCACATGGTGGTTCATAACCGCCTATAAAGGAGTTTGACGCCCTCTTCTGGTAAACAGAAGTATATTCAGACAGAGTACTCATACATTAAAACAAAACAAAACAAAACAATAAATAAATAAACTTTTCCTTAAAAAAAGAGAGAGTTCTATAACACATTAGGTTTTTTTAAAAAGGTACTATAATGATCCTTTTAAAAGATACCCCCTCAATAAAATGAATTAATTTCAGAACTGGTCAGAACTGGTGAATGACAACAAATAAACCGGTGAAAAGGAAGTA
This sequence comes from Mastomys coucha, assembly GCF_008632895.1. Lineage (NCBI taxonomy): Eukaryota > Metazoa > Chordata > Mammalia > Rodentia > Muridae > Mastomys > Mastomys coucha. Next base: position 75,106,027 of record NW_022196898.1, on the reverse strand, counting down.
ATACATATATTTTTTCTTTCCTTTTATAAATGTTATTTATTTATTTATTTTTATGCTGAGGATCAAACCAGACCCTCATACATGCTCATAGCATTCTACCAATGAGCCACGTCTGTTTTATGCTTAATTTCTAATATACAGTAATCTCCAAATTTAAAAGGCAATTAAACTTTTGTTGGTAAAATATATTTACTATTGTTATTGCACTTTCAGTTACTACTTGAGCTGATAAATTTTTTATTTGTTTGATACAAGATGGCATCTGAGAAGAGGGACTCTCAATTAAGAAAATGCCTCTATCACATTGGTTCATGGGAAAATCTGTGGGGCATGTTCTTGATTAATTATTGATGTGGGAGGGTCCAGCCCACTGTAGGTGGTGCAACCCCTAGGCAAGGGGGTTCTAGGTTGCATAAAAAAAGTAGACTGAATAAGCCAGTAAGCAGTGTTCCTCTATGGTCTCTACTTCAGGCCTTGCCTCCAGGTTTCTGCAGAGTTCCCTTTGAGATAAACTCTAAGCTGTAAGATGAAATAAACCTTTTCCTCCTAAGTTGCTTCTGATTATAGTGTTTATCAAACAACAGAAAGAAACTAGGCTGCCACAATGATATCAATGATGCAAAGATTACAAATGACTTACATTGCTAACAGGTGTGGTATTAGTGGAAGAGCAGCTGGGTTACAGTAGTCCTGAATGTTCTGCAGAGTCGTCAGCTCTGTGCTGGCATTACAAACCAATAATGCGTGCACTGTAACTACAGAGACGACGTAGAAAATGAATATTAGATGTAAGTAAAACCAACACAAACTGATTAAATGTCCTAATAACATGCAGAGGTCTTTATGCATCTATCTGTTTATATTACTATGCTCTCTACTCGTTCATTTTGTGTGTGGATGCTCATAAACTGTGTAACTGAAATCACACTTGAACTCGGTACAGTAAACACAGCGCCAGTGCAGAGCACTGCTTGGCAGCAGCAATTCTCTTTAATCAACATAGTGCTTGTGCTGTAGAGAAGTATTTGTGCAGTTTTTAAACTTTCTTGTATTTCTCTGTCAATCATTTATTAGAACATATAGAAAACAGAAAGCTAGACTGCTAACATTGCTAGGAAAGCGTCTGTAACAAACAGAAATGTCCACATGAGAAATGGCTGTTAACTGGTCTCTAGTTAGATTCATACTGGTTGACTAAGTTTATTCACTGAAAAAAAAAAAAATCAGTTGAGTATAGTGGAGCACACCTTAAATCCTAGCACTTAGTAGACAAAGGCAGATGGATCTCTGTGAGTAGGAGGCCAGCCAGGCTCACTAAGCAAATAAATAAAAATAAGGGGAAAAAAATGAGCAAGTCATGCATGCCTACAATTCTAACACTCCAGCAATGGACGCAGTGAGACTTCTGTGAGTTCATGGTTAGCCTGGTCTCCACAGCAAGATCTTCTCTCAACCAGAACAAAGGGAGCTGGAGGGGATGGGAGGTCAAAGGTTAAAAACATGAAATACTAAAAAGTGGGATCATTAAATTCTGTGTCTTTAGTTCATGACAGACCAAATTCAACCATCAGAAATACAGACTGGGGGGCGGTGGTGGTGCACGCCTTTAATCCCAGCACTTGGGAGGCAGAGGCAGGTGGACTTCTGAGTTTGAGGCCAGCCTGATCTACAGAGTGAGTTCCAGGACAGCCAGGGCTATACAGAGAAACCCTGTCTCAAAAAAAACAAAAACAAAAACAAAAACAAAAAGGGCTTTAGAGATGGCTCAGTGGGTAAGAGGACCCACTGCTCTTCTGAAGGTCCTGAGTTCAAATCCCAGCAACCACATAGTGGCTCACAACTACCAGTAATGAGATCTGAGACCCTCTCCTGCTGTGTCTGAAGATAGCTACAGTGTACTTATTTATAATAATAAACAAATCTTTGGGCTGGAGCTAGCAGGGACTGAGTAAGCAGGGCTGACTGGAGCAGGGTCTACCAGAGCGAGAAGAGGTCCTAAAAGTTAATTCCCAACAATTAGATGAAGGCTCACAACTATCTGTACAACTACAAAACTCATAAACATAAAATGAATAAATAAATATTTAAAAAAAAAAGAAATAGAGACTGGGGACTGGAGAGATGGTTCAATGGTTAAGAGCACTGGTTGATCTTCTAGAGGTCCTAAGTTCAATTCCCAGCAGCTATATCTGTAATGGGATATGATGCCCTCTTCTTTCATATAGGCATGCATGCAAATAAATGCATAAAATGCATAAATAAGTAAATCTTAGGAAGAAAAAAAGAAAAAGACTGAAATGTATAAAGAAGTCTCCAGAAACCTCCAGATTCATAGAAATAGACGGAAGTAAATTTACTAAAGTTTCTCAGGACTTTAAATGTCAGCAAAATTTGTAACTTTCTGTTTGAGACAAGTCTTACATAATCCAGGCTAGCTAAAGATTTCTTTACTAAAAAAAAAAAATAATAATAATACTAATAAGATGGCTAATCTTTCTTATGAAATTTCTCAAGAAGGGCTGGAGGACGGCTCAGCAGTTGAGTGTTTCTCTTCCAGATAGCCACAGCTGGATGGCACCACATGGCAGCCCACAACTATCTGTGAACTCTGATGCCCTGTTCTTACCTCTGCAGATCAGGCATTCATGTGTGGCACAGAAATACATGCAGGTAAAAGCACTCAGACACATAAAAAATAAGTATATCTAAAAAGAGAACTCAAAATAGATTGAGTACTCGCAAAATAAAAGTCATATTCTTTAGAATCTCAAATCTCTAAGAACTTCACAATGTAATGATGTACTGTTTACTAAATATACTTTCAAAGACCAAGAAAATTAGAACTTATGTAAATAAAATATATATGCTCAATATAAAGCATATTTTTGATGTATTTGATATAAAACAAATTTTTTTTCTGAGGAGCTTTGGTTTCTGAATTGATGGCAGCTTACAAGGTACACCCTGATAAACATCCTGGTTTCCTTCTTGGGGGTATTACTAGGTATTTTCACTCATGTACAGATGTTTTTAAGACTAAATTTGCCAAATAATTAGCATCTCTCTATGGTAACATTTTCACACCAGGTCTTATCTCCTGGAGTGGAGAAACTTCTACCTCACTTAAGTGGAAGTTTAAATATGTTAAAATAGTTGGTGCTTCTGTCTTTTTTATTATTTAATATACAGATGAATAAATTTTTTATCCTGAAAAAAAAAGCTGGATTCCCAGCTTTTATGAAAAATGTTTTCTGTCTAAAGTCTATATATTTTTAAAATCAAGTATATACTATATAAAATCCAATTCTAACCAAATACTAAATGATAGTTCAAAATTTCTTTTTTGTAAAGATTTATTTTTTTATGTGTACAAGTGTTTTTTTTCTGCATACATGTACACTGCGTGTGTGCCTAGGGCCCTTGACCATCAGAAGAGGGTACTAGATCCTCATAACTGCCATTACTAATCATTGTGAGTCACTGTGTGGGTGCTGGGTCTAAACCTGGGCATCAGCAAGAGCAACAATTGTTCTTAACCACTGATTCATCTCTCCGATTTCATTATATTGTTAGCCCTATAGGACTTGAACTGTAGAAATATTTATAAATTCAATTTTCATACATGTGTTAGTTTTATGTCAACTTGACACAAGCTAGGTAGAGGTTACTTCAAATGAAAGAATGCTAACATTTCATTGGACTATCCTAAAGGCAAGCCTGTGGGGACATTTCTTGGATTTATAATTGAAGTGGAAGGGCCCAGGCCAGTATGGGCAATGATACCTCTGGGCAAGTGATCCTGGTTATAGAACAAAGTAGTCTGAACAAGCCATGGAGAGCAGCCCAGTAAGCAGTGTTCCTCCACGACTTCTGCTTTAGTTCCTGCCTCCATGTTCCTGTTGTAAACACCTGCCATGGCTTCCCTTGATGATGGACTATAGCCAGTAAGCCAAAATAGACCCTTTCCTCCCCTGCATTGCTTATGGTCAGTGTTCTGTCACAGCAACAGAAACAATACATATTTTTAAGATCACAGTGCATACAACATTAGAAACCGGAGATGGATGCTTTCATTGGCTTTGGTAAACAATTTCACACACATCATTCTTGCTCTTACTGGCTCCTGTGCCTGTTGTTCTGTTTAAATAGAGATTAGGATAGGCATGATGGTACTTACTGTTGGTGGGCCAATTAGAAGGGAAATAACCTTTCAAAGGCAGCAGCTCCACTTCATTGACAGAAGATGGCCCAAAGAAGGCACTGCATGCAATGAAAGTATCTAGTTCAAAGTCTAGGGTTTTTGAAATAACCCAAAGATCACCTGGAAGGACAAACATCTTTAAATTCCAGCTTTACTGAGGTAAGCTTGAGCAAAACAAACAACTCTAGTTAGGATGTTTAATGTGGTGTTTGGGGTGGTAGCAGAAATTGAACCTAGTGCTTTATGTACCCATTCTACAGCTGTACTACAATTCCAGCCACAACAAATTTTGATATACCTTGTATGATGATTCCCATGACCAAGCTAATTACCATCCATCTCCCAACATGGTTATTTCTGTATGCATGATAAGAACCCTTAAGATCTCCATCTTTTGCAGATTCCAAGTACACAGTACATTACGATTGACTGTTGTCACCACGCTGGGTATTAGACCACTAAAATTCACAACAGAATGCCCATATACTCATACAGCTACTGACATATACATAAATAAAAATATATACTACAACATGTATAGATTGTGAACATGCTCGTTTACATATGTGAATCCAAGTGAGTGTGCACCACACTGTATGGAGAGAAGTCAGGGGCCAACCTTGTGAACATGCTCATTTATATATGTGAATCCAAGTGAGTGTGCACCACACTATATGGATGGAAGTCAGGGGACAGACAACCTTGGGTTCTGGTCTTGCTTTACAACATGTTGGAGACAGAATCTCCTTAGTACTTTTCCCACCAGGTTATCTGGCCTAAGCTTCTGGTGATTCTCCTGTCTCTATCTCCCATCTCCTCATGGTAACCATCTTTCCAGACTTTATACAATATTTTCAATAATTAAAAAATATAAAAACACAAAGTACTTTCTCTGATATGTAACTGTTTATTGGTGGTATCATGTTAACACTCAAAAAGTAGCTGTCTCAGCATTTTAGAATCCAGCTTTTCAGACAATAGACCTTCAACCTATTCTTTCAACCTATCAACATAATGTTATTTCATTCAGAAAGTCTTGCAACAAATAAAACTACCGATCAACCTCAAGAGTCAGCTTAATGACACTGTACAACAGTAACTCCTCACTTGTCTTTGAGCATAACTTAACCTGTATACTATACCTTAAGTATAGCATCAGCTGGGAGGGAGGCAGTTAGGAGACAGTGAGGGATAGGCTGGGCAAACTGGTAAGGCATGTGAATGCTTTCCCTTACTTGCATCATCTACCCATTTTTAGAGGTAGAACAGATTTTAAAAGAGCATAGAAAAGAGACAAAGGGAGAAGGAGATGGCTCAAGAGGCAAAAGTGGTTACAAAACAAACTCTTGCTGGGCATGGCATAAAACCTTTAATCCCAGCAGTCCTTGTGGAGCAGAGGTAGCAGGATCTCTGGGTCCAAGCCTATCCTATCCTACAGAGTTAGTTCCAAAACACCCAGAGTTACACAAAGAAATCCCATCTCAAAAAAACAAGCAAACAACAACTGCAAAGAGGTGAGAGCATTTGCTGTTCAAGCCTGACAGCCTGAGTTTGGTCATCAAAGCCCAAGTAAAAAGCTAGGTGAGGTGGATTATGTCTATAATCCAAGAATTCCTATGGGATCAGATTCTGGGTAGCAGGTACAGAATGGGTTAAAAGCTCACATATACAGCATAGCAGCAGAAATGAGGCTCCTCAAAACAAGGTAAGGAGAACTTAAAAGTTGTCCCCTAATGTTCACACAGGTACCACAGCACGTGTGTGCCTCCCTCATATACACACAAAAATAAATTAGTCAAATCATTTTTTTTTAAAGGTGGGATGAAGACATAGCTCAGACATTAAGAACACTGGCCACTCCCCTAGATGGCCCCAGTTCAATCTCCAGTATCCACATGGCAAAACACTCCCAAACAAAATTTTTTTTTCTTTTATAATTAAAAAAGGGAAGGGGTATAGGAAGGCATAGTGGTGCACACTTTTAATACCAGTACTTCAGAGACAGAGTCAAGTGGATCTCTGTTAGCTCAAGGTCAGCCTGGTTTACATAGCAAGTTCTAGGCTAACCAAAAATATATAGTAAGACCCTATCTCAAAAACAAATAAAACAAAATAGAAAAAAAAAGCATAAGAAATAGTAAAATAAACAAAAATATAAGTCTATTGAAACATACAAGTTTATCAATCATAATAAATCTAGTTAATTGAGCTTTACCTATTTATTTTTATAAGTAAAATTTTTACAATAGAAGAAACAAAGTTATAACAACAAATAGGTGGAAAGTATAACTTATCAAGTAAATATTAGTAACAATAAACCTGTCATATCTACATTGATAAAACATTTTAAGTAAAGAGTACTGTAGTTGAAGAATCTTTATATAGTGAAAATGTTTTAATTTACCAAGAAGGTAATAACTTAAAATATGAAACTGCTGATTCTGATATCTGATGAAACTGCTTTAATCTGTAAGATTCAATGAATGAGAAAAAAAAATGTGTGCCATAATAAAAGAATTCAACTCATCCTCCTTGATTGCCCACAGCTAATTAACATCTAGGCAGACAGTACTAGGTGTGATCTGGTGCTTAAAGAACTCTGCAACCAACAGCTACAACAATATATATTTCTCATACACTAAGCCATTAAGAAAACCTTGAAAGTCTGGATGGGGTGGTGCATGCTGTAATTGCAGGACTCAGAAGGCTAAAAAAGGAACACTGTGGGCTCAATGTATAGCAAGACCCTGTCTTAAAACAAAAACAAACTCTTACTAATTTTAAAAAGTGCTAGCATAAAAACTATAATCTTTGCCCATAAAACAACAAAGCCAGCAATTAGGAGAAAAAGCATAAAACAGAAGTTCCTAAATGTCTGAATACTAAAGATTATAATAACCTACAGGTTATTATTTTAAAAGGAATTTACTTCAAACTATGAAAGCTGGGATCCAGTGGTGGACAGACAATAAAAGAAGTAATGACAAACTCATCACATTTTCAATTTATTTTCAACATTAGGACATCGTAGAGTTAAATCATGTTATTGTATATATGATACAAAGAATTTAGTGTAACTTTTCAATAAAGTGGCTTCTGGAATAAATAATTTTTTTTTAGTAGCCCTGGCTGTCTTGGAACTCACTGTGTAGACCAGGCTGGCCTCAAACTCAGAAATCCACATGCCTCTGCCTCCCAAGTGCTGGGTAAACTTTAAATTTTTAAGTATAATTTTTAGAAACAATCTATTATACCACAACTTTCATGATATAGCACCAATAAATGATACTTTAGGAATTCTTTTTTGATATACAAGGTTTGCAGAGCTACATCTTGACCAAGATCCTCAACTATACAGAACTTAATCACGAACTTGATCCAATCTACCAACCTTTATTATAAACTGAAGAGTTCTCCTTCCGACTCAGCTTAAGATAAATCTTACTTTTTGTTTCACTGTAAAATTCAGAACTTACAGTTGTAAGCTTCTTTAGTTTACCATACTGTTTTCTCTGAATATCAAATCCTTTCCTGAAAAAATAATAATAAAAAAAAAGAACAAAAGTTAAAAGTGAACTTGAGGGCCTAAGAGACTGTTCAGGTTAAGAAAACTTTCTGCTCTGTCAGAGGACCTGAGTTTAGTTCCCACTCATCCCTGGCAGCTCACAAACACTGGTAGCTCCAGCTCCAACGGATTCAATAACCTCTTCTGACCTCTACAAGTACAAACATGAACATACAGACACACTGATATATACCATATGCATAAATAATTTATTAAAATCTTTTTAAAAATGAATTTGAATGTTAAAGAAGAATTATTTTAATACTTAACACACCATGTAAAGGAAAAAATTGTAGTTGTACATGTTTATTTACTTTCATAAATGTTGTAAAATATAAACATTTTCTACCAAAGGAAGAGAATAACTCACAGATCTGTCACGAGCTTTAACGATAATCAAAACAGCAAAACTATTTAGAAAGCTAGACTATGTAAATTTCTTTGGCTGTATGCAGAGGAATTTTAACCCAGCAACATGGCTGCTCTGATCACATCCAAAGGCCTGGGTCTGTGTGATCAGACTGGAATGTAAACATACCCTTAATATATAACTTTAATCCCTCTGGCTCGAATCCTTTGATACACACCTTTAGTCCCAAACAAGGCCATTTCATTGAGGGGCAACCAAAGTGACGAATTAGAGAAAGATTTGATAGAATAAGTCAGAAATAGGATATGCTCAGGAGAGGGGAGGGAACAGGATTTCCCCCCCACCCCGAGGGGAAACCCAGAAAGGAGATATCATTTGAAATGTAAATAAAGAAAATATCTAATTAAAAAAAATTATGAAAAGCCAAGCAGTGGTAGCATATGCCTTTAATCCCAGCACTTGGGAGGCAGAGGCAGGTGGATTTCTGAGTTCGAGGCCAGCCTGGTCTACAGAGTGAGTTCAAGGATAGCCAAGGCTACACAGAGAAAATCTGTCTCAAAAAAAAAAAAAGATGAAAAAAAAAAAAGAAATAGAGAAAACCTATTTAAGAGCAGGGCAGGGAGAGAGAGAGACAGTTGTCACTGAGTTTGGAGGTGAGTCAGCTGGCATCTATATGCTTTCAATAAGTTATTAAATGCCCATGCAAACTATCACTATCTTTACTTCTTTAAGGAGCCCATTTTTATAAAGTTCTGCTTCTAAAACCTAACACTCTATTATCCTATCGACTCTTAACTCAAGCCTGGGAATGACTTGTTCCTATACTGCTACTGTTACTGTACTTGAAAATGGGGTTTCCCTTAGGTTTGTGAGTAGCCATGAGTAGAAAGGAAGGAAGGAAAAAAGGAAGGATATAATTACAGGAAATGCTATGAAACCATAAAACATACCTCAACAAAAGCTGGCATTCTTCATAGACTGGTATCTTTTGACTTCTTAAATATGAGCCAATACTCTTAATATCATTAAAAATCATGTTGGGCTGAGACTTATTCTGTGGTAATTGTCCTGGAGTCACTTCCTCAAGCCATTTGAAAAATTTACATTGATTACCTTTTGGCTTATCACATGTATAAAAGAGACGGCCCTAAGCAGGAAGAAGATGTATAGAATTTAAGGGTTCAGTAGTAAGTTCTTGCCTATTACACATATTAAAACTTAGTGAAAAAAAAAAACTTATTTCTATTTGTGTACTGTTTTTTGCACTATACTTGTAAAGCAATTTATAAAGTCTGGCTGTTATTAAGGTAGTCCAAGAAATAAACTTTCTTATTAATTTAAACATGTATTAAGATTATAAAGTATTACTTTCCTATTTATTTTTTCTTCATCAAGAGTGTATTATTCTGAGAACAGAACTTATTCAAGAAGCTAGGGAGCGGGCTCAGCATTAAGAGTACTTGTTGCTCCTGCAGAAGACACAGATCTAGTTTCCAGCAACCACATGACAGCCCATAATCACCTGTGATTTCCAGTTTTAGAGGATCCAGCACTCTCTCCTGTCCTCTATGGGCTCTAGGTATGTATGAGGTGGACACACATATATGCAGACATTCACAAATACACATTAAATAAAAATAAATAAATTTTATTTTTAAATGTATTTAAAGGGCTAGAAAGATGGCTCAGTAATTAAGAGTACGGAGATTCAATTCCCAGCACCCACATGGCAATTTACAACTGTCTATAACTTCAGTTCCAGTGGATCTGACACCCTCACACAGACATACATACAGGTAAAACACTAATGTGCATTTTTTTAAAAGTGTATTTGAAAATTAGCAATAAATTATAATGTACTGTTCCCTAGTTAAGTGTTCACTAGACAACTTAACATCTACCAGAAATAACTACTAGCAATATTTTTGTATTTCTTTCTACATACTCATTCATACACACACACACACACATACACACACATTTTCTTAAAACAAAGTTTACCAAATGATGTATTTTATACTCTGTAACCTAACCTTTTTAACAAAAAGCATAGCATGAACTTGCAAACATGCTATCAAATAATCTTGAAAACAACACAAAGATGTTGATGGGCACTTATTTCGATCTATGGCCATGTTATTATTTATGAATACTTGCTTTTGACTTTTTAAGGTCAAATTTACATATTCAACTAATGATGCATACAAATAGAGAAATTATTTTATTGCTATTATAGGCAAAAGCAGTTCTGCAAATGAGTCAAAGCTATCAACATAATGCTAACCCTCTTTGTGATACTAGGAATACACATTAGGTTACCATGGTTTTCCACCCTCTTTGTGATACTAGGAATACACATTAGGTTACCATGGTTTTCTACTCTCTTGGCCTTGTCTAGTGCTGGTACAGGAACTTTCAATCTTCATTTCTTTCTTTCTCACTTCAGCATTTTCTAGACCCTTAGGCATAAGATCCCACTTCTCAGTGTTGATACTGTAGCTTAGGCATATATATCCTTCCTACCTTATATGTGTAATTTTCTTCACTATATGTTTCCATCCACTACTGTGCAGTAAGTTCCTAAAAAGTTTGAAGGCTAACTTTAATTCATATTTTTATATTCTGGAACATAGATCATTTATTTCATTAAAAAGTAGTATTATGTTTATGATTATTAATACCACAAAGAAAACTCATGTCACAGTGTCCAAGTACCTAAACTATGTATAAACTATATATATATAGAGGGAGCAAAAGCAGTACCTTATTTGGACCTTCTTTTTTAACCATGACAAGTTTGGCAGGTTGATTATGGTGGCAGGATGGTGAATTATTTTTTCCACTTTTCATTGTCTCTCCTTTTGACGATGTATAAAAGGATATGTCAACTTTGGAAAGTGCTTTGTACAGCCTTTGTGCCAATTCAAACAGCAATATATTCAGATGCTCTACCAAAAAAAAAAAAAGCTGAAAATTAAATATAAAATTATTTTATATTTGGGGTTTTGTTTTGTTTCGTTTTTTCGAGACTTGGTTTCTCTGTATAGCCCTGGCTGTTCTGGAACTCACTCTGTAGACCAGGCTGGCCTGGAACTCAGAAATCCGCCTGTCTCTGCCTCCCAAGTGCTGGGATTAAAGGCGTGTGCCACCACTGCCCGGCATTTATTTTATATTTGTATCAATTGGTGTTTATTAATCAATTTGAAAGTAGCCTTTTAGCAGTCAACTGTAATACAATACTCTAACATCAATTAATTTAAATATTTATTTTACTTTATGTTTGTGAGCCTGCATGTTTGTAAGCACACCAAATGTGTCCAGTGGCATCGAGATAAAAGGCCATTCCCTGGATCCCCTGGAGTCAGAGCTACAGATGGTTATGAACATCTATGTGGGTGCCAGTAATTGAATCTGGGCCCTCTAAAAGAGTAATGAGCGCTCGTAACTACTGAGCCAGCACTACAACTCCCTAGCATCTCTTTTGTACTTTAACATTGTCTTAATTTTGCCAAATTGGAACAAAAACAAGACACAACAAAACAAGCCATTTCACAGTCATCCAAATAATGTATCCAAGGCAAAATACTGCTGCATTAATAAGCCCTTGTCTACCAGACTCTGTTATACTCCCTATAAAGCACGTTTAATAGCTGAGCCATCTCTGTAACCCCTCACTGAAATATTCCAATACATATAAATATTGTTTTTAGCAACCACATCATTTATTTATTTATTTACCTTATTTTAATTTTAGTTTTTGAGACAAGTTTACTACGTCTCAAACTCTCAATCTCCTGCAGTCTCCAATGAGCTGGGTAACAGGCAGGTACCACTACCACTTATAACAATTAATGTTTCAAAAGGCACTTTCTGTTCTTATACCTCAAAACATTCAACCTAATTACTCATCATACTTAAAAGTTCCCATTTAAATGTAATGGCCTCATTTGCTTCTATTTTAATAAATAAAAGCCAGAATTTTTAAAAAAAATAGTACAATTTCCCTCTTTTAAAGCTGTTTTGATCTTACATTAGAATAAAGTTACTGATAGATACTACCGTAAAGATATGCAAAACCAATCTCCAGAGGTGACTTTCCTTAAAAACCCATAAAACATTATGCATTTCTGTAGTTCTAATACTCACACCAAGTAATTTCTGCCAGAATAAAAACATAACAGCCATACCTATGATGGAAGATGTAAAGACCTGCCTATAGTGAGCAGGAGACTGGAAGACAGCAGGTATGTGAACTTGCCTTTGAGGAAGATAGGCTGACATTATTTTCTGCCCATTTGGGAAACATAGATCAGAATTATTTATCTCCTGAAACAGAATGATTCGACGTATTATAACTCAAAAAAAAAGTCACTATTTAACCAAAAAATTGATTTCCTATACATTGGAAATATACTAATTGTACTTGTGATTTTTAGAATCCATGAAAGTTGTTTTTGTTTTATGGTCTAAAATAAGAAACCAGATAGAGCCAGAATGACGGACACAACACTCTTAACTCTTTTCATCAGCCTCTTAACAGGATTTTGAATATGTTTTGCTACAAGTAGATCACATTATATTTCTATTTCTGTCATGAGTATAATAATGACTCAGAGCAGATTTGTAATAGATGTATGTGCCTTATCTTTAATAATTCAATCGGCAAGATTGATTTCATAGTCAAAAATAAAAACAATCACAATTGAGATCAGTACTGGAAGTCATGGCAGAAAGAGAAATAAGAGCTAAAATTTATTAAACACCTTTTATATGGCCAGTACTGCACCAGAGACTTTCAAATATATAATTCAATATTCATAACTACTAGGAAAGGGGTAAAAAATAAGTATCTGATCAAAAAGTAAGCTGTTTCCAAGCCATTTTGCTTATTCTTCTGTTGGGATCCACACATTAACTCAGGGTGAGAATGCACTTGAGAAAAGCTCACCTGTACATCTTTGACTCTGCAGTGAACGCTGGCAGAGCTTCTTAACAAAGTCTGAGGTTCCGCAGTCCTGGAAGTCTGATTTAAATTCAGAGAAAGAGCCTTCCTTCTGGAAGCCAAATCTTGACTGCTAACACCCTGCTGCTGCTGAGAGAGCACACCTTTTATCATCTGCAAGCGCACAGGGTCTACAGAACCTCCACTCTCACCTGAGTGGCTAAAATGCAAGCCAGACACGGGCTCAGCAAAGAGATCCTCTGTCGTGTCACTGGCAAGTCTGTTCAGAGCAGTTGAGTTGCACTGGGATGGATTTTGATATTTCAGCCACTTGCTTTGAGTAGAACTCTGAGGAAGCAGTGAAACATCTCCTGGAGTCCCACCCTGGTCCTCAAGACCTGACTCTTCACACAGGTTCAACATGGAAGAAGCAGAAGGCTCTCCTGCATCATCGTCAATCATAAATGAACAAGGATCTAAGACCCCTGGCCCATCATCAGGTGGCAAAGTGACAAAGGGAACTGAGGCTCCACTTAGAAACGGAAACCTTTGGAGATTCTTACTATCCCGAAAACCAATGTTTTTCAATCCTGAAAGAAAACATAATGCTGATTTAATACAAATGTTCAACCAATCATCACCAGGCTCTAGAAAACAGTAGGTACGGGCAAGAGCGGAAGGTTCTGACTTTCTGTGTAAAATGGAAAATAATCTAAGTCTCTTGCTCCCTCACAAAGTAAATGCTTTAATATCAAAATCTAAAGATTAAAAATTTAATTTACAGATTTGAAAACTCTTGTAAGGCTAACAAATATAAGTCCTTCTCTTTCCTTTTACTGAGCTAAGTATCTTTAATTTAATTACTCATTAATGAATACATTGATGAATCAGCAAAACTGCATATGAATTATACATGGTTAAAGTTTTATCTAAAAATATAACAGATTCTTACTTATTTGACGCAGTTTATTTCATAGGAAATAATTTTTTTTTTTTTTTTTTTTTTTTTTTTTTTTTTTTTTTTTTTTTTTGGTTTTTCGAAACAGGTTTTTCTCTGTATAGACCATCTAAGTTTTCAAAGCATTTAAATCCGAGAAAAGCGGGGCTGGCGAGATGGCTCAGCGGGTAAGAGCACTGACTGCTCTTCCGAAGGTCCTGAGTTCGGAT
>NW_022196898.1:75091188-75091680 GCF_008632895.1 Mastomys coucha | reverse complement strand
AAAAAAAAAAAATCCGAGAAAAGCTATATCATCCCCATTTTACAGGTGAGGTAATGAAGGTCCAGAGTGCAGTTTGTACCAAGTGGTAGGCAAAGAAAACACGGAGTGAGTTCATATCTATTCACATTCCTTCTGTAAAGTTCATAGCTCGCCTAATATGATATGATCGTAACTATCTTTATTCTATTTATGAATTATACCTTTCACAACAAAAAGATTCTTAGGTTTATTTGTAAAATCTATCATATAGATGGGATAATGGGCTTTTGTCTAAAAGAGTTTTATAATTCCTTCTTTCTATCAGCAGCTATTGGAACAGAGAAACTGGTAAAAAGTAAAAAGCAGTAAGTATTTACTGGATACATTAATGAATCAGCAAAACTGCATATGAATTATACATTATTAAAGTTTTATCTAAAAATATTACAGATCCCTACTTATTTGACACAGTTTATTTCATAGGAATTTTTTTCTTTTTTTTTTTTTTTTTTT